>NW_023416371.1:0-544785 GCF_014108235.1 Myotis myotis | reverse complement strand
GCCCTTCCCCTCACCACCTCCTCCTGGGCTGAGGCACCTCCTTCAGGAGCACTTTGACACTAAACTGCCCCATGTCCCTTGCAATTTGGCGCGTTCTGCCCAAGGGTTCACGCAAGAGTCTCATAGTTGATTTCTGAGACACTGTTTTCCTCCCTGATATAAAGCACAATAGCGAGGAGAGGATTTTTTTCCTCTCGTTGATGCTGGGAGCTTACCCTGACATCACTGAGCAGCTGAGTTCAATATTGGATCCACCTACCTGTGGACTTGTTCTTTTGTGAGAAAGACAAGTCCCTACTGTTAGCTTCATCACTATTCTGCTGCTTATAATTCTCAGCTTCCACACTGAATGAGATCCTTAACACTCCTGAGGGTGGACAAGGTTGTAGCATTTCATGGTATTGCAAAACAACAACAACAACAAACACGAAAACAAAAACAAAAAAAGATGGGAGCAGAGAGCAGGACAGGGGAAGGATGGGAGATGCCGGAAAGAACACCAGCCTTCCACCGACTCCAGAGGGAGACGTCCGGATAAAGGGCACGGCACAGCTCTAAGCTGGGCTGGCAGAGTGTGATGCCAATGAGGATCTCAAAGTGTGACCACAGAAAAGGGGTGAGGGAGAGACAAGACTGCAAAAGAAGCTAAGGTCGGATCATGGACGGCCTGGACGGACACGCTAAGGATTTGGGACTCATTTCTAAAGGCCATAGGAGACCACTGGCAGTTTTCAGAAGAGACATGATCATATTGACATTTTCAAAAGATCCTTCGGGCTGCCGGTAGAGAATGCTTAGGGACCTGGCGATACTAGAGGTTGACAGGTCACAGAGAACACATGGGATCAGGAGGCCCTGAAGTCAATGTGGCTTAGTACTCTTGCTGCTCACCTGGATGGCTTCACACTAGAATCGTCGTATCAGGAATGTCAAGGTGGAAATCTATCCCACTCATGGGACTTGACAGCTTATGTCTAGAAGTTACAATAAAGTAGCACGATATGCCGTATCTTTTCTCAGACCAAGACACTCTCAGAACAAAGTGGACAACTTACCAAAACCAAGATTTACTAAAGTGGTAAGGAAAAGGGTGTGGACTCAGCTTCCAGACAGAACAACAGGTCAGTGGCACAGACAGAGACGCACACACAGAGAGAAAGCGAGAGAGAAGCTGAGAGGAAGGAAGGGACCTCAAGAACGAGAGTACAAGACAAGTGACACGACCTGACACCCCATCAGCTGGGCTGTACTCGATGTTGTTTAGAAGCGAGTTTATAACATAGAGTCCAAACATAACCGAAATACAAGCAAATGTCACCATACTGTTCACAAAACCTTTAATGACACAGATGCTTACCTTGATCAAGTGTGCATACTTCTTCAGTTGTTCTGAAAAGCATTGTGTAATCCTTGCAGTAATGATCTAAGTAAAACTCCAATTTTTAGTCCCTACAACAACAAGAACATATAAAATATAAATAACTAGGAAGGTATTACAATATTTACCCCCAACAGTTAGCATTCATCAGTAGAACTTTCCCATTTAAAAACATACTTATGAGAAAAAAGATAATCAAATCCAGAGCCCCTTTATTCTATTTCTGGACTTTCCAGTGCCCAGTATGATAAGTGCAACCTCAACTACTTTTGCTAGACAAATTTTGTGCAGGTGAAACTACTGTAAAAACACTGTGATCTCGGTTCTCTTCCATTACCTATTAGCTGTTGATCTTCAAAAAACCATCTCTAGAGCCTCAATATTTTCTCCAGAAAATGGGGAAATACCAGTTAATTCACTGTGAAGTTTTAAAACTAAATAAAATATGTGAAAAATACCAGAGCCCGTTATTAGGGTTGGAAATCATTTCATTATAAAACAGTTTTCATGATAGTAATGATTTGTCCTAAGAGAAATAAAAAAATTTAAAAGTGCCATGTCTCAGAATACAACTTCTTTATCTCAAGGAAGATCACAAAAATTAGAAAACGTGCTGTAATATTAACTCAGATGTTGATATTTTTATTCCATTCAATTTTATTATCAAGGGTCACAATACCCAAGTGTGTGACCTTTAGAATTCAGTGTTAAACAGAGTGCTGGCAAGGCTGTGAAAGTGCAGTGTTAGCACCATTTAAACGTAGATCCACTAGGAACCTGAAAGACACAGAAGGCAACAGCACAAGTGCAGCAGAGAGCCCACAGCTAACCAAGCGTCATGGTCTTGGAAACACACTCTGACAGGTTTTCTCATCACTAATGGGGATCATGATTCCCTGGCCTTGTTGACAATTCATTTAGCTAAACTGCAATTCTCTGAACTGTAAGCACTACTAGAATGTAGGTATTGTTACAGCATAGCAGGTATTGTTATAGACCTTCAACCACAGTGCAGGCAGTCAGCTTGTCAACATGAAATGCACAGGGTCACCCCCAGTGTTTATTTACCATGTTTCCTGGCTTCCTGCTGATCTTAGGACAAAGATGACTCACAAGCCCTTACATAGCCAATATCTTCAAACAATTCTGTGTTTTGCAAAAAATGCTCTGGGTTCTTAAGGCCAATTTCTGAGTCACCTGAGCACTCCTGGAAGTTTTCACTCTACACACAGTATTTACCTTGCCAACTGAACAAGGGGGGTCAACAAGTGAATGAATTCCTTCTCCCATCAGAGTATTCCATTTAGGCTCCTCAGAGACCCAGTGAAGAAGGAAAAAGATTGCAGGTATGTGAGAGAAGTGTAGAAGAATCCAGACTGAGATTCTGTGACAAGTCTTCATCCTTCATCTGAGAAACTTTCCAAAGGATTCAGACATAAAGATCTGTTCAAAAGGTGAGACTCAACCTTCTGGTGGTGGTCTGAATTCAGTAAATACTCCCAATCCCGAGAAGAAGAAACAGATATTGATTTTTTAAATCATGCCTCCTTGTAATTAGGGGGGTGGGAGTGATCAAGGAGGGGTCGATGGGGGGAGAAGGAGACATATGTAATACTTTAAACCAGTGTTAAACTCAACCTTCCCCTTTAATATAGTTCCTCATGTTATGTTGACCCCCAATTTCATTGTTACAAATTAAACATAATTAAAGCATAGTGATTAATCACAAAAACAATATGTAATTATATATGTGTTTTCCCATGGTATTAGGCGACCCCTGTGAAAGGGTCATTCGACCCCTAAAGGGCTCACGACCCACAGGTTGAGAACCACTGCTTTAAACAATAAAAAGTTCAATTAAAGCATTCAAGTTCCATTTTCACATTAAGTTGATCTAAGAATATGAAAAAAAAAAATCCCAATGCTGGCCCAGCAGGTGTGGCTCAGTGGTTGAGCATCAATCCATGAACCAAGAGGTCATGGTTCAATTCCTGACCAGGGCACATGCCCAGGTTTCCGGTTTTATTCCCAGGAGGGAGTGTGCAGGAGGCAGCCAACTGATGATTCTCTCTCATCAAGGATATTTCTATCTCTCTCCCTCTCCCTTCCTGTCCCTGAAATCAATTAAAACATTTTAAAAATTAAGTAATCACAATGCTGGAAAATGAAAGGAATATCAAAACACCTAAATAACTTTAGTGATCTTCTAAATCCTCTGTTGTCATTTCCAGTCTCCAAAGCACTTTCTCCACGAGATTTGAGGCTCTTTCATGTCATTTCCACAGTCTCCACAGCACCTTCTCCAGAAGGAGATGTGGGACTCTTCCTTTAATGAATAATATAAAAATGCTTAGACAAAACCACAATTATTCATTTTGTTTTGAACAACAACAAAAAAAAGAGGTATACATTTGGAATCAAAAAGTTCAATAAAATTCTAAAAAGAAACTTATTGTAGGCTTTTTCAGACTTACCCTGTGATATGATAAATGCCTAAAATTAAAACAAAATGCTTATCTAAGAATTGCATCTAAATAATAGCCTATTAACAAATAGTATCTAAATAAGAATTATGGTGAGCTAGAAGGGAACAATAACAAAGGGGGGACGCCGAAACCGGTTTGGCTCAGTGGATAGAGCGTAGGCCTGCAGACTGAAAGGTCCCAGGTTCGATTCTGGTCAAGGGCATGTACCTGGTTTGCGGGCACATCCCCAGGGGGTGTGCAGGAGGCAGCTGATCGATGTTTCTCATGGATGTTTCTAACTCTCTATCTCTCTCCCTTGCTCTCTGTAAGAAATCAATAAGATATATTTTTAAAAAGGGGGGGGACATCTATAATACTTTCAAAAGGAAAGATTTTAAAAATAAATAAATAAATAATTATGACATATAGCTATATACTATCTTCTCACCAGCTCAACACATGCACCATGGGAACTAAAAAAGGTAAAATAAAATTAAACAGATTAATGATAAATATTATAAGAAAAGATAAAGTATGTGTGTAAATAAATTTTAAGAAAAGAGTAGACAAAAATTTAAAAATCTACTAGATAGAAGCCTTGCCAGAAAAGTGTCCTCAAACCGTGGCTCAACCTGTATTGACCTTATGTCCTTTATAAAACTAAAGATTACCAGAAGAGCTATTCATAACCTACAGGTTTCTTAATGATCTCATCATTCTTAGACAGTCAGAAAAAAATCTTTAGAAAAACTAAACTTTCCCTTTCATCTTGCAAAACATAACTAGGAAATGCCATTCAACTTTCACTAGCATGCCTTACTTGAAATTATTTAATGGTATTTTATGGGTTTTTTAATTGTGGTTAAATATACATAATGTAAAATTTACCATTTTAACCATTTATGGTGTACAAATTCAGTACCATTAAATACATTCATTCATAAAGTTGTGTAACCTCAATGCTATCCATTTCCAGAACTTTTCCATTATCCCAAACAGAAACTGCCAATTCAACAACTCCCCCTTTCTCCCTCCCTCAGCTTCTATTATATTTTCTGTCCTTATGAATTTACCTATTCGAAGCAAAGTACCCCATGAAGGTGGAATTATACAGTATTTATGTTATGTTGGGTATAACATCCTCAAGGTTCATCCATGTTGTAGCACATCTCAGAATTTCCTTCATTTTAAAGGCTAAATATTTCGTTGTAGGCATATACCACATATTGTATATCCAGTCATCTCTCCATACACATTGGGGTTGTTTCCAATTTCAACTATTGTGAATAATGCTGCTATGAACACTGGTGTTCGACTGAGTCCCTGCTTTCAAATCTTTTCTTTTTATTTCAACATTTTTTATTAAGGTATTACATATATGTCCTTATTCCTCCATTGCCCCCCACCCCACTCCCATTCATGAAATCACTCCCCTGGGTCTGTGTCCATTGGTTATGCTTATATGCATGTATACAAGTCCTTTGGTTGACCTCTATCCCTTACCCCCACCCTCCCCTACCTTCCCTCTGAGGTTTGAGCATCTGATCGATGCTTCTGTCTTTTGTGTATATATACCCAAAAGGGGAATTGTTGAATCATATGGTGATTCTAGGTTTAACCCCCCCCCTAATTTATCTTGAAATTTATTGTTGAAAATATTATAGATGTCCCTTTCTATCCCCCATTGATCCCCTCCACCCTGCCTAGGTTTAACTTTTTGAGAAACAGCAAATGGTTTCCAACAGTGGCATTTTTTACTTTTCCACCAGTAATCACAGGGTTCCAGTTTCAACATCCTCACTTATTTTTTTCATTGTTTAATATATCAGTCATCTCAGTAGGTATGACATGATATCTCACTGTGGTTTTGATTTGCATTTGCCTAATGATTAAACATGCTGAGCACTGTTTCATGTGCTCATTGGCCATGTACATATCTTTAGAGAAATTCCCGTTCAAGCCCTCTGTCCAGTTTTAAATTGAATTGTCTGATCTGTGGTTGTTGAATTTAGGAAAAACCGGCATTAGAGCTGCACTCCCACCTGAAATGTCTCAAATCTACACTGTACCTATTATTGACTCAGCTTCCTTTTATGAAATCCCATCCTCCCAGTCTCTAAAAGCAGATAGTATTTTATTTTATTTTTATTTTTTAAATCTATATTGTTGAAAGTATTACATAGGTCCTCCTTTCCCCGCATTAATCTCTTCCAGGCCACTCCCATCCCCACCCCAATAGTAGTTTCTTTTTTTTTTTTTTAATTAAATCTTTATTGTTCAGATTATTACATTTGTTCCTCTTTTTTCCCCCCCATAACTCCCCTCCTCCCAGTTCCCGCCCCACCCTCCACCCTCACTCCCCACCCACTGTCCTCATCCATAGGTGCACGATTTTTGTCCAGTCTCTTCCCGCATCTCCCACACCCCTTTCCCCCCCAAGAATAGTCAGTCCATGCCCCTTCTATGTCCCTGATTCTATTATAATCACCAGTTCATTCTGTTCATCAGATTATTTATTCACTTGATTCTTAGATTCACTTGTTGATAGATGCATATTTGTTGTTCATAATTTGTATCTTTACCTTTTTCTTCCTCTTCCTCTTCCTCTTCTTAAAGGATACCTTTCAGCATTTCATATAATCCTGGTTTGGTGGTGATGAACTCCTTTAGCTTTTCCTTATCTGTGAAGCTCTTTATCTGACCTTCAATTCTGAATGATAGCTTTGCTGGATAAAGTAATCTTGGTTGTAGGTTCTTGGTATTCATCACTTTGAATATTTCTTGCCACTCCCTTCTGGCCTGCAAAGTTTCTGTTGAGAAATCAGCTGACAGTCATATGGGTATTCCCTTGTAGGTAACTGAGTTTCTTTCTCTTGCTGTTTTTAAGATTCTCTCTTTATCTTTTGCTCTTGGCATTTTAATTATGATGTGTCTTGGTGTGGTCCTCTTTGGATTCCTTTTGTTTGGGGTTCTCCACGCTTCTTGGACCTGTAAGTCCATTTCTTTCACCAGGGTGGGGGAAGTTTTCTGTCATTATTTCTTCAAGTAGGTTTTCAATATCTTGCTCTCTCTCTTCTTCTGGCACCCCTATAATTCTGATGTTGGTACACTTGAAGCTGTCCCAGAGGCTCCTTACACTATCCTCGCATTTTTGGATTCTTTTTTCATTTTGCTTTTCCGGTTGGGTGTTTTTTGCTTCCTCGCATTTCAAATCATTGACTTGATTCTTGCGCTCCTCTGGTCTGCTGTCGGGAGTCTGTATAATATTCGTTATTTCAGTCCGTGTATGCTTAATTTCTAGTTGGTTCCCCAATATAATATCGAGGGTCTCATTAGTTTTCTTGTAGATCTCATTAAGTTTATCGGCGGCTTCTAAACAGTTCTTGAGAGACCTTAAAAGTGTGGTTCTGAACTCTATATCTTCCATTGACAATTTTGTCCTGTTTCTTTGTCTCCGCATTTTGTTATGTTTCCTTGGTGCACCCCCTAGTGGTCTTTGTGTGCAGTCTTATAGTTAAACCTTGATTGTTGTAGCTAATACCAGGGAGGGTTTGACCTCCAGGCCAAGTGGCTATGAGAATCAGCTGTGTCTTCAGTGAGAGAACTTCTGTCCTCTAGGGAGGTGCTAATCTGGCATTTGCCTGAGGCTATCCGGCAAATGCCTCTGTGCAGGGCTTGGGCCGGGCGGGTCGCACAGGATCAACAGGGTGGGCCGGAGAGAGCAGTTATGGCGGCTCTCAGTCCTGTCCCCAGGGGCTCTGCCTCTCTGAGTCCCAGCACCCGCTGCAAACCTCGGAGAGAAAGCTGCACTCGCTCTGACCGAAGCCAGACAGTCCCGCTTCTCCCGTTTGAGTCTGGGTCCCTAAAGACTCGCCTGTATCTGGAGCTCAGAGTCTGCGACTCCCTCCCGATTGAAAACGCCAACCGCGCCCTCCGCCGCCAGCCCGCGCACTCCGCACCTCAGAATTTGACTTCAGCACTGCGCCTCCTCTGAGTATCCGTATGCGTTTCTCTTTCCTCCTAGTTGTAGGACTTCCCAATAGTATTTTCATACTCTCCCTTACTCCTGATGGATGTCTCAGGACTTGCACATTCCCTCAGCTCTGTCTCTCATCTCTGTCTTCTCTCTTCAGAGCCAATCTTTTCCCCCTGAACTATCATAGAACAGTATCCTTGACAACAGTCTCTCTACTCTCCAGCCAATCCTACACATCCTACACATTGCCACCAAAGTCATAACCTCTCAAAATACAGAACTGAAGATGTACTTTCCATTTTAACATCCTTAACAGGCTCCTTCTGTGTACAGTTTAAATTTCAAGTTCCCAGGTACAAACAAGGCCCTTCAGTTTGGATCCACTCAGCACCTGCAAGCATCTCTCCACACCCAAACCCTGAGTACATCCGTTCTGAACTTAGAAAATATGTTTTTCCATAAATCGTTTGGCTGATTCGCTCTGCCTAGAATGCCCTTCTTTTCCCAACTTCCAGTTCAATCAGCAACTTCTTTGAGAAATCCTTCCTTCAGAGCCAGTCCCCTGACTCTCACCACACTGTGGACACACAGGTATTATTTGGCATTTTAATTTATCTGCATACAGCATTTTAGTTATCTATTTATTTGTTCAACTAAATCTGAGTCACATACACCTGGTATTGATTCCTAACCAAATACAAAATATCTTCCCCCATATAGTAAGAAGACTAAAGAACAATATGTTTTCCAGACCAAAAGGACTGAAATTAAAAATCTTATCGTTCTATTTACAAGCAATCTTAAGATAAAGGAGACAAAAGAGACAATTCATCTAACTGCACATCCATGGAATCTAGTAAACATGCAATCATCCTTTGGAGAATTTAAGATGGAAACATAGAAGCAAAGAATTAGTTTGAGCCCAGCCAGCATGGCTCTGTGGTTAAGCATCGACCAATGAACCAGGAGGTTACAGTTTGATTCCAGGTCAGGGCATATGTTTGAGTTGCAGCCTCGATCCCCAGTGTGGGTTGTGCAGGAGGCAGCCAATCAATGATTCTCTCTCATCATTGATGTTTCTATCTCTCTCTCCCTCTCCCTTCCTCTCTGAAAAATAAAAATACATATTAGAAAAAAAAACAAACAAAAAACCAAACACTTGTTGGATATCGTCATGCCACTTTCACAACTACACTAACCATATGGTTACATGGGGGTGGGAGGGAGGGCGGGGCGGAAATATCATCAAAATGGTCACTGGCGCCCTAGCTGGTTTGGCTCAGTGGATAGAGCGTTAGCCTGTAGACTGAATGGTCCCAGGTTCGATTCCAGTCAAGGGCACATGCCCGGGTTGCAGGCTCAATCCCCAGTAGGGGGCGTGCAGGAGGCAGCCGATCAATGATTCTCTCTCATCATTGATGTTTCTATCTTTCTATCCCTCTCCCTTCCTCTCTGAAATCAATAAAAATATATTTTTAAAAAAATGGTCACTGGCTTCAACACTCCTGGACAGAAATGCTTTTACACATGCCCTCAAGTTTAGGAATAATTCAGTTTATCGTTCCCAGTATATTGTTAGAAGGGTACAATGTTCATCAGGAAACAGTTAATGGGGGAAAACACAAAAAAGCAATGTCCAGGTACCAAGATTGCAGTGCTTACCACTAAGGAATTTAACATTAGTCAAAAAGTCTTGAAATCTCTTGTCAATAGCCCAATAATTAATTCAACTGCTATAAATATATTCTCCCTCGCCCCAAAACTTTTTTTCTAAAAATATTCAGTAAGAAAAGTTGAAATAATACAGTGAACAACTGTTTCATCTAAATCTATCAATTGTTAAGGCCTAGCCTATTTGGCTCAGTGGATAGAGCATCGGCCTGCGGACTGGTCCTGCGTTTGATTCCAGTCAAGGGCACATACCCAGGTTGCGGGCTCAATCCCTAGTAGTGGGCATGCAGGAGGCAGCCAATCAATGATTCTCTTCTTACCATTGATGTTACTGATGTTCCTCTCTCTCTCTCTCCCTCTCCCTTCCTCCCTAAAATCAATAAAAAATGTTTTAAAAATAAACAAATAAATCTAACTGTGGTTACCATTATGCCATATCTGCTTATGTGCATGTGAGGGATTTGAGTGGGGGGTGCTGACTACCTGAAAATCCCCCACATCATGACTTCATCATGCATTTCCCCAAAATAAATATTCTCTCCTATACACCACAAAACCATCATCTTGCCTAAGAAAAAATTTTTCTAACATCGCCTAATATTCAGTCCATTTGCAACTTTTTCAAATTTTCCCCAAAATGTTTTTTTAAGATAATTTTCTAGAACCAGGACTCAATCAAAGTTCATTCAAAATGGTGCAAAAAATATTGCATTTGGTGATGCCCTTTAGTCTCTTTTAACCTAGAATAGGCCCCACCTTTTTCCCCCTCCATGACTAACTCTTTAAGGAGACCAGAATGTAGACTATCCCATATTCTGGATTTGTCTAATTGTATCTCATAGTGGTTTTTTCTTTAAGTCTTTATTATAGAAAATTTCATATATATACAAAGTAAACAGAGTAACATAATAAATCTCCAACAGCCATTTTCAATAATTCCCAATTTCTGGTGGTTCTTGTTTCATCTGTACCTCCATCCATTCCTCATCTCATTTTACAAACTGATCCTCTAGCCCCCATACTTCCTATAACTGGAAGTTAGGTCTACATATTCATGTCAAATATTTTGGGGAAGAAAACTGAGTAGATGACATCATGTCTCCATGCCACATTATAGCTGTAGGTATAAAAGAGTCCTCTGTCCCCTATCAGTGATGGTAAACCCACCAGGTTGTGGAGGTGGAGAACAACATGCAGCTTCAAAGTAGAGATGCATTTGTTTCTTCACTTTGGGTGACACCTCGGTGCCATGCTAACACCTTTCACGCAATGGCATTACTATCCCATTTACAATCCTTGTCTGAATCAGAGGTTACACTGGAGTAAGAGGTTACACAGAATAGCGATTTTCAAATTCTACCATTCCTTCTATATTTATTAGGGGGCGTTCTTCTTTAAATAAGGGTTTTCCTTTATTAACAGGAGATGAACTGCAAGGCTTCCTAAAAAGTCAGGGCAAATGCTTAATTCTCTCCCTTTAATTACTAATTTTTATTTGTTTCTATTCTTTTTTTATAATCAGTTAGAAATATATGTAGTTTACATATAAATAAATGTACATATAAATTTATACATAAATTTATGAAATATAAATACATATATAAATATATTTTCATTAACTTCAGAGTGGAAGCGATAGATAGAAACAGCAATGATGAGAAACTTTGATTGGCTGCCTCCTGCATGCCCCCTACTGGGGATCAAGCCAGCAACCCAAGCATGTGCAATGACAGCAAATTATTTTTTTTTTTTTTGCTTAAAGTATTACAAAGGGTATTACATATGTGTCCATTTTATCCCCCCGCCCTAGACAGTCCCCTAGCCTCCCCTATCCCCCAATGTCTTATGTCCACTGGTTATGCTTCTATGCATGCATACAAGTCCTTTAGTTGATCTCTTACCCCCCTACCTCCTGCCCCGCAACCCTCCCCAGCCTTCCTGCTGCAGTTTGACAATCTGTTTGAGGCAGCTCTGCCTCTGTATCTATTATTGTTCAAAAGTTTATAATGGTCTCTATTATCCATGAATGAGTGAGACCATGTGGTATTTTTCCTTCATTGACTGGCTTATTTCACTTAGCATAATGCTCTCCAGTTCCATCCATGACGTTGCAAATGGTAAGAGTTCCTTCCTTTTGAGAGCAGCATAGTATTCCATCGTGTAGATGTACCACAGTTTTCTAATCCATTCATCTACTGATGGGCACTTAGGCTGTTTCCAGATCTTAGCTATGGTGAATTGTGCTGCTATGAACATAGGGGTGCATATATCCTTTCTGATTGGTGCTTCTGGTTTCTTGGGATATATTCCTAGAAGTGGGATCACAGGGTCAAATGGGAGTTCCATTTTCAGTTTTTTAAGGAAACTCCATACTGTCTTCCATAGTGGCTGCACCAGTCTGCATTCCCACCAGCAGTGCACAAGTGTTCCTTTTTCTCCACATCCTCTCCAGCACTTGTCCTTTGTTGATTTGTTGATGATAGCCAGTCTGACAGGTGTGAGATGGTACCTCATTGTTGTTTTGATTTGCATCTCTCCGATGATTAGTGACTTTGAGCATGTTTTCATATGTCTCTTGGCTTTCTGAATGTCCTCTTTTGAAAGGTGTCTATTTAGGTCCTTTGCCCATTTGTTGATTGGATTGTTTATCTTCCTTTTGTTAAGTTGTATGAGTTCCCTATAAATTTTGGAGATTAGGCCCTTATCGGATATGACATTGGCAAATATGTTTTCCCACACAGTGGGTTTTCTCGTTGTTTTGTTGATGGTTTCTTTTGCTGTGCAGAAGCTTTTTATTTTGATGTAGTCCCATTTGTTCATTTTCTCTTTCGTTTCAAGTGCCCTAGGAGCTGTATCAGTGAAGAAATTGCTTCGGCATATGTCTGAGATTTTGTTGCCTTTGGATTCTTCTAGAATTTTTATGGTTTCCTGTCATACATTTAAGTCCTTTATCCATTTTGAGTTTATTTTTGTGTATGGTGTAAGTTGGTGGTCTAGTTTCATTTTCTTGCATATATCTGTCCAATTTTCCCAGCACCATTTATTGAAGAGACTATCTTGGCTCCATTGTATGTTCTTGCCTCCTTTGTCAAATATTAATTGAGCATATTGGTTCGGGCCGATTTCTGGGCTCTCTATTCTATTCCATTGATCTATATGCCTATTCTTGTGCCAGTACCAGGCAGTTTTGAGAACAGTGGCTTTGTAATACATCTTGATATCTGGTATTGAGATCCCACCTACTTTGGTCTTTTTCAGGATTGCTGCAGCTATTCGAGGTCTTTTTTTATTCCAGATGAATTTTTGGAGAGTTTGTTCTAGATCTCTGAAGTATGCTGTTGGTATTTTAATGGGAAGTGCGTTGAATTTATAGATTGCTTTGGGTAGTATGGACATTTTAATGATGTTGATTCTACCAATCCATGAACACGGTATGTTCTTCCATCTGTTTATGTCTTCCTCTATATCTTTTTTCAACGTCCTGTAGTTTTCTGAGTAGAGGTCTTTTACCTCTTTAGTTAAGTTTATTCCTAGGTAGCTTAATTTTTTTGGTGCGATGGTAAACGGGATTGTTTTTATAATCTCTCTTTCTGAAAGTTCACTATTGGTGTATAGAAATGCCTCGGATTCCTTGGGGTTAATTTTGTATCCTGCTACATTGCCAAATTCATGTATTAAGTCCAGTAGCTTTTTGATGGAGTCTCTAGGGTTTTGTATGTATAATATCATGTCGTCTGCAAATAAGGACAGTTTTACTTCCTCTTTTCCAATTTGGATGCCTTTTATTTCTTCTTCTTGCCGAATTGCAATGGCTAACACTTCCAGTACTATGTTGAACAGGAGTGGTGAGAGGGGGCATCCCTGTCTTGTTCCTGTTCTTAGGGGAAATGGTGTTAGTTTTTGTCCATTGAGTATGATGTTGGCTGTGGGCCTGTCATATATGGCTTTTATTATGTTGAGGTATGATCCTTCTACTCCCACCTTGCTGAGAGCTTTTATCAAAAATGGGTGTTGAATTTTGTCAAATGCTTTTTCTGCATCAATTGATATGACCATGTGGTTTTTTTCTTTCAATTTGTTTATGTGATGTATCACATTTATTGATTTGCAGATATTGTACCATCCTTGCATCCCTGGGATAAATCCTACTTGGTCATGGTGTATGATCTTTCTGATGTACTGCTGGATCCGATTTGCTAAGATTTTGTTGAGGATTTTGTCATCTATGTTCATGAGGGATATTGGCCTGTAATTCTCTTTCATTGTGTTGTCTTTACCTGGTTTTGGTATTAGGGTGATGCTGGCTTCATAGAATGAGCTTGGAAGTGTTCCTTCCTCTTGAATTTTTTGTAGTAGTCTGAGGAGGATAGGTTTTAGTTCTTCCTTGAATGTTTGGTAAAACTCCCCTGTGAAGCCGTCTGGTCCTGGGCTTTTGTTTGCTGGAAGCTTTTTGATGACTGCTTCAATTTCTTCCATAGTTATTGGCCTGTTGAGATTTTTAGATTCTTCCTGATTGAGTTTTGGAATGTTGTATTTTTCTAGGAATTTGTCCATTTCCTCCAGGTTGTCTAGTTTGTTGGAGTAGAGCTGTCCATAGTATTTTTTAACAATCATTTGTATTTCTGTGGGGTCTGTTGTTATTTCGCCTCTATCGTTTCTGATTTTGTTTATTTGGGTCCTCTCTCTTTGCTTCTTGGTGAGTCTGGCTAGAGGTTTGTCAATCTTGTTTATCCTTTCAAAGAACCAGCTCTTGGTTTCATTGATTTTCTGTATTGTTTTTTTGGTCTCTATGTCATTTATTTCTGCTCTAATCTTTATTATCTCCTTCCTTCTGCTCACTCTGGGGTTTTCTTGTTGCTCTCTTTCTAATTCTTTGAGTTGTAGAGTTAGATGATTTACTACCATTTTTTCTTGTTTGTTGAGATAGGCCTGTAGAGCTATAAACTTCCCTCTCAGGACTGCTTTCATTGTGTCCCATAGGTTTTGGATTGTTGTGTTTTCATTGTCATTAGTTTCCAGGATGTTTCGAATTTCTTCTTTGATTTCATTGGTAACCCAATCAATATTTAATAGCATGCTATTCAGCTTCCAGGTGTTTGAGTATTTTGGGTTGTTTTTATTGTAGTTTATTTCTAATATTATGCCATCGTGGTCTGCGAAGACGCTTTTTATGATTTCAATTTTCTTGAATTTGGGGATACTTTGCTTGTGACCCAATATATGGTCTATTTTTGAATAAGTCCTATGAGCATTTGAGTAGAATGTATATTCCCTGGCTTTCGGGTGAAGTGTTCTGAAGATGTCTATTAAGTCCATCTGATCTAGTGAGTCATTTAGGATTGCTGTATCTTTGCTGATTATTTGTCTAGAGGACTTATCCAGTGCTGTCAGTGGTGTATTAAAGTCCCCTACTATGATTGTATTGTTGTCGATGTCTCCTTTGATATCTTCCAGGAGTTTTTTTATGAATTTGGGTGCTCCTGCATTGGGTGCATATATGTTTACCAGGGTTATATCTTCTTGTTGTATTGATCCCTTTAGTATTATGAAGTGGCCTTCCTTATCTCTTGTTATGGCCTTCACTTTGAGGTCTATTTTGTCCGATATAAGTATTGCTACCCCAGCTTTCTTTTCCTTTCCATTTGCCTGAAAGATATGTTTCTATCCTTTCACTTTCAGTCTGTGTGAGTCCCTTCTAATGAGGTGGGTTTCTTGTAGACAGCAGATGTATGGGTCATGTTTTTTTATCCATTCAGCCACTCGATGTCTTTTGTTTGGAGCATTTAGTCCGTTTACGTTTAAAGTTATTATTGAAAGGTACTTGTTTGTAGGCATTTCTGTTTTTGTGTGGCTGTTTTCTTTCTGAGCTTTTTATTTCTTATTTTTATACCAGTCCCTTTAGCATTCCTTGCATTGCTGGCTTGGTGGTGATAAACTCCCTTAGCCTTTTTTTGTCTGTGAAGCTTCTTATTTCCCCTTCAAGTTTGAATGATAGCCTTGCTGGATAGAGTATTCTTGGATTCAGTCCTTTGCTTTGCATCACTTTGTAAATTTCCGTCCATTCTTTTCTGGCCTGATGTGTTTCTGTTGAGAAATCATTTGACAATCTAATGGGAGATCCCTTGTATGTAACTTTCCGTCTCTCTCTTGCAGCCTGTAAGATTCTCTCTTTGTCCTGAACATTTGCCATGGTAATTATGATGTGTCTTGGTGTGGGTCTTTTTGGGTTCACCTTGTTTGGGACTCTCTGGGCTTGTGTGACTTTTTTCTTCCCCACCTCAGGGAAGTTTTCTGATATTATTTCTTCTAATAGGTTTTCTAATCCTTGTTCATCCTTCTGTTGTTCTGGTACCCCTATTATTCGTATGTTGTTTCGTTTCATGTTGTCCCAAAGCTCCCTTAGGCTCTCCTCCTGTCTTTTCATTTTTTTCTCTTTCCTTTGGGGGTTTCTTTGTCTACCCATGTTTGATCTCACTGACATATCTAGACGTTGAGTCGTTCAGTGGCTGCTCCCTTGGTGGCAGTGACTCCTTGGTCTGCGGTTGCTCTTCGGGCGGTTGCGGTAGCAGCTGCTCTTCAGTTGGCAGCAACTCCTCTGGTGGGTGCTGTTCACAGCTGTGGTGGCTCTTCTGGCTGGTGGGGCGAGGTTTCACGTACAGCTGCTGTTCCTCAGCAGAGGGTGTGGTGCTCAGGAGGTTGCTGTTGCTTGGATCTGCTGCGTTGATTTAAAGGCACAAAATACAACACAACAAGGCACCACGTACCAGGCACTATACACAAATATATTCACGATATTAATAACCCCAAATAAAGGTGACCACCTGAATTAAGAGAATTAGGGGATTAGGAAGAAGGAAGAGAAAAAGAGAAAAGAGAAAAAAGAAAAGAAAATTGGGGACCAAAAAAAGGAGTGCAAAAATGAAATTGGGAAAAAGGAGGGGGGAAAGTAAAAGCGAGAAAAGAAAGGAAAAGAAAAAAAAAGAGCGAAAAGAGAGAATGAAGTGGAAGAGGGGAAGAGACTTTTTTATATGAGGAGAATACTCCTATAGAACAGCCATTAATCCCAATAAATTCCAGCAACAGCTCCCTGGAGATGAATGCAAATTAGAAACAACCAATAATATAACGATGAAAATAGAATGGAGAACACTAATCCCAAAATAAAATAAAGAGAAAATAAAATGGCACTTAAAAAAAAAATGGTAAAATGGTAGCAGTAATAATACTGGTTAAAAATAAGAAGGTAGTAATTAAAAGGGTAAAATCAGGTGATGGAATAAAGAAGAAAAAAAAGAAGAAGAAGAGGAAAAGAAAAAAAAAGAAAAAAAATTGGTTTCTTAGTTAAAAGGTGAAAAAAGAAAAAAAAAATATTGCAGTAGTGAAGGTCCTTCGGTTCTTCTATTCTTCAGTGTGGCTCGCCTTAGACCTGCCAGGTATTCAGGAGAGTGTTGAGTTTCCCTGCGATACACTGTTCCTCTGTGTTGTAAACCACAGTCCTTATTTTAAAGCAAGCCGCATTTGTTTCCCAGACTGCCTTATTTTGTGTTTAGCAAAGAGTCAGTTTGTGGGTCAGCCTCTGGGTGGCAGTGTTCTGGGGTTGGCCTCTGAGGCTACAGGGCCTCTCTGTCCAGTGGAAGTTCACTGCCCAGAGCTGGCTGCGTAAGAGTTACCAGTGCTGTGTTGTTGCTGGGATTGAAAATCCCTCTATAGGCCAGACCCTGTTAACTCCCAGGGACTGATCAGGTTATTTTAATCCTTGATCTCCTACAGGGTGGAATCTGGGTGTGGCTGTGCTCCTTGCCTGGGGGCTGGGGGGAGGAGTCTCACTCTCCGGAAAGAATGGCTGCCTCAGCCCTGGGCTCAGGGGTGTCTCAGCACTCAATTCGCTGCCACCTCTCCCGGCCCCCCTTCTCTCCTCAGTCTCTCCCCAGATTCCACTCCTCCGCACACTCTCCCTCTCTTCAGCACAGGTGAGTGTCTGTATCCGAAATGTCCCATGAACAGGGTTCAGTGAAAACAAACAAACAAACGCCGGCCGCGGAAACGGGGAAGGCTTGGTTTCTGTAAGCTTCTTCTCTTACCGGGACTGCATGGTCTGGTCAGCTCTTCAGGCTGCCCCCTTTAGGCTCAGTCCTCTGTGATCACAGACCGAGCTCTCAATTCCCCCGGCAGCGCCAGGAATCCCGCGGTTCTCCTTTCCCCTGTTAGGGGCTGTGCCTGTCCCAAGGGACGCGGCTGTCTGCCACGCGGTCTCCCTCCGACTCTCTGGGCTCAGAGGTCTGGCAAACTTTCCTGCCCAAATCCCTGTTTTTTTTTTTACCTTTCCAGGGGAGTTCTGCTCTTCCCGGCTGCAAACCGTCTCGCCAGCTGAGGAATTTCGCCAATTCGGGGTGGATGTTACTAGTTTCAGCTGCTCACTCCATTTGCTCAGGGACACGACCTGGGACGCGTCTGCCTATACCGCCGCCATCTTCCTCAGCAAATTATTTTTTTTTCCTTTCCCTTACTCTCTGAGTATTTTTACTATGAACTTGATTTTTATTTATTTAACACTTTGCAACCAAATATAATCATGTGCTAATATATTCTTATACCCTTAAATTTAAGTCTTATAAATTTTTTTGGCAATAACTAATTGAATTACTCAAGTGTTTAAACATTACCATGAAATTGATAAAGAACAGTGCAAAAAATGATGATATAGAAAATAAATGAAATGCTTATTTCCCTACCATTATCTTCACTACATGTTAAAACATATATCTAGCTACTGGGATCATTATATATTGTTTTTATTATTTCTGTTAAATTTTAGGATAAAAACTTTGTTTTTTTAAAAAAATTACTCAATAATCAATCAAATACTAAAATTCAAATCAACTCACCTGTTGAACAGGACTATCAACTGTAAAGGCCTTGTAAAGAGCCAATGCCTGGCTTTTACTTCCTTTGCTCCAGATCACCATATTTCCAGCCACATAGAGTTCCTCGTCATAATCCACTTCTCCAATTTCACTTCCGCCTCTCCTTAACTGCCAGCTTTCCTTAAAAATTTACATACGTAAGACATGTTTACGCGGTTTTTATTTCTTTTGCAACATTATGGAGCAAGATTTATTAATTAAAATTGAACAGCAATCCAGATACAAGTCTCCTACTCTGTCTGTGGAGTAAGACTCAGTCCAAGCCCAACTCTTAGGTTTGGTGCCACTGATTAACAGAGGAGGGGGGTGTGGGTGTATGTATCATACTGTATCTTACAGGATTTCAAAAATGGGAATTTACCTCAAGAATTCTCTATATTAAGTATTTTATTATTACATTACCATTTTATGCTGCCAAAAACATAAATAAACAAAAACTAGACCTTACCTATATATCCAAAAATTAAACCAACATTCTTGGGAGACTAAAGACATATGAAGCATATGGGGGGTGAAGCAGAGGGGGCAGTGAAGTGCACATGGGACACTGGGGGAGCTTACCCACCATGCAGACTTCCCTGCTTCACAACTGCATATACATTCACCTTCCTGCCCTTGTGCCAACCATCAAAATGAACAGGGCAGAGAAAGGTTTGGATTCCTAACTACAGACTTCCGCTCCTGGAAATTTTGGTATCCCAAAAGGGATACAGAAATGGAATTAAGATGAGAAAGACTGACTGTTTAACATGCACTTACTTCTCATTCCCCTATTTAAAAACTAGTACTGTATCTACTTATGTGGCATTTCTTTTCTCCTCTAGAAACATGTAAGTTTTTGGCAGCAGGGACCATTGCTAACTCGACTATCTAACCATCAAATAACATGAAATCTGGTCCCACATACTAAGTGAAGAAAAAGAGATTTAAATGGACCATAATCATAGTGACTCTCATTATAAATCCCTGAGTTATATGTCTAAACAGCCATGACACTATAATACAATTAAGGTCATTATTTTTAGCTTTGATAAAAATGACCAAATCTTAACCAATACCCTAGAAGTAGCATCATACTCATTTCTCAGTTGCATCTGGGTAGCCTTAAATTACAAGTAGATCGAATCTCTCTACATTTCAAAAGCAAACTGAGAACCTTGATAAAACCTTCTGTTTTTCGTGGATTGTAACCTCCTGCAGGGATCCCACCAAGCCAGCAGCACCATCAGACGACCACAACTCAGAGGCTGGCTGCAGCTGCCGAAGCTGAAGGTTCAAAGCATTAGGGTGGTGTCTGCAGTGGTCTCGACCAAAAGGAACAAATTCCTGCAAATCCCCAGCTGCAATCATTGTTTCCCTTTCTTCAGAGAAGTTCAACATGGCTTTCAGATATCAATATTATTTCTGTATGAATTCAAACACATTCTGGACAGCTGTTGGAATCAAAACGAGAAGAAAATTATCAGAAGTTTACAGAAGAGCCATTAATCCTTAGATGAGTGTCATACAATCCTATCACACTGTAGGTGTACAAGTAATCATAACATCAAAGGGCATTCCAGATCTGATTCTTTCAGGTAATTAGTTACCATTTCATAGTTACCTTACACTATCAGTACATAATTAACATTACAGCTACATGTTAGTTGCTGACAAAATCAACTGTAGGAAATCACTGGGCTGAGAGATAAGCACTTATGTCTGACAATATTGATCCTACATTTCCTACTACTACTCACTAATTTCTCCACATTTCACATTTAAGGATTTAGACAAGTTTTACTTTATAGTAAATGGCTCTCAACATTTAAGGGCATTTCTGTTCAAATGCTGGAACAACATTTAAAAAGCACACCTAACAGATCACTGGCATATTGAAATGAAACAAACAAAAACAACATATCATTTCTAATTCATCAAAAGTTGAACCACTTGGTGCTTTAAGAAACTATTCAATGTCATCATTAATTTTGAGCCTCAATCCACCTAAACATATAATTGCAAGCAATTCCAATTTCTGGTGCAAACCCAAAAGACCAAGGCATGAATAAAATTACTGGCAATGGAACAGTCATGCTTGTTTGCAAACTTAACAGTTCTAGCTTTGAAAGAACATAATCTACTACAGTTCAGCTTATTACTACAAAGAAGTGGATGAGCTGTGGGTGGAAACAGCCCTCACCCCTTACTTCCAGAACATTTCTACGAACAGTAACTGACAGCCAGTCAAATTCGGCCACTGTAGAAGGTGGATGACAGTTCTGTCTCAGACAACTCTTATATGGAAAACGGTTTTGTGGCATAGAGGTTAAGCTGCAATCCTCAAATACAGGAATCAAAACAAACATTCATGTCAGCACTAGACAACCTTTAAAAACAGTGTTGGAAATGGCTTTCACATCACAAACAGTTTAATTTGACTTGGTTTCTCCTCTGAGGTCTTTTTGGCACCAGCAGCTTTCTTGGCTGAAATATCTGAGCCTGTGGTTCCCATGCAGCTCCTCTAGGGTTGCAGTTAAGTTTTCTGTGAATTAAGTGTTATTCCTGAGAGAACGGTTATGTCACATTCATGACACTTTTTCCTCCTTCTGATAAGTCAGTTTTGAGAACACTTAAACTTGGGCCATGACTGAGATAGTGCCTGTGGGAGCCTCATCAGAGTACGCCGGATGTTCAAGGCCAATCTGAGCAGGAGAATCCTAATCAGGATGTTCAAGGCCAATCTAAGCAAGGACACAGAGATTGTACTGTACACACTGGGCAGGAGTACCTTACTATAACCCAAATACTGATGTCACTACTCGGCAGGAAGCCTTTGTGTCTAAGTTAGTATAAACGTGTTACTAACCAGCCAGTGGGTGGCTGCTTGGTATGGCTCCTGTTTGCTACTGTATTAGCAAGGGCTGCTTGGCGCAGCCACTGTGTGAAGCTACTTTGAAGCACCGTTTTGTCTGCTGGCTCCTTGTTAGCAATGGCTACATGGCCTGCAAAAGAGACTCTCCTGCCCTAACCGGTTTGGCTCAGTGGATAGAGAACAGCCTGCGGACTGAAGGGTCCCAGTCCAGGGCATGTACCTTGGTTGCAGCACATCCCCAGTAGGGGGTGTGCAGGAGGCAGCTGATCGATGTTTCTCTCTCATGATGTTTCTAACTATCCCTCTCCCTTCCTCTATGTAAAAAAATGAAAATATTTTTTTAAAAAGACTCTCCTATATGCCTCTGTCTTCTCATGTCCTCTTTGTCTACTGCCCGGCGTTCACGTGGGTACAGCCGCTGGCAGAGGACTGTGCACCCCACAGTGCCTTATAAAACTTACACCAAACACCCACAAAATCCAGCCGGCCTTCCTATGTTCTAGTCAACCGGTTAACCAACATATTAACTGAGAGGAAGCCACAGAATCGGTAATTAAAGAATCGCCTGCACAGAACAATGACCACTTTGTGCTGATTAGTATATTTAGTACTTTGCAGCCCCAACTGTGTGTGCGCTTCCCAGGGGCCCTATAACAGCACCGCGTTGAACTGATGCGCTTGCATGGGGACCGCGGCCTCGCTTCCTGGGAACACGGACCTGCCAGGGGCACGCGAGGCGGCTCGGGGGACCCGAAGCACCAGAGGCACCGGAGCCGGGTCGGGGCGGAAGGGCCGCGTCCGGGGCCTCAGGGTCGGCGAGACCCGCGGGCTGAGCCGGGGCCTCAGGCAGCCCCGGCCGCGGGGCGGGCCCGCCCGGAGCCGCGGCCGCGCGGACACCGCGCTCAGCTGGGAAGGAGGCCGGGGGGCGGCGCGGGAAGGGGCGCCTCGGAGCCCAGGCCACGCCGCCCGGGGCGGTCGGGTGCGGGGACAGGGACACGCGGCAACCAGCAGCGCCGCCGGCCGGGCCTCGCCTGAGTCACTCGGGACGCGTGAGGCGCGGGAGCCCGGCTGCGCCCGCGGGGCCACAGCAGAGTCGGTCACGGGGACTCCGCCGCCGCTGAGCGTTTCCTCCCCCTCCGTCCCCCGCTCCCGAGAACCGGCGGGCGTTAACTCCCGCTCTAAAAGCAAACGACTGGACCCGGCTTAGTTTCCCGTCCTGCTTTGCGCGGGGCCCGGGGGCGGGGCCTTGAAGCACCGGGTCTCGCGGGAGGTGCCGCAGCCGGCGGTCCGGCTCTGCTCCCCTTGGGGGAGGATGCTGGGTCCGCCAGCTGGTACCGCCTCCGTCCCCGGCGCTGCGTGGAGCCCGGAAGCAGGACCCGGTCCGCTGGAGTCTGAGCTGTGACCGGACCGTCCTGGCCTCTCCATCTGCGCCGGGTCCTGTCACTAGGAGCTTGAGCTCCTTCCCCCCCGGAGCTGCCGCACTTCCAGGCCGGTTCTCCTCGCTCCCCCGTGGGACTGGGGCAGTGAGGGGCGCGCTGATTTCCTCTCTGCAGGTGCTCCTTCACCCTGTAGGGCCAGACCCTGTGAAAAGTGCAGGAAAGACATGGAGTCCTCACAGAAACATGGCGTGCAATTTCTGAGCTTCACAGACACACCGCCGGGTGACCCCTAGACCTGGATGAAGCACCCCAGCTTTACCGGCCCTCCCTCTCCGTAGACTTAGCTGTACAATCCACACTGATGGAAACTAGAAAACTTGAGCTCTGCTCTCCCACTGCATAGGATCTCTAGGTAAAGATATCAATGGAGCCCTGACCCCGTTGTTCAATTGGCTGAGTGTCCTCCTGTAACCAAAAAAGGCTGTGAGTTTGATTTCCAATCAGGGCATATACCTAGGTTGCAGTTTGATCCCTGGTGAGGGGGCATGCAGGAAGCACTCTATTGAAGTTTCTCATATCAATGTTTCTCTCTCTCTCTCTCTCTCTCTCCCTCTCTCTAAAATCAGTAAACATATCCTCAGGTGAGGAATCCTATCTAATAATAGACAAACATGGTAATTAACCATACCTCTGCATTCTTCCCATTGGCTAATCAGGGCGATATGCAAATTAACTGCCAACCAAGATGGCCGGCGGCAGCCAGGCAGCTGAAGCGAACATAAGGCTTGCTTGCTCCAGTGATGGAGGAAGCCAAAGTTCCCCGCATGCCGCTGCCAGCCTCTGAGCTGCACTCTAAGAAACAATGTTGCAATTATAGAAGCTAAACAAACCCCAGAAACCTGCTTTCAGCCAGCCGGGCCTCAGAGCTGGAGCTGCAACAGTGTTTCAATTATAGAAGCCAAACAAACCCAGATACCTGCTTTCAGCAGCCAAGGTCTCAGAGCTGGAGCCAAGCCTCAGAGCTAAAGCCGGCTCTCAGTTCCAGTGACAGCCA
This sequence comes from Myotis myotis, assembly GCF_014108235.1. Classification (NCBI taxonomy): domain Eukaryota; kingdom Metazoa; phylum Chordata; class Mammalia; order Chiroptera; family Vespertilionidae; genus Myotis; species Myotis myotis. The sequence continues at coordinate 521,084 of NW_023416371.1, read as the reverse complement.
TAGAAGGTAAATAAATCCCAGAATAAAAAAGAAAAAAGGAGAGTTTGGGAGCTTCAGTCACCCGTCAGCCTGAAAACGGCCCTCAGCCCCTCACCCAGACTGGCCAGGCACCCCAGTGGGGACCCCCACCCTGAAGGGGGTGTGACCAGCTGCAAACAGCCATCATCCCCTCATCCAGGCTGGCCAGGCACCCAAGCGGGACCCCCACCTGATCCGGGACACCCTTCAGGACAAACCAGCTGGCCCCCACCCGTGCACCAGGCCTCTATCCTATATAGTAAAAGGGTAATTTGCAAACTGACCCTAACAGCAGAAGGACTGGGAATGACTGGTCACTATGACACACACTGACCACCAGGGGGCAGACACTCAATGCAGGAGCTGCCCTCTGGTGGTCAGGGCGCTCTCACAGTGGAGGAGCTCTGCCCAGCCACAAGACAGGCTGATGGCTGCCAATACAGCAGTGGTGGTGGGAGCCTCTCCTGCCTCCTCAGCAGCGCTAAGGATGTCCAACTGCAGCTTAGGTCTGCTCCCCGCTGGCAAGTGGACATCCCCCTAGGTCTGCCGGGCTTCCAGAGGGATGTCTGATTGCCATCTTAGGCCCAATCCCCTGGGGAGCTGGCCTAAGCCAGCAGGTGGTCATCCCCTGAGGGGTCCCAGACTGTGAGAGGGCACAGGCCGGGCTGAGGGACTCCCCCCCCCCCCCGAGTGCACAAATTTTTGTGCACCAGGCCTCTAGTCCTATATAATAAAAGGCTAATATGCAAATTGACTTCACAACAGAAGGACTGGTCACTATGATGCACACTGACCACCAGGGGTAGATGCTCAATGCAGGAGCTGCCCCCTGGTGGTCAGTGCACTCCCACAGGGAGAGCGCCTCTCAGCCAGAAGCCAGACTCACGGCTGGCTGGCGAGCACACCTGCCATAGCAGGAGCCTCTCCCACCTCCACAGCAGCTCTAAGGATGGGGAGCGGGCCTAAGCCGTCAGTGGAACATCCCCTGAGTGCTCCTGGACTGCAAGAGGGTGCAGGCCGGGCTGAGAGGACCCCTCCCAGCCCCCAGTGCACAAATTTTGTGCACCAGGCCTCTAGTGTGTGTGTGTGTGTGTGTGTGTGTGTGTGTGTGTGTGTATATTTTTTTTTTCAATAGACAGCTTATGGCCTAAGAAATGAAGTTCAAATTCTTTATCCTGAAATATAAAATTGACTGAAACCTTATGTCTGCACTAAGATCATCTCCTGAGAGTCCCCAAACACTCCTTGCATTTTGTGGTCTTGGTATCTGGGTACATCCTCATTTCTTTATTTGGAATGCCAACCCTCAGGGTTTAGCTCAAATGCCTCTTCTCAGAAGAATTCAATCCAAGAAGGAGCGTGCCGAGAGGACTGAATACTTGTGCCCCCCCCCACCCCCCAAATTCCCATGTTGAAACCATATGCTGTATGTGATGGTGTTTGAAGGAGGTGCTTAGGTCATGAGAGTGGAGCATTCATGACTGGCATTAGTGCCCCTTCCACAAAGTGAGGACCCAGTGAAGGGAAGGTTGTCAATGAGCCAGAAAGCAGGCCCTCAGCAGACACTGGAACTACCAGCACCATGATCTTGGACTTCCCAGCCTGCAGAACTATGAGAAATAAATTGTTGCTCATAAGCCATGCGGTTTATGGTATTTTTGTCAGAGCAGCCTAAACATACTAAGAGAGAGTCACTCTTAGAACTTTGAGTGGCCTGCCTTTCTCTGTGGTCATTTCCCTAAAACCAAAATATCCACACATTTCCCTGGTCTGAGGATACAGAGGGCAAAGTTTGATCCATAGGAATAAGGCAGGAAGGAGCCAGTAAAGTCTCATTTCTTCTCTCTCGGGTGCAAGGAGATGTCCTGTGTGACAGTGGGCACCCACGCAGGCAGCTGAGGTCCTGGCAGCCTGTGGCAATGCAGTGCCAGTGGGGACTTCTCATCCTTCCCTGCTTCCTTCCCCTCCCCTCATCCTTTCTATCTGGTGCTAAAGCATCAGCACTCACCAAACATGGCCCCAGCTATGGTTTCTAGGGAAGCTAGAGGACAATCCACAGAGTGTCTTATCCTGCTAATCGTCCCACCTGTGAGGCAGCATCACTGACAAGGGCATCCATCTCTCCTCCTGGTGTTCCCTGGTCTGCCCATAAACGTCCAGATGCCTCTCTGTGAGGACCCCAGTCTGTGCTGGCAGTTGCCCCCAGTCCTCCCAAAGACCCCTGTGCTCAGGTGCCAGAGCTGTGCTGCCTTCCCCGCAGAACCTGCTGCCCTGCGGCCTCCAGTGGCACTGACAGCACCGCCTGGACTCATGATCTGACAAAGTCTCTTAAGAAAACAAATCTTTTGCTTCTGCCATGACCCGCTCTGCTCATGGGGTTCATACCTCACATCCGCTGGTTTCGGAGAACAGCGCTCTCCTGTTTTCTCCGTCCTCCTCCCATCCTCATCTGCTACCACGTGAGGCATCCGCTTCCTCAGAGCGCAGAAGCCCTGGCATTGACTCCTGCAGGCCACCAACTCACTGCTCTTACGCTGTGTCCTACAAACAGGAGCAGTTCACTTCAGGGCCCCTGAGGTTGTTTTGGATACAGACACAGATATGCCCGATACGATCACATAGACCTCTTTGGTTGCTGTACTCATCCCAGTTGTTAGCAAAACTCTCCAGATATCATCAGTGTGCAGAGAAAATCTGAATAGATCAAACCCTTAATTCTCACTTTTAATGTCTGTGACAAATACACAGGCCTCTACCTTAGAAGCTATTGCTGCATAACAGTATCACCACATTAACAGTTTTATTATGTCAGTTTCCGTGGGTCAGGAGTCCAGGCCCAGATGGGTCTTCTGCTTAAGGTCTAAGGAGGCTGCAACCAGGGCGTTGCTTGGGATGTGGGGCTCATCACAGGTTATGCTGGGGACAGTTCTGCTTCTGGGCTCACACAGAATTCAGTTTCTTGTGGTTATAGGATTAAGGGCTTCAGCATTTTTCTGGCTGTAAGCAGAGGCTTTCCTCAGCAGCAAGAGGCCACCCACCACTTCTTGTCACATGGGTTCCCCAACATCATCAAAACATACAAGGCAAGAGGGCAGCAGAGAGAGTCTACTAGCAAGAAGTCAGTCACAACACTGACATTCTGTGGGGGCCTGACCAGAATACGCCAGGGGTTCAAGGCCTACTCCCCATACGTATGCGTGCAGGCACGGACACAGCAGTATTACTATGTTAAAGTCCCCTTGGCCCTACTCATGTGCACGAGGGCAGTGACTCAGCAGTAGCAATATACATACTGTGCAGGCACAGCCTTATATAACCTGTTTATGTTAATGCAGCACTGATGTCACTAATTGGCACGAGGCCTCTTTTGTTTGAGCGTGTATATAAGGTGCCACTGACCAGCCAGTTGCGGCTGCTTTGTTCGTAATAAAGCATGTCCCACCTACTTACTGGCACTCGTGTGTTCTTCCAATTTCCTGCATCCAGAGGGGTCAAGTCCCTGGCTGAGGAACCTGTCCCCAACACATTCCACGTCACACTCAGGGGGAGGGGATTACACAGGAAGCAGGGAACATTGGAGGTCGTCTCAGAAGCAGCCCATAGCACTTTCCAGTATCCATCTGATAAGTATGAAGCCTTAAACTACTCATTTAAAAGAGTGAACTGTGGGCCAGGTGTCCTCTCTTCCGAACCCCTGCAGCTCCTGCCCCTCAGCTCTTCCTCTCTGGGCCTTCACAGAGGCCTACAGCTCACCTCCACCAAGCTGCACAGGGCCCCACAGAGAACTTCTCCCATCAAAGCAACAGGTAACTTTCACTTTCAGGAAACTGTGTCATGAATGAGCACCCTCTCCAGTAGGAAGTTTCTTCTATACAAGTCAACTAAGGACGGAGAACCTGATTTGATAAAGGATGTGGCGTAGTTATTCCTTGCTGTTATCAGTAACTTAGTGACACTACACATTCGTGACTGTCTGACAGCTTCTGCAGTCAGGAGCAGGGCATGGCGTAAGCGATCCCTCTGATTCGGGGCTCACAATACCAGGGTTTTGGCTAAGACGGTGGTCTCCCCTGAGTGTCTAGGAGGAAAGGAGATGCTTCCAATCTCACCCTGGTTGTGGGCAGAATTTGGTTTCCTGTGTAGGACTGAGGGGTGGATTTCTTGTGGCTGTGGCTGCAGGTGTCCTCAGCTCCGAAAGGTCACAGGGAGCTTCTTTGCTGGGCTGACTGGCAGACCCTGAATGACAGATGAATGACTACTCTGACACACATTTCTGTGAAAGAAACGGCTAAGGGACTGCTTGGCTTGAGAACCCAAACAGCCCTGTTCTCCTGCCTCCTTAGGCTTTTATTGTAGCAACAGCTTGAACTAAAATTAACTTCTAGATACTATCAGAAGGGTAAGTAGCCTTGAGAAGACACATGCATTTGCAGTGTCCTTTAAGCAAGGACATCTAAAGACAGACATAAAGATTCCAGTAAATACCTCGGGCTCAGACCTGTTTGGAAAAGTCAAGGCAGGGGCTGCCGCCTCAGCAAGGTCCCCCAGAGGCCCCCGACCTTTGAGAGATTCCTCCTTCCAGACTTTCCAAACAAGTCCTGTGCTTCCCCACACTTCTTGATCTGTGGGCCTCACCAGCCCAGCCACTTGCTGCTGCACAATCCACAAAGCAGAGGGCCAGCAACCCCAGCAGAATGAGTGCTGCCGTCTGTGTGAGTGGAGATTTTCAGCACCAGAACCCCATTTCCAGCACCAGAACACTATGCCCAGTTGAAACTCCAAATCGTCAAAACAGAGCTGCTCCATAGATATGTGAAGGGGGCCCATGTGACCAACATGAGAGCCCTGCCCCAGTCCCACAGAAACCTTCCCGCTCAGAGGAACCCTGTGACAACCCTCACCAGGGCAGTTTGAGCATGACATTGTCAAAAGGGATTTGCCCTTAACCCATCTCCCCCATCTTTCCTAAACATGTCTTTCCTCTTTCCCTCCCTTCAGGAGGTGGCAGTTACATTCCAAAAGCTGTGTGAGGGAGACAACTCACTGAGCAGGGCACAGCTCATCAAGATAGAGAGAGCCTGGAGGTCTGCAGAGAGGAGGGCGCGAGGGAAGGGGGGACTGCACAGGATGCGGCTTTGGTAGTTTGTCACTTAAAGATTCTCTGAAAATGTTCACCCTCTTGGTCCCAATTACCAGGAAGAGGGATCTGTTTGGTCCATGGGCAGGTGGGGGTGGGGGGCAGTTTCAAGGGCAAGAGGCCCCGGTCATGGCACACAGGGTGGTGGCCGGGCTGTTCCAGGACAGGGTGCAGAGCTGGCACATTGAGCAGGTCTCTGGCTTCCATGTGGGCCCCTCCTGCTGGCCCTTAGCTCCCTCCAGGCTGTTAGGTGAACAGGTGGGTGGGGTACGTTTCTTCCCCAAACCAGCCCAGCCTGTCCTCAGGATGCCAGGGCCCTGCTCCCACTTGTGTCTTCTCCACACCTCCAAGGAGAGTGCCTCCTGCCTGTCCCAGGGATGGGGATTGCCCCGGGAAAGGGGAACAAAAGGGCTGCTTGGCCTCAGGTCCCACTGGCTGGACTAGAGACAGAGGGGTGTGCTCCCTGAGACTTCCCACTGCGCCCCTAGAGCACCCAGTCAGTCTCCTCATCATTGACACTGAGGGGTGACCATCCTGTACTGCAGGCCTCACAGGGTGGTCATGAGTTCAGGACAGAACAGGACAGTGCAGAGCTCCCTGGCCTGTGCCACTGGGAGGGCTGAGGGTGAGAACAATGATGACAGGAATGACACTGAGTCCTCAGGAGAGCCTGTGAGCTCGGTGGAGGTCTCCCACTTTCCAAAGGAGGGAACGGGTCAGGGAGGCCAGGCCCAGGCCTAAGGTCACACACAGCGAGTGAGCGTTGTAGTTGGGAGTCGTCCAGAATCAGAGCATGCTGGAGTCGGGGTGGCACTGGTACCAGCTGACTTGGGTCAAATGTCCAAGGTGTGAGATCAGGTGTGGTGGGAGGAATGGCGTAAGGTGAGCATGACCTCTATGACCCTTCCCTCCACTCTGGCGGAGGCAGCCCTCCAGGTTTGCCTGATGTAGAACATCCAAAGGTCCAAGAAGAGGCTGCAGAAGAAGGTGAGGGAGCCTGTCTGGGGGGCACTCAAGGGTCAGAGGAGAGGGGGGATCAAATACCCCCACCCGAGTCAGACCTGCGGGGGCTGCCCCATGACCTCCACCAAAGCCCATGTAAGGAGCTAAGTCCTTAAGGACTGAAGAAACATTATCTGGAAAAAATTAAATGGAAATTGTACTTTACAAAAGGAGAATGATGAACTGAACCAGAGGCAAGTCTTCTGAGATACACTCCACAGTGAGGTGATAAAGGGAAGGTGGAGGACTAAAAGAAGGTAATGTGAAATGTAAGATAAGGTGCAAGAAATTTGAGTAAAATATTTAGTGCAAACAGTGAAAAACTATAAGAACTAAAACCATTTAAGGAGTTGTGACTTTATATGATATTAAAATAGATTTTTTTCTTCAACTATGTGAGAATGAGATTTTAAAGAGAAGAAAATCAAAGAAAACGGAATAGCAAGAAGCTTAAAGAATGGACAGATGAGGTTGAATAGAATGGAAATTGAAATAAATATAAATTTACCAGCAGAAAGCAAGGCAATTGAGAGTCCTAAGACTATTCTGAGAAATGAACAAGGCAGAATAGACCCATGTAGAAACAAGAAAATGTGTGTGGGGATGAAGGAAGGAACAAAACTGAGATATTTGTGGGTCTGTGTTTTGCTGTATTAATGTCTGTGATACAATTAGTCAAGTGCATGAACTTCTGAATTGTGGCTAGTCATGGGATTTATTTTTACAAATACAATTTGGTTCAGAAAAAATTAAAACACTGCCAACCTTTAGGCAAAAACAAACCAGCTCATCTTTCCAGGTGAATTACACTAGACACACTTCTTTATCCTCATTTCAATACTCAAATACACACACAATTTAAATCTTGAGACCAATTTCTTTATCTTTACAATAAAGAAATTGGATTAGATTTGATTTTTTTCTTTTTAAAAATAAAAGTAGATTATTAAAAAATGATTTGTGATTATAGGTAGAAAAAAGTTTAAAATAAGTGAGCACCCACATACTAAATTGGAAATAATTACATATATTTTTATACATATCCTTTCAGATATGCTAGTCATATATGTAAATATGCACTTATCTATATTTTTAAATCATGTTATATTTCTGTTTGATAATATATTCTACTTCAAATGTTAAAAATGTTTCTGAAAAATAACATCTAGTATCTTTTCTCCTGCTACATCATAAATTACATAATTTACCTCTAATTAATGGACTTAACATTATTTTATTTTTTGCTTTATGAATAATTCTGTGACGACCTCTGAACATTTATTCAATTATTTTCTCTCCCTTTTTTTTTAAAGGGCAATGACTGATAAGGGATATGGAGTTTCTTTTTTAACATATACTTTTTTTGGTTTCAGAGAGTAAGGGAAAGGGAGAGAGTAGAAAACATTAATGATGAGAATCATTGATCAGCTGTCTCAAGCCTGCAATGCAGCCATGTTTCCAGGGGAATCAAACCATGACCTCCTGGTTCATGGGTCCATGCTCCAGCCACTGAGCCACTCCAGCCGGGTTTTGAATTATTTCCTGCGAATAAAATGTTTCAAAAGATACACATATTCTAAATTTTAGTATGTATGCATTTTGAATCATTTGACCAAATTCCCTTGGAATTTTGATTGGGATCTCATCAAATTTGTAATTGGGTTAAGAGGAATTCATTCATTGGCTCCTTTATCAGGTATGTATTGAGCATCTCCTATGGGCCAGGCACTAGAAGCTCAAAGAGCTTGTCATGATGGCATGTTCGCATGAGAGTCAAACCAGCCAGCATATGCATAACGTGAAGTCAGGATGTGCTGCGTGCTCTGAATAAAAGTGTGTCCTCTTCCTGTAACAAACTGTAGGCAGGAGGTATTCCTGTTTAACTGGCCCTTAGTTATACAAGGGAGCATCTCTCAAATCCTTGTCCCCAAGTCTGGTTCCAGAAGAACCCAAGTGGTGCACCGTGAACCAAGGATTATTCACAAGAGTGACCATGTTCCCAGACATAAAGTCTCAACATGTTTCAAAAAAATGGAAATCATGTAAAACATGTTTCCATCCCAATAGCAATTGAGCAAGATGATTAGAAAAATTCCCAATTGTTTAGAAATTAAGAAACACAATTTTAAATTTCTATATCTGAGACAAATAAAAAAAAGCAAAGTAGAAAGTCATGCTGTATGGGAAATTTAAGTGCATGCATTAGAAAAAGACAAAATCAGTGAGCTAAACAATCACGTCAAAAAGGCAAATAAACAACAACAACAACAAAAACATGCCCCCAAAACAAAACAAACATTAAATCCAAAAAGAAGGAAATAAAGAGAAGAAAATTAAAAATTAATATACAAATAGAGACATCAACAAAGCCAAAACCAAATTCTGTGAAAAAGTTAATAAAATTGAGAAAGTCCTGTCAACATGATGAAAAAAAAAGAAAGGTACAAATAACCAACACCAGAAAGGAAAAGGGGCTTCCACTAGATTCTGTAGACCTTAAAACAAGAATTATGATATTCTTAACAATCTTATAGCAATTTGAAAGTTCATATCATGTGAAAAACTCATAAAAATAGTTCACCAACACCCAGGAATAGGAACGATGAAGATTTTATGGTAGTTTAAACACGGGCAAAAAGTCTTTGCAGCTAAATGCCATTGAGAGGTGCTATCCCCGCCAACCCCCGCCACTCCTGTCTCAGGTCTTGCTTTGACCAATGGTGTGTGGTAGAGGTTTAAGGCTTCCATTTGGCTCCCCTGGACCCCTGAGGTCACCACATAGGGAGTTGATCTAGCCTACTGGAAGATACAGCGGGGCCTTGACTTACGAGTTTAATTCGTTCCGTGACGGAGCTTGTAACTCAAATTACTCGTATGTCAAATCTTAAAGTGAACAAGTGAGACACGTGATGCTGGGCTGATGTTGTGGCGTTCACTGTGACCTTCGCTGCGCCAACTAGTGGTGGGGTATCTGAAGCTGGCTCGTAACCGGAATTTTAGCTCGCAACTCAAAGCAAAAATCGGCCGAGAGATGGCTCGTATCTCGAAAAACTTGTTAGTCAGGACACTCGTTAAGTCAAGGTCCCACTGTATTCTGAAATGTAGTCTCGATCTTGCCTTATCTGTTATCACACTTTTCAGTTACATGGAACTGAACCCACTCAGGCAAAGTGACATTGGCCAGAAATTGGAGGGCTCAGTCTACAACCCAAGGAAACTGGAGCTGGAAACAAAAGCCACCAGATCCCCACAGCCCTTCAGGGACCGCATTGCTCCCTCCACCCTGACCACTTGGACTTACACCTTAGCTCCCAGGCCAACTGACTTTGTCTTAAAGATCATATCCCAGGACAGACTCTAGCTCATTTTTACAAAGCCAGGGCACAGCCTCAGGTTTCAAATGGACAGTCTAGTCAGCATTGGCAAGTCACTTCCAATTTCTGGAGATTTGGAGTCACCTCCAGGGGAGCAACAGGTCTAAATAGTAAATCTGGGTGCAGCCCCAGGCATGCAGAGCTCAGCACTCTGGGGTTCTTCTCCTGCAGACCTGCCCTCTCGAGCCTGTGATCACCAGCTGTGCCCATGGAACCTGACACCCTAAGAGAGAGGAAGAAGCTGCAGCAGCCACTGCTTGGATCCACATGGCACCCCCTTCTGTGTGCTGAGTGCTGCCCAGGGCTCTTCTAATGGCAGGAGCCGCTCAAGCCCACAGTGCAGGCAGAAGTGCTAGGTGGTCAGTGCCCACAAAAACAGCCCTCAGTGACAGACGGAAGTTGCCCCCTGAAGAGTGAGGGATGTCCCATGCAGTCTTCTGGAAGTCCCAGAAGGGAGTCTAGGGCCCTCAGTGCTGAAGGCAGGAATCAAAGCCTGGTGTACACAGTCTTTATTTATTGTGAGTCCCGATGTCCAGAGACTGGGCCCATATCCAGGGCCCTCAAAATAGCATCTGGTCATTCACTCTTCAGGGCTGGGGCAGTAAGTGGCCAGTCACTCCTGTCCAGCTTTCACATGGTCCAGAGTCCTCAGGAGGCAGGAAGTGGCCGTGCCTGTGGAAAACACATCATCATCTGCCACCGTCTGTGCCCGCCCTGGGGAGATTGTGTAGACAAAGCAGAGGCTGCCTGTGGAGCCCATGAACAGGGGACCTAGTGAACCGTCACTGGGAGCAAGGAAGGCAGCTTGTTGTATGCACTGAGCCCCTACTGTGTGCCTGGCACTGCTACAGGTACTGGGGACCCAGCACTGGACACAGGCAGGCACAAGTCTCCAACTCAGGAGGGATAGACAACAACAAATGAACAAAAATATTTCGACTGATTGTCTACAAAGAAAACGAGGTGGAGAGAGGTGTATGTGGGGAGATGTAGGTGGCACTTTAAACCATACAGCATACTTTACGAGATGGGGACAGGCTGGTTGCTTATCTCAGGAGGAAAGGAGCAACTGAACCTAAGATGGGAAGGTGGGGTTTTTACTATTCAGATGCCCCAAAATCTTGAAAAAACATCACCAACATATGACTAAGAAACTACCGTGAAGAGCATGAGCTCCTTAAGAATATTTCCTGAGAAGAATTAAAAGTCCTTTCTACTGGGAGTTCTTGGGGCCTGAACCTTTCACTTATCCTGCCTCGTGAAAACACAAGACTGAGGTCCAGGTGAGAGGGCTTCTGCCCCAGTTTCAGCAAGAACCTCTCTGAAACAAGCGATGGAAGGGCAGTGGTTACAAAGCAGTGGTGTGTAAGCCATAATTAGGGAGTCAGGGGCGGTGGGAGCCCGGCATCGGGAGTGGCCATCACACGAGGTTTTCTGAGGGAGGTGAGCAGAACTAGGTGGCAGTCCAGGTGGAAGGAAACAGCTAGATAAAAGCCTGCCAGCAGGACAGACATGAGGTGGAGTAAGTTCCATTCCCTGGGGCTGGAACACAGGACTGGAGGAAGGGGGAGGGCCCATAGGCAGCACCGAGTTGAGACCTGGTCTATGGAAAGGGTTTTAAGTAAATCAGAACCCAGTCAGACTCGCTCGCAACACTTGGGGACCACTGCAAAAAATAAGTCATTTGGAAAGACTGAAAGGAACACAAAGGCCAAGAGAAAGCCTCTCCCCTGGGAGCAAGAAGGGAAGACGGGGCCACAGAGACAGGGAGGGGCAGATGAGAGAGTACCAGAAGGGCTGGTGAAGAGGGGATCTTTGCCTTTGGGGCTCACAGTCCCATAAACATCTAAACCAGGTTTCTCAACCTTTTTCCAAAATTGCCCCACTAAGGAGTCTTTTTAGACATTTATTTTAAACTGTGCCCATGAAATTTTTATTTTATTTAAAATATATATATATATATATATATATATATATATATATATATATTTGTATTGATTTCAGAGAGAGGAAGGGAGAGGGAAGAGAGATAGAAACATCAATAATGAGAATCACTGATCAGCTGCCTCCTGCACAGTCCCTAATGGGGATCGAGCCTGCAACATGGGAATTGAACCTTGACCTCCTGGTTCATGAGCTGATGCTCAACCACTGAGCTACCACTGGCTGGTCCCATCCATGAAATTGTAATACCATAGACCTACTGTATCTGTTAAAGTACCATATACATTAAAAAAAGTAAGACCTTTACCCCAACCTCACACCTGCCAGGACAGCTGAGGGGCAGGAGAGGGTGAAGGAAATTGAACAGTTAGCCTGGGGAAGACAGAGGCTGCCCAAACCTGGGGTTTTGTTCCTTGATGTGAACAATATCAAAGGAGTAATGTGACCAGTCCTCAGTTCTTAGGTGCTCTCTGGCCGGAGGCAGGTACTGTGGCGGTTCATAGAGGCCAGGGGGACCATGGGACAGGTGTCCTGGAGGGCAGGTGGCTGGACTAAAGTAGGGGCTATGGACGGGGCAAGAGGTGAGTGTTGTGAATTCTGGATGCATGTGAAGGTCGGTGCTGGGAGGGTGGGGCTGAGGGTGACCTCAGGTCTTTACCTGCACACCTGCAGGTGGGCTTGCCGGCTGCACCTGCTCAGCGCACTGCAGGAAGCGGCGCACCTGCTCCGCACAGTTGCCTGTGGCCGCCTCATTCTGCCGAAGACACTCCTCAAAGGCCTCAAAGGGCTCTGCACAGGCCTGGCGGATCTGACGGATGATTGGGCTGCAGGGAGGGCACCTTCGAGCTCGACCTTCCTGGCACTACCCCACCCCACTGTCCCCCCTCGACCCAATGGCCCCACCTCTGGTACTGCCTGGTCCCCCGAATTACCCACTCCGGCACTGGCTCCCCACTGCCCACCCCCCCGTGTTCCCCACCTCCCCACTGTTCCCAGTGCTGCCTGCCCCTGCACTGCCCTCCTGCATTCCCAGCCCCTGCACTGCCCTCCTGCACTCCCAGCCCCTGCACTGCCCTCCCGCACTCCCAGCCCCTGCACTGCCCTCCTGCACTCCCAGCCCCTGCACTGCCCTCCCGCACTCCAGGCCCCTGCACTGCCCTCCCGCACTCCAGCCCCTGCACTGCCCTCCCGCACTCCCGGCCCCTGCACTGCCCTCCTGCACTCCCGGCCCCTGCACTGCCCTCCTGCACTCCCAGCCCCCTCCGAACCGCCCCAGTCCGGGACTGTACCGCACTCACTGGTTAGAGGTGCAGCGAGCGATGCTCATTTTGAGGTGGTGACAGTCCCGCTGCCAGGACTCGGGCTTGGCGGCCACACACTGGCCGTACTGGTCCAGCTCGCGGCCGCAGTGGCGGGCAGTGACCTCCAGCGCCGCCTGCCTGCGGGACACGCGGGTAGGGGTGGAGGGTGTGGGGTGGGTCCCCGAGTCTCACGATCGCACCGCAAGGCCCGCGGGGTGCCGGGCTGTGGAGCGGGCCAGGGGCTTCGGGATAGAAGGTGAGGGTCCCTGAACAGATGTGGTCACTCTAATGCGCGGTCGGGGTCGGGCAGAGGGTCCTGGACCTCCCCCCCTCCCCCCATGGGGCCTTAGAAGTAGGACCCAGGGCTCTGGGAGGGCCTGGGAGCCACAGGTGGGTGTGGAGTCGGGTCCAAGGAAGGGTCTCCCAACCAGTCTTAGCGCGGAGACCTGAGGACAGGGCACTGGAGGGACACTGGAGGCCCTCATGGGTCAGGGTCCTCGGGGCACGATCTGGAAGCGCCAGGTAGGGCTGGGGCCCGGGTTCGTCTCAAGAGAGAAGGTGGGGTGACCCGGGGGCGGAACGGGGGCTCCGAGGCCGGGCCTGGAGTCCTGCGAGCTGCCTGGGTGTGAGTCCTCGCCTCCCAGGAGGAGGGGAGCGGGGCTTGGACGCGCGGGGAGGGCTGACGGCGCGGAGTCCGGAGGTTCAAGGAACAGAAGCCACCCCTCCTCCCGGATCCCGACTTAGGTCCGGGTCACATACAAGAAAAAGGTGTGCGCGGAAGGTAAAGGGAAGGTGCTCCTGCTACTCACATTTCGAGGCAGGTGCCGGGAGAAACAGTCCGGAGGAGAGTCCCGCCTTTTCCGGTGTCAGGTTGTCATGGCGGCGCCCTCCCTGCCTGGTTTATTCCGTTCACACAGCAGCCAAGCGGCCCTATTGCTTTTAGCGCCAATCCATCAGAGCAGAGCCCTACCTCTGCTTCCGCCCCGACCTGTCATGGCGGGGCTCCGCCTCTGCTTCCGCCCCGACCTGCCATGGCGGCGCCCTACCCCGGCCTCCGCCCAGACCTGTCATGGCGGCGCCCTGCTAGCCACTTCCGACTCCGGCCCGCTCGGTGGCCACAATCCTATTTCCGGTTTTCCCAGGCGGCCTCCGAACTGCACCGGAAGTAAATAAGGGAAAGTACGGCGGTGCCTCTGCACTAAGAAAGAGTGGCGCTCAGCCGCGAACCCCTGTGGGGCCGGGCCCGACTGGAAAACTAGTGGCCCGCGCCGGCCCTTTGCTGCAGACCCTCAACTCGGGCGGCTCGCGGCTCGGCTGGCTGCCGTGTGCTGGCTGCTCGGGCGCCTGCGGGGAGCCGGCGGGAAGGGGCGCGCCCCAGAGCCGGGCCGGGTCTGCGCCACCTGCGGGCGTGAGTTCCCACCTGGCTCCTCTGCAATCCCTCCCGGTGCGGCGAGGCTTCCGGGGAGTGAGGTGGGGCTGGACCCGCGCCTCTGCGGCGGCGGCCGGGTCTGTGTTCCAATGGGGCGCCGTTCCCCCGCGGGAGCACGCAGGACGCCCTCGGCTCTGGCCAGAGGAGCACACGCGTTTCAGAGACGGGCTGCCCTGCCCGTGAGTCAGACAGCCGGGGCCTCGACGTGCGCGGCTCTGGAACTGGGGTGTGACAGTGACACCCCCCGACGGGCTTAGTCTGCGCCAGTGCAGGAGCCGTTCCCGAGCTGACACCTGAGCCGGCCACGTGACCCGGGTCTGGAGCCACGCGCGCCGAAGGAAAACCTTTCACCCCCTGCGTTCTCCTTCCCGCACAGCCTTCCAGGTGGCCTTTCGTGGGCGGACAGGGAGGGACAGGACTCTCCTCTGTGACCTCAGATGTGCACCGAGTCCTCAGATGTCCGCAGCCGGCCCCACGTCCTGTCCCCGAATCATCCCGAAGCCCAGCTCACGGGCCCCATGGGAGGCATGTGGCTGGGCTTGTAAGGAGGCTCCCTGAAGACCCAGCAGGGGAGCTGCCTTGAGCCCCCAGACTTCTGGCCGCCTTTGGGCTGTGGCTCCCTGGAGATCGAGTGTAAGGGAGACGTCGGTGTCCCGGGTTTGGGGTGAAGCAGATCTGAGCCTTGTATTGTCTCCTCGTCACTGGTGGGTCCCCACACAGTCTGGCGCGGGCAGAGGAGTGGTGGACTGAATTTGCTGTCTTGGCACTAGAAAGAAATATCACCCTGGAGCTGAACATGCTAGCGGAGGGACAGACAACTACCAAAACAAACAAGAAAGGCACACTAGTGATGGTCATTCACCAGGAGAGTGGTCATTCTGGGAAGGGAAGGGGAAGTGTTGGGAGAGTGGTCAGAGGTGTGATGTGATTTATAATACGTATTTGATCTTCATCCGCTGGTCCTGGCACAAGTCTCCTGAAGCCCTTGGGATTTCACATGCGATGAGAGCAACAGAGGTTGGTCTTTTGGTGTTAACTGAGGTGACTTTTGGACCTCACTGAGGAGGGGGGCTGGTCTCCAGAACCAGCCTTGTGACTAGAGGTTGGAACGTTCAGTCTCACCCCCCTGGCATCAGGGAGGGGAGAGGGGCTGGAAGTGGTGTAATCAGCCCCACCTAAGGAATGAAGCCGCCATAGAAACCCCAAATAGGTTTGTGGAGCTTCTGGGTTGGTGAGTGGCACACTCAGAGTGTGGCAGCTCCAAGCTGTCGCTAGACCTTGCCCTTTTTATTTCCTCCCAAGTCATATACTTTTACATTTTTTTGTTTGTTTTTTGTTGTTAATCCTCTCCTGAGGATATTTTTTTCCATAGCTTTTCAG
Source organism: Myotis myotis (assembly GCF_014108235.1). NCBI lineage: Eukaryota > Metazoa > Chordata > Mammalia > Chiroptera > Vespertilionidae > Myotis > Myotis myotis. Next base: position 505,499 of record NW_023416371.1, on the reverse strand, counting down.
AGTGGAAGGAGGGAACGGAGTAGAGAGAGAGAGATGTTGATGCCAGAGAGAACATCTACTGGTTGCCTCCCACATGTACCCCGGCTGGTACTTGGGCTGACAGTAAAACCACTGAGCGCACTGCTCAGGGTCTTTTACGTTTTTTAATTGATTCTAGAGAAACATTAATTTGTCATTCTACTTATTTATGCATTCATTGGTTGCACCTTTTTTTAAATAGTATTTTTTTAAAAAATTACTTATTTTAGAGAAAGGGGGAGAGAGAAACATCAATTTGTTGTTCCACTTGTTTATACATTCATTGGTTGATTCTTTTATGTGCCCTGACTGGGGATAGAATCTGAAACCTTGGCATATCGGGACAATGCTATAACCAACTGAGCTACGCAGCAGGGCCCTAAGTTATATTCTTTCATAGTAAACTGGTGATCTGGTGTGTAAAATGTTTCTGAGTTTTGTGAGCCATTCTAGCAAATTAGTCGAACCCACGGAGGTGTTCAATCTATAGCTAGTTGGTCAGAAGCACAGCTGACAATTAGGCCTGATGGCTGCCCCCATCCCACCTAAGAAAGCTTAAGAATGCTACAGGAAACACTGAAGTAAGCCCTGGAGGTTGAAGAAAAACGCCATGAGGTAGAAGTCCAGTATATAAATGTCATCAGACGTGGTAAATGTGGTGTTATTAAGTAATCCTATATAAGAGGGTAATATGCAAATTGACCCTAACAACAGAATGACTGGTCACTGGGACACACACCACCAGGGGGCAGATGCTCAATGCAGGAGCTGCCCCCTGGTGGTCAGTGCGTTTCCATAGGGGAAGCTCTGCTCAGCCACAAGCCAGGCTGATGGCTGCCAGTACAGTGGTGGTGGTGGGAGCCTCTCCCGCCTCCTCAGCAGCACTAAAGATGTCCGACTGCAGCTAGGCCTGCTCCCCACTGGCAAGTGGACATCCCACGAGGACTCCCATGCTTCCAGAGGGATGTCTGACAGCCAGCTTAGGTCCAATCCCCCGGGGAGTGGGCCTAAGCCAGCAGGTGGACATCCCCCGAGGGGTCCCAGATTGTGAGAGGGCACAGGCTAGGCTGAGGGACCACCCCGAGTGCACAAATTTTTGTGCACTGGGCCTCTATTTTATAAATCTCTTTAAAAGATAATTGCTTAGAGCAAAGGTAATAATGTATTATGGGGTTCATCACATATGTATAGATAAAATGTGTGACAAAAATGGCACATGCCCAGCCGGTGTGGCTCAGTGGTTGAGCACCGACCTATGAGCCAGAAGGTCACAATTCATTCTAGGTCAGGGCACATGCCTAGGTTGTGGGCTCGATCCCCAGTAGGGAGCCTCCAGGAGGCAGCTGATCAATGATTCTCTCTCATCATTGATGTCTATCTCTCCCTCTCCCTTCCTATCTGAAATCAACAAAAATATATTTTAAAAAAATGAGCAAAAGACACATTTCACTGAGTAGTTATAAATGCAGAAAAGCCCATGAAAAGATGATGTTAAACATTGTCAACCATTAGATATGCGAATTAAAACCCCAGTGAGATATCATTTACACACCCATCAGAATAGCCTAAATGAAACAGGAGCACTGTCAAGTGCCTGTCAGGATGTGGAAGAAACGACGGATCTCATTCATTGCTGCTGGGAATGTAAAATGGTCCCGCCACTTTGGACCAGTTTGGCAGTTTCTTCTAAGGCAACACACCACCACCACATGGCAATTTAATTCTTAGACATTTGTCCCAGATAAATGAAATGTATGTTCACACAAAAACTGTACATGAGTTTTCAGAGCAGCTTTATTTGTAAACACCATAAACTGGCAACAACCAAAATGTGCTCCTACAGGTAACTGGTTGAACACACTGGCATAGCCGTACAGCAGCAAAAAGGAATGAACAACTGATATATGCAACAGCTTCAATGCATCTCAAGGCAACTGAGTGGAAAAAGCCAATCTCAGAAGGTCACAAACTATGCTTTTATTTGTATAATACTAGAGGCCTGATGCACGAAATTCGTGCATGGGTAGGATCCCTAGGCCTGGCTGGCGATCAGGGCCGATCCGAGGGGCGACTGGCAGGGCGATCGGGGGGACCCCCCCACTGGCACCTGCCTTGGCCGGCCTAGTGACACCTGGTTGTGGGCCCCACCCCCGCCTGTTGCCCCCCCTCTGCAGGGCGACCAGTGGGGCGATGGGACCCTGCTGGCACCTGCCTTGGCTGGCACGGGGCCTACAGGCAGCTTCTGTGTTGAGCGTCTGCCCCCTGGTGGTCCGTGTGCTCCCACAGCCAACATCCTGTGTCCAGCCAACTGCCATGGTCCCTGCGGCCAGCCCCAATCAACCCCTGGTGCTAAACCATTTGCAGATGACCTGCTTCTGATTGGGGTTTCGTACTAGCAGAGCAGCTCCCTCGCTCCGGTCTATTGAAAGCCAGCCCTCAACACAAGGGTTTGTCTCACTCCTGTCCTCTACCTTCCTTGGGGGCCACCCGCCCAACTGCCACAGTGCCAGCGCAGTGGAGAGGGAAGGAGGATCTCACTCCCATCCTCTCCCTTCCCCAGGGGCCGCCTGCGGTGGCAAGGGAAGGAGTGGAGGCGGGGAATCGTGAGGTGGCCAGACGCCTGGCCCAATAACCACTGCCTCCTCTCCTGACCCCACCAATGCACGAATGTCATGCACTGGGCCTCTAGTAATAAATAAAAAACCAAAACAACCCTAAGGGGCACAGGAAGCTTTCAGAGGTGATGTTTATTACCCCGTATGGTGAACTATATACAATAAAGATGTGCAGTGTTTGTTTTTTTAAGTATGTTTTTGATTTAAGAGAGAGAGAGAGAGAGAGAGAGAGAGAGAGAGAGAGAGAGAGAGAAACATCAGTTGCCTCCTGCACACACCCCAACTGAGGTTAAAACCTACAATCTGGGTTTAGTATTTTTTTTTTAAATATATTTTATTGATTTTTTTACAGAGAGGAAGGGAGAGAGATAGTTAGAAACATCGATGAGAGAGAAACATCGATCAGCTGCCTCCTGCACACCCCGTACTGGGAATGTGCCCACAACCAAGGTACATGCCTTTGACCAGAATCGAACCTGGGACCCTTAAGTCCGCAGGCCGACGCTCTATCCACTGAGCCAAACTAGTTAGGGCTGGGTTTAGTATATTTCAATGAAGTTGTTAAAAAATATTTCTACCTTTTTCCACTTTAACGTGGACATTAGAAAATACAAAACCACACCCATGGCCTGCATCATGTTGGGACTCTAGATGGACAATGCTCTAGAGCAGCAGTTGCCAACCTTTCGGACCTCTTGGACCTCATGGACCACCGGATGGTGACCTAGAGAAGGGGTGGGGAACATTGGGCCCTCAGGCCGTATAAGGTCCTCGAAATCATTTGGTCTGGCCCTCCCAAGGCATAGGGGTGAGTTAATTATTTTACCAAATACAGCAAGCTAATTTTTAAGTTGATAATTTTGTATGGCCTGCAAATGATGTTATACATATCCAAATGGCCCTTGGCAGAAAAAAGGTTCCCCACCCCTGTTCTAGAGGGACAATCAGTGATAGTCACCATCTACTGAGAGCAGCATACTAAGACCCTGGGTTTGGGAACTTCCCTGTATATTTTATTCATCAATGTAACGTTTTCTCGAACAAATACAGTGAAAATCAATTTCAATGGCTATTATATCAGAAAGACTCAGAACCTTGAATTCTTATTTGCCAGGTCTTGGTTGAGGGCTGTAACAACCTTGAAAAAAATTTCAGGGTAACATCTTTACTGAAGTTACATTTTGTTTTAATCTGACAGATCACCTAACCCAAAAGGCCACACCAATTAAATGACATCCAGTTTTACTTTGATGTTCATAGCTGCCAGTTCAGCTACAAAATACCGAAAAACGTAAGGCACAGAAACAGTGTCGATAGTGTCACTGCGATTGCACACAGTACAGTTGTATTTTCTGTTGCGCATGGCTGACCACGAAGGGGGCGGCTTCTCCAACAACGGAGAGAGCAGACTGCCACACTTCACGCACACATGGGCTACCGACCGGTCAGAACAGTTAAAGAGGCGGTCGTGAAGGAGAAAAGAAGTTCCGTGAGCTAACAGAGCATCCCTCTCCATTTCCCCAAAACGGATCCCACCCTGGACGTTTCTCCCCCCGATGGGCTGGTTAGTGACTCTGTCTCTGGCTCCGGTGGTTCTGACCTGGAATTTGTCTGAGACCATGTGGCGTAACCGCTGGTAATAAACCACGCCAATGAAAATATCTGCTTCCAGTTCCACCCCACTGATGCCACTGTACAGCCTCTCAGTGCCATAGAAGTTGTAGCCAGCAGCCTTCAACATCTCACCGAAGTACTCCAAGGCCGAGTTCTCCTCTGAAAAGGTGAAGGGTGTGGCATCATGGCAGAGACCATGCAGAGCGGCAGACTTGCCCGCCATGCTCTCGATTAACATACCAATAGTCATTCGGGACGGGAACCCGTGAGGGTTGAACAGAATGTCTGGGACCATCCCACTTTCGGTAAAGGGCATGTCCTCGGTTGGCCACAGTCTGCTCAGGATGCCCTTCTGCCCATGCCGGCTGGCAAACTTGTCTCCAATGGTTGGGTTCCGAGGGATTCTCATCGTGATGCAAACACATTTAAATTTTCCACTTCCAGTGTCATTACTACACACTTTGATGTTGTCCACAATGCAATTTTCTTTACTCCTAGGAAAAATTAAACCATATAAAAGGTCAAACTATTTCTTTAAGCTTATAGAGGCATATAAGTTTTATATATAACTAGTGCTTTATAAAGGATTCAAAAAACAGTCTTATCTTTCTTTTCCCTGAAAGTATCTATGAATAGGGCTGCTGGTTATATTAACTACAGAACTCTGTTCCTCTGAACAACTATTATGAAAGTACTAAAGGACTGGTCCACGAATTCATGCACAGGTGGGGGCCCTCAGGGTGGCCTGCAGGGATTGGGCCCAAACCAGCAGTCCAACGCTGATTGCTGCTCCCACTCATTCCAACCCCGCTGTGCCTGCCGCAGTCAGTCCCAATTGGGAGAGGCTCACACTGCAGCAGCAGTGCTTGCCAGCTGTGAGCCCTGCATCTGGCGCCCATCCCGTGGAGGGTGGGCGGGGGGCCGAGATGCGATCGGCCCTCTGGGCAGGGGGTGGGAAGCCCTTGCTGGCCCAGGATCTGGATCTGTTCCACTGACGTTCACACCAGTGTTCATGCCAGTTGTTGGGAGTCACCTAGTGGCCACTTTTATATCATTTCTTCCTTCCGGAGTGTCTAGGGAGGAGAAGCAGCCGCGGTGCCTGAGGCTGACTTCCAGGAGGCCTGCAGCACTGTCGGGATCCTGCCAGCGGCGCCAGTCCATTGATGCCTGGCCCGTTCTCCGGAGATCGGACCTGCAGGACTACTGAGGGAGTGAGTGGCTGCTACTGGGCTGGTGGGCCACCGGGAAGAGTTGGTCAGCTGAGCGGGCTCTCGCTGTGGGAGTGCACTGACCACCAAGAGGCAGCTTCTGCGTTGAACGTCAGTGCACATCATAGCAACTGGTTGTTTGTCGCTTAGGCTTTTATATATACTATAGACTAGAGGCCCGATGCACAAAATTTGTGCAAGAGTAGGCCCTCGCAGCCCCGGCAGCTGCCTCAGCCCTTGCAGCCGCGGCTTCGTCCAGAAGGGTGTCCGGACCGTCGTTCCACTATTTGGCTATTCGGTCGATTTGCATATTATGCTTTTATTATAGATTATGAAGACCTACTGTTGAATCCACTCTTACAGATGTAAAATAAGCTAAAAATTTATTTTTAACAGGAGGCATAATAAAATTTTAGCTGGGAAGTATTCCTAACATGCATGAGAGAGATGATCAAGTCTCAATAATATACTTTTAAAATAAGCCGGGAGAACTCTCACAAATTATAAGAGACTGACAAGTAGAAAAGCAAAGGGAGTAAGACAACAAACTTTGTCTCATTTTGTAAATGCCAATTCAGTTACGATTGAGTATCACTTCTATTTTCTCCAAAAATTTCCTGTTAAAAGATTACTTTCAACAGCCCCCAGCAATTCACTAATAGCCTTTAAAATGAGCACCTGGCACTGCAACTTACTTGTAGAACATCACAGAGCTCTCGCCAGTGTTGAGGTTTACATAGCTGTAATAGGGATCTCCATACTGCAGCTGTGCTCCAATAAATGGCAATCCATCCTCATCTAACTTCTGCACAGTCCGAGGGTCACCAGGTTTGACTCCAAACACCAGATTATCATCTCCTTGTTTAATTTTTTCAGAGAGATCTATGAATTCAGATTTGTAGACACTTCCATGGGCAAAACCTCGTTCCCAAGAAGCCTTATTCACAATCTATGAAGTCAAAGAATCAAGGGAGTGCAGAAAAATGAGAATTTTTCAAAATAAAACTGGTCATAATTATACTTGGTTTAGGTTACCTGGCATTCGATTTAAAATCTATCCACATTTTCTCAGTCACCTACACTACTTAATTTATAAAACCCAAGCACTTAATTTATAATTAAATAGTCCAAAACCCAATCATGCACAAACACAAAAGGTAAAAATATCCAACACTACTTTATATTCACTCAACATTTATTCAACTACACAGGCAATATGCATGAAATACGCATATATGAATATTTAGTTCATAACCCTCAAGGCTACCACTTTTCTTTTTTTAAAAAATTAAATCTTTATTGTTCAGATTATTCCAGTTGTTCCTCTTTTTTCCCCCCATAGCTCTCCTCCACCAGGTTCCCAACCAACCCTCCTCCCTCACTCCCCACCCACTGTCCTCATCCATAGGTGCACAACTTTTGTTCAGTCTCTTCCTACATCCCCCACACCCCGTTCCCCCAAAAGAATAGTCAGTCCACTCCCTTTCTATGCCCCTGATTCTATTATAATCACCAGTTTATTCTGTTCATCAGATTATTTATTCACTTGATTTTTAGATTCACTTGTTGATAGATGTGTATTTGTTGTTCATAATTTGTATCTTTACCTTTTTCTTCTTCTTCCTCTTCTTAAAGGATACCTTTCAGCACTTCATATAATACTGGTTTGGTGTTGATGAACTCCTTTAGCTTTTCCTTATCTGTGAAGCTCTTTATCTGACCTTCAATTCTAAATGATAGCTTTGCTGGATAAAGTAATCTTGGTTGTAGGTTCTTGTTATTCATCACTTTGAATATTTCTTGCCACTCCCTTCTAGCCTTCAAAGTTTTCTGTTGAGAAATCAGCTGACAGTCGTATGGGTACTCCCTTGTAGGTAACTGACTGTCTTTCTCTTGCTGCTTTTAAGATTCTCTGTCTTTTGCTCTTGGCATTTTAATTATGATGTGTGTTGGTGTGGTCCTCTTTGGATTCCTTTTGTTTGGGTTTCTCTGCGCTTCCTGGACTTGCAAGTCTATTTCTTTCACCAGGTAGGGGAAGTTTTCTGTCATTATTTCTTCAAATAGGTTTTCAATATCTTGCTCTCTCTCTTCTTCTGGCACCCCTATAATTTGGATGTTGGTACGCTTGAAGCTGTCCCAGAGGCTCCTTACACTATCTTCGTATTTTTGGATTCTTTTTTCATTTTGCTTTTCAGCTTGGGTGTTTTTTGCTTCTTCGTATTTCAAATCTTTGACTTGATTCTTGCAGCCCTCTAGTCTGCTGTTGGAACTCTACATAATATCCTTTATTTCAGTCAGTGTATGCTTAATTTCTAGTTGGTCCTTTTACATAACCTCGAGGGTCTCACTAGATTTCTTGAGGGTCTCACTACATTTATCGGCGGTCTCATCAGTCTTTTTGAGGGTCTTACTAAATTTATTGGCAGTTTCTAGAAAGTTCTTGAAAAACCTTAAAAGTGTGGTTTTGAACTCTATATCCAGTCGTTTGCTTTCCTCCATTTCTGTCATTTCTGACCTGTTTCTTTGTCTCCACATTTTTTATGCTTACCTGTGTTGGTAGAGTGGCTTTGTGTGCTAGGTGTCCTATAGGGCCCAGTGGCTCAGCCTTCCCAATTACCTGAAGTGGACACTCTTGGTTCATCCCTTTGTGGGCTTTGTGCACAGTCTTGTTGTAGTTAAGCCTTGATTGTTGTAGGTATCACTGGGAGGAATTGACCTCCAGGCCAATTGGCTGTGAGAGTCAGCTGTGTCTATGGTGGGAGAACTTCTGTGCTGAAGACACCCTTATGAGGCAAGACTTGCTTCAGTGGGGTTTTGGTGCTGAGTCTGTGCCCTGAGTGTGTCCCTTATGGATCTGAGGAGTTGTAATCTGGATGGTCCCACTCTGACCACTGGGTACACTGGCTCTTGGATCTAAGGAGGTGCTAATTTAGCCTCTGCCTGAGGCTACCCAGCAGGAGCTATGAAGAGATCTGCAGATTCCCCTTCCTTCTTTGGAGTTTGGAGGTGCCCTAATGAGGCCCAGCTGTGAAGCAATGCAAGCTGCTGTGGGGCCTTGGGCCTTCTCTTGGAAGTTCTGGGTCTGTCTGGCCCAGCTGCAGTTTGTTAGGTAATTTTCAGATTGCAAAGGGTCAGGGTCTCAGGGAATCAACAGGGCAGAGCAAGCAGCTATGGCTAATCCTCAGCCCTGCCCTAAGGGGCCCCGCATCTCAGTGTCCCGGTAATTGGTAATCACTGCAAGCACCTTTGAGAGAAAGCCGCCCTCGAGTTCCGAGTTCTGCCCGCTGCCAGACAGTCTAGTTTCTCCCTGTATGAGTCCTGGGTCCCCAGAGACTCACCCGGAACTGGAGTTCAGAGCAGTCGGGGGCTTGTGACTCCCTCCCTATTCAAAACGACAGCCGTGTCCTCAGTTGCCAGCCCTTGCCGTGTGGGCCTCCGTACCTCTGCACTTCCGCACCTCCTCTGAGTCTCAGTGTGCTTTTCTCTTTCCTTCTAGTTGTAGAATTTCCACTCAGCCAGCCTTCCTGTGGTTCTGGATGATATTTGTTTTGTCTTTTAGTTGTATTTTTTTTTAATATATATTTTATTAATTTTTTTACAGAGAGGAAGGGAGAAGGATAGAGAGTTTGAAACATTGATGAGAGAGAAACATCGATCAGCTGCCTCCTGCACACCTCCCATTGGGGATGTGCCTGCAACCAAGGTACATGCCCTTGACCAGAATCAAACCCGGGACTCCTCAGTCCTCAGGCAGACGCTCTATCCTCTGAGCCAAACCAGTCAGGGCTAGTTGTATTGTTTAATTTGTTGTGGGAGGCAGCAATTTCCGGTGTTTACCTCTGCCGCCATGTTGGTTTCTCCAAGGCTACCACTTTTCATTCAGAGTAGGGACTGACCATTTAACAGGACACTCACTCACCAAATACTAGGCACTCGAGGACACAGTGACCTCACAGTAAAGTTAAATTTTAAAATTAAATATTAAAAGAATGGAACTACTCTTGGTAAAACTTACCATGGCATCTTCCATATCGTAGCCAGTGTAAGAAATAACAGCAACGATGGCATTGGTCCCAATTGGATAGTTGTCCATGTCATAGTGATCATACATGCACGGCCTCACCAAAGGGCTTTGTGGGGTCTGAAGACGATACAGCTTATTATCAGATCGGTCTTGATAAGTGAGAAGTGGGAAGCCCATAGTTTGTTTACCTACAAAGGGAAAAACACCTTAGCCTTTTGTTTTTCCCTTGATTATAAAGGTGATATTTAAAATTGGGAGCAACTAAATATTCACCATAGAGGAATGAACAGATCAGTCATGGTGGTTATGCTTTATAGTGTGAAGATGAACGAACCTGCATGTATCACAACCAGACCATGAAAACAGTGCTGAGAGGGAAAAAGGACAGAAACTCATTTAATATGATACCATTTATGTATATCTATGTAACACACCCCAAACAATTCTATATCTGGTTTATGGACACATATATTATAAAAAGGGGATGTTACTGGGAAAGAGTAAGGGTATATGAGGAGAGTAGCTATTATTTAATAACTTAAAAAAAATTTTATTTATTGATTTTAGAGGAAAGGAGAGGGAGAGAGATAGAAACATCAATGATGAGAGAAACACCATTGATTGGCTGCCTCCTGCACGCTCCAGAATAGGGATTGAGCCCGCAACCCAGGCATGTGCCCTTGACCGGAATGCAACCCGGGACCCTTCAGTCCACAGGCCAATGCTCTATACACTGAGACAAACTGGCTAGAGCTCTAATTACTTTCTTACACACAAAGCAAAATGCCACTATTTGTTAATTCTGGGTACTGGCATACAGGGGGTAGGTAAGAGTCTTCTTTATTCCACTTCTCAGTACAGAGAATCAATTCAACACAAATGACTTTTTAAAAGAGATTTTAAAATTGATCTTTAGAGAGAGAGGAAGACACAGGGAGGGAGAGAGAGAAATATCGACGTGAGAGCAAAACATCTATTGGCTGGCTCTTGTACACCACCTACTGCGGACTGAGCCCAAAACCTGGGCATGTGACCTGACCGGGAATTGAACTGGCAATCTTTGGGTTCATGAGAGGACACTCAACCAACTAAGCCATACTGGCCAAAGCTCAACCAAAATGATTTTAAAAACTAAAATAAATATACATGCCTAGTGGAATTCTTTAAAATACAGAAACAGAGACTTCCAGCTTCCAGTTACAGAGGGTTCCTTCTTCACAACCACCCTCAGCACATAAGACCCAGGGGGGAAAAAAGTAACCACAAACAAATATACACACCAGCTGAAAGTATTGTAAAGTAACCAAAATCAGTCAGAAACTAGAGTGGAATTTATATTCGGGCAAAAGAAACTGCAATGGGTGTATTTCCAGGTCAGGTTTTGTTCTGTGGTTTGTTTGTTTTTTTGCCTAATGGCCAAGTGTAGTGCCTAAAACTTGGACAGAAACCCATAGTCTGACTGGCTTTAAGAACCAAGAAACATAAGAGTTCACAGCACTACAGCAACTAAAAACTGAGGGTGGGGAGAGGGTGGAAGGGAGGGATTTCAGAAAGGAGAGAACCACACAGGGAAAGCCTTAAATTCTACATATGAACCAATCCCAGATCTTTGGTGGAGTCCTGAATTACACATGCATGGAACATTTCCAAGCAGCCCTCAAAAGTGACTTCAGCTGCTTTGTTTAGCTAAGTTATCTATCAGTTAAATCTAAAAACCAATCCTCCTCAAAGGAACATAACAGAATCCATGGTCTTCAAAACATATCACTTGTTCACAATGTTCATGATATGATCCAATATTACTAGATATAAAAGACACAGAGAATCAATACCCATATTCAAGAAAAAAATGCAATGAATGGAGACATCTGAGATGACCCAGACATTGGAATTAATAGACAATGATTTTAAAACACTGGTTGTATAACTGCTCAAAGATATAAAAGAAAATATGTTCACAATGAAGATGAAATTCTAGAGAAAATTAAAACTATAAAAAAGAAACAGATGGAAATTTTAGGCTAGAAAATGAAGTATCTGAAATAATGTGGTGGTTCCATGGTGTAATGGTTAGCACTCTGGACTCTGAAATAGAATAAAAAGTCTGAATATGATGACAGATGAATAAAAATGATTCAATGTGAAGAGAAAAAGATTAAAAAAAGAGAAAAGAAACCAATGGTTGATGGAACAGCAATGATTAACATACATGTTGCATAACAAATCTCAGGAGACAGAATGGACAGCAGCAATTTTTTAGAAACAATGGCAGAAAACTTTACAAATTTAAAACAAGCAAACAAACAGATTTAAGAAGGCCAGCAAATGCAAAATAAGACAAACACAAGGAACATCATATGTAGGCATACCATAGTCATTCTGTTACAAACCAAAAAATAAAGAGCAAATCTTAAGACAGAGAAAAAAGTAAAACTTAAAAACAGGGAAACAACCTAAAACTGACAACTTCTAATTAGAAATGAGAGACCAAGAGTAGACAGCTAGCCTGGCCAGATAGCTCAGCTGATTGGAGCGTTGTCCCATACACCAAAGGTTGCAAGTTTGATTTCCTGCCGGAGCACATACGTAGGTTGCAAGTTCGATTTCTGGTCAGGGTGAATATGGGAGACTGCCTATCGATGTTTCTCTCTATATAAAAATATCCTTCTGTGAGGATTAAAAAAAGAGTACACAGCTCAAACAGTATTTCATGTGACAGAAAAAAATCTTGTCAAACCAGAACTGTATACCTAGTTCCTTCAAGGGAAGAGGAAATAAAGATATTTCAAAGCAATAAAAACTAAGAAAATTTTAGCCAGCAACTGGCAACAGTGACAAATGCTAAAGAAAGTTTTCAGGCCTAAGGGAAATTACACTCCAGGAAAATGAAACCATGTATTTGATACAATTAGTCAAGTCTGAATAAGCACTACAGAATAGTATGGTACTATCAGGCAGGAATGAACAGCACTGGAGAGAGAATGACTGTGGACGGCCTGTAGTTGTCAAAAATGGAATCTCAAGATCTCAGACCAACCCAAGTCGTTGAACATTTACAAAATTACCTTTTTCTTCAAAAGTGTCAATAACAAGAAAGACAAAGAAAGACAAAAGTTATGTTCTAACTTAAAGAAGACTAAAGAGACAATGGAATACAATGTGCAATTTTGGACTAGGTACTACATAGAAAAAATTGCCAGAAACCCTATTTATGGCCAACCAGTATGGTTCAGTGGTTGAGCATTGCCCTATAAACCAGGAGGTCACAGTTCGATTCTCAATCAGGGCACATGCCCAGGTTGCAGGCTTGATCCCCAGTAGGGGGCGTGTAGGAGACAGCTGATAAATGACTCTCTCATCATTGACATTTCTATCTCTCTGTCCCTCTCCCTTCCTGAAATCTATAAAAATATATTAAAAACAAAACAAACAAAAACCCCCTATTTTTGGTACAACTGGTCAAAGTCTGAATCAGACCCATAAAGTAGTATAATAAGCCCTAGCTGGTTTGGCTCAGTGGATAGAGTGTTGGCCTGCAGACTGAAGGATCCTGGGTTCGATTCCAGTCAAAGGCACATACCCAGGTTGCAGACTTGATCCCCAGGGTGTGCAGGAGGCAGCCAATCAATGATTCTCTCTTATCATTGATGTTTCTCTCTCTCCCTTCCTCTCTGAAATCAATAAAAATATTTATTTTTTAAAAAGTATAATACCAATGTTAAATTTCCTGATTTTAATTATCCTTGTTTATACAAGTGAAAATCCTTATTTAGATACAGACACTGAAATATTTAGGGGTAAAGGGACATCAAGCCTGCAACTTACCTTCAAATGGAAATAGTACAAACAGACCAAAATATTAACAAAATGTTGGTAAAGGGTTTATGGGTGTTCTCTGTACCAGTCTTACAACTTTTCTGTATTTGAAATTATTTCAAAGTAAAATAAGTAACAAACATGTCTCTTTTGTGAGTGTGGTTGCTACCATCCCCATGCCACTTACCCATCTGGCACTGGTACATGTTCCTTGGACTCTGGTTGTGATCGGAGAAAGGGATAAAGTTGGCGATCACACTCAGCAGGCTGTGAGGGAAGAGTTCCTGGTGGGTGGTCACTCCAGCAAAAACCTCATCCTCGAAGATGGCAATATTCATGAAGAGCTGGAGAGAAGGATGGATGCCAACACATTAACTCTTTCTGAATTCAGTACTCAAAGACTTGAAAGGAACCTTCCCACCTGGTATAGTGAACACTGAAGGGACCCACAGGAAGCCTCAGTCAGAACGACCACTTGCCTTTCATACCTCATTATAAATCTACCCTAGACCAATTATGAAGAGGCATTTGAAGAAAGACATTTTTTAATTTTTATTTTTAAAATATATATTCTTTTATTGATTTCAGAGAGGAAGGGAGAGAGAGAGAGAGAAACATCAATGATGAGTGAGAATCACTGATCTGCTGCCTCCTTCCTGCACGCCCCCTACTGGGGATTGAGCCTGCAACCCAGGCATGTGCCCTTGACCAGAATCAAACCTGGGACCTTTCAGTCCATAGGCTGGTGCTCCATCCACAGAGCCAAACCAGCGAAGTAAAGAAAGACATTTTTAAAGTAGTACAAAGCGCAGAGCTTTGCAACTGCAAAGAGGCAGGGAAAGACTATGCATGAGGGAATGGTCCAGCCTCAGCATCCGAAGGAGCTTGGGATGCAGGTGACGAGACACCAGCCTTCTCAGGCTCAATGGTGGGCGGAGTGAGGGGACACATGAAAACTGCTTCCCGCTGGGCACAGAGGAAGCAGAAGTAGTTCTGGCTTTCTTTCAAGTGCCAAATTGTTATTAAACAGTAACACTTAAAGAAAGCAACAGTTGCCCTAGCCAGTTTTGCTCAGTGGTTAGAGTGTTAAGCACAGGCCTGTGGACTGAAGGGTCACAGGTTTGATTCTGGTTAAGGGCATATACCTGAGTTCCAGGTTCGATCCCTGGCCCCAGTCAGGGCCCATGTGTGAGGCAACCAATCGATGTGTCTCTCTCACATCAATGTTTCTCTCTCTGTCTCTCCTCTTCCCTTCAACTCTCTTTAAAAACGAATGGAAAAAATATCCTCAGGTGAGGATTAACAAAAAAAATAATAATTAACAGCTGAAGTCTGTGGAAGTTGTATATGACACAATCAGTCCACACACAGTCCACATACCTGCTCCATAGTTCCAATCAGCTCTTCTTTGCCCAATTCCAAGTTTCGCACAGGCCGCACCAGCCTACAAGGAGTGGTGAAAAGGTACAGTCCTGGGTACAGACTTGGTTTTCCTGTCATGGGGACAAGGGCCACCTCCATCCAGGGAGGGATTCTTTTTTCTCTCAACACCTGTTTTCAACAAAAAAGAAAGTTCAAACCAGAATGACTAATATGTTTTACATCTACCCTGACACCCGGGAAGCAGGCAGAATGGGGGAGGAGGTCAAATATGAAAAGTAGATCTTAAGAATTTACGTTCGTTATGCAGGTAACAAACATAGTGCCCTGCCAGTCTCATCTTCTCAGAGAATACCATTCACCCCACACCCAGAGTCGGCAAAAGCTCTACTTTCTTGGGGACTCAGCCTCACTATCAGGCAAACTGGTAATGAATTAAGACTGAGACTGTGGGAAAGGTAACTCAAGAATGTGCATGTAGACATATTAAACAAAATTCTGTTTTCTGATGTCTAAATTATAGAGTACTGGTTTTGTTTTGTTTTAATCCTCACCCAAGGATATTTTTCCCATTGATTTTTAGAGAGAGGAGAAGGGAGGGAGGAGGGAGAGAGAGAAACATTGACCAGTTGCTTCTTTCATGCACCCCAACTGGGGCCAGGGACCAAACCTGCAACCGAGGCACCAGCTTTTGACCAAGAATTGAACCCTGACCCCTCAGTCTGTGGGTCAATGCCCCAACCACTGAACCAAACCGGCCAGGGCTGGTTTTATTTTAAAATGTATTTAATGAAAAGGCCCTTCTACCTGGGTATTAAGAAGCAAAACAACAACAACAAACTTCTATTAATTAACTCCTGGGTGAAAGGAAAAATACAAACCAAAATTACAGGAAATTTGAAAACATATAACAAGACCTATGTATCAGAATTTATGGGGATTCACAAACACATTACCAATAAAAAATGAAAGAATGAACAAAAACGAATTAAATTCATAAATCAAAAGTTAAGAAACCTCAACAGAGTTAGAAAGCTTAAAGACTGATTTCCACATTAGAAATAAAGGTGTCTAGCCCTGGCCAGTGGTGCTCAGTGGTTAGAGTGTTGGCCAGAGCACCAAAGGGTCCCGGGTTCGATTCCAGATCAAAGGCATGTACCTGGGTTGCGGCTTTGCTCTCTGCCCCCGGTCAGGGCATGTGTGGGAAACAACCAGTCTATGTATCTCTCTCACATCAATGTTTCTCTCTCTCTCTCTCTCTCTCTCTCTCTCTCCTCCTTCCACCTTCCCGCCCACTCTCTGAAAAGCAATGGAAAAAATATCCTTAGGTGAGGATTAAAAAAAACAAAGAAATAAAGATGTCAAGAAAGCACCCTCAAACCAAGTACCATAACCAAATGATCTCACGGGAATTCTCACAGACCTGCCACCAGGTGGCCCAATGTTCCCACACTGCTCCAGAGCATTCTTTACAAATGTTGATTTTAAAAACCTTAATAAATTATTGACATTTGAGAAAGTATCAGTACTTCTTAAATAGAGAAAATAACACATAGACAATAGGGTGGTCAATGCCTGGGGGGAATGGGGACAGGCTAGCAGGGGTCAATGGGGGAAAGAGGGGGACATATGTAATACTTTCAACAATAAAGATTAAAAAAAAAATAACACAACACGACCAAGTGGGATTTATTCCAGGAATTTAAGACTCATTATTCATCGCTATTATTAGAGAATGATCATTGTTAGGGAATAAATTAATATCATACACCTAATCTGTCTAAGGGGAAAAAATCTTACAATTTTTCTTCAAAGATGCCAAAAATTAAACACAGAATCCCATATGATCCAGCAATCCCACTTCCAGGTATACACTCAAAAGAACTGAAAGCAGATTCAAACAGAAATTTGCACATCCATGTTCACAGCAGCATGATTCATATAAGCCAAAAGGGGGAAGTGACCCAAGTGCCCATCGATGGATGATGGACAAGCACATGTGGTCTATGTGGTTACCAGGAGCTGGGAAAGGGCAGATGGCAAGGTATTGCTGAATGGGCATAGAGTTTCAGTTTTGGACCAGGCAAAAGTTTGGAGGCTGGATAGGGTGATGGTTGCACAACAATATGAATGTACTCAATGCCACAAAAAAAGGTTAAATTTTACGTATATTTACAAAAACAACACAAAACCAACCCTACAGGGACCAGGGGGTCAAACCTGATACAATCTATTTATTTAAAAGCCTAAGCAACCGAAAAACCAAATGATCGGTAGCTATGACGTGCACTGATTACCAGGGGGGCAGATGCGCAACACAGTGGGAGTGCCACTCAGCTGATCAAGGGACGCTGGCAAGCACAGCTGCAGCAGTGTTGCGGAGGCGTGAGCCTCTCCTGTCTCCGCAGCCGCACTACTGAGCAGTGGCGGGCAGGCGCAGCGGGGCCAGGATGAGTGGGAATGGTGCGGTGCCGGCCCCAGCTGCTTCAGCCCATGTGAGAGGGCGCAGGCCAGGCTGAGGGACCCCACCGGTGCACAAATCTGTGCACCAGGCCTCTAGTATGAACATAAAAATAAATAATAGTAACACAATATTCACAAAATAAAACAAGTATCTATAAATCTGATGTAAATAAATGAATAAATAAATGGAAGAGAAAGGAAAGCTTTCCCTTACAGAATGGCAACTAACAAACAGGACAAATGATAGGGTTAGAAAACAACTACTTGGCAACCATAACAGTACTAATTAACACAGCAAAGACTCATCAATGGAATAGTAATAATTCTGCAGAGAATAGAATACAAACTGTGGGTGAAAATTTAATGAGGAAAAGGGCTTCCAAATATTTCTCCACAAATTACTGATGAGAGAAAATCTGTAACAGTACAGTAGATTAACTTAAAAAATACAGCTGTGAAGTGATCGACATTGACATCACTGGTCACGGGACAAGCCAACATCACATGCCTCCTGAAAATGGTATTGTGAATCTTGCCATGAGGAAGTGACACATGACCATAATTAAGGGTCAGTCTACACAATAGCTGGCCTTTACTCTTTTTTTTAAGTTTATTTTTTATTGTTGACAGTATTACAGATGCCCCCTACCCCCCTGCCTCCCCCAGCATCTGCTCCACTCCAGCTATCATCACACTATCGTCTGTGTCCATGGGCTATGCATATAAGTTCTTTGGTTAACCTCTTCCCCTTCCCTCCTTCCCACCCGGATCTGTCAGTCTGTTCCATGCATCCATGCCTCTGGACCTATTTTGTTCATTAGATTCCACATAGAAATGATATCATGTGATATTTGTCTTTCTCTGACTGCTGGCCTGTACTCTTTAAAAAAGTCAAGACATGAAAGGCTAGGAACTATTCCAGAATAAAAAAGAACAGAGACATGACAACTACATGTAACACATGATTCTGGAGTGGGTCCCAAACCAGGAAGAAAAAATAGCTATAAAAGCCATTACTGAGGCAACTGCTGTAATCTGAGTGTCAGCTGTGGATTCTAGCAAACTGACCCTCCCTGAATTTGGTAAGTGTACTATGGCTATTAAAGAGAAAAAGTTAGAAAAAATACACTGAAATTTTTATGGAAATGGAGACATGTCTGCATGCCACCCTCAAATGGTTCAGAAGAAAAAATATATACATCTATACTAATAAAAGGGTAATACGCTAATTAGACCGGGTTGACCAGCCATCTTTCGGACATCTGACTTCCTTCCGGACAAAGCCAAGGTGGTCGGGGCCGATGCAGAGGCAGTTAGGGGTGATCAGACTGCAGGGGAGGGCAGTGGGGGCGAGATCAGGCCAGCAGAGGGTTAGGGGCAATCAGGCTGGCAGAGGAGGGCAGTTGGGGGTGATCAGGCAGGCAGGCAGGCAAGCTGTGAGAGGGATGTCCCCGATTGGAGAGGGTGCAGGCTGGGCTGAGGGACCCCCCCCCCCCCCCACACACACACATGAATTTCATGCATCGGGCCACTAGTATATTTATGGGCCACTAGTATATTTATAAAGAGCACACAAATGATAATTGGTGGATCTGGTTAATGGGCATATGGGAGTTCTCTGTGCCAAGACTCTTGTTAGGAGGAAATGCCAAAGAATGTCCCTCTCCTTGATCTTTTAATAATATATTTTCAAGACCCAGACAGCAACAGGATATGTATGACTTACATATCTTGCATATCTTTAACATTACTTGAAATATAAAGTTCATATTTTGATGTCCCCTACATGCCACTAGAATTTACAAAGAAAAGTTAAAATCTGTTAGTTAGCAGACTAGGGCTTCAGTGAAACTACTACTAAAAAAAAAAAAAAAAAAGTGTATGGGTGAAATATCTGTCACTGACCCCAACCTCTAGGGCTATGAGGTCAGTACCAGGGGAGGTCAGGTACTCTCAAAATGAGCTCTGACCCCCAGGCCCATGAGTGCTCTAGACTGCCTGGACTACCTCATCAACTAGAAAAGGACCGAAACCCAAGATGCAGGGATAGAGCAATTCACAAAGACTCACGGTCACCTTAAAATGCCGGAGAGAAGCTGCAACACTAGCAGCAAGCTCCTTATCCACCCAGCCAACCATGACACCGTCCAGCAAGACAGGGTAGCACTCAGCGTAAGGTCGGTGAGGCGTTCCATCAACTGGAGTAACCCCTGTGGAAGGAACAGACAAGGGTCATCACATCAGGATGCCTTTCCAACTTAGAAATTCCCTCCAGATAGGTCTGCAGCTGTACCATCATTTAGATATCTAGTCATCTTGTCTCTAAACCAGAATGTTTTTTACTTCTTAAGTTTCCAAATCATTTCAGCAAGGACACATAAGAACTAGTGACCTGGCCTGTGGGGAGAGCAGCAGGGACAGGAGTGCAAGGAGGCTTTCACTGTGCACCTTTTCTATGTTCATTTCTGAGGGTTGTAAATATAACTTTTCCCCCAAATCTAATTACACTTGATCACCATTATTCAGATTCCCTATCTGCAAATTTGCTAAGATTGTCTGTAATTCCAGTATCAACAACTAACGGTGCTTTTGGGGCCACTCAGTGAAAAATCTGCATCACCTGCGCACAGGCTCCCAGCTATGGTCACACATGTCTTCCTGTCTCAGCTCAGACTGTCAACAAGCTTCCTCTGGGCCACGTGGATGCATGCTTGTGCCTTCTGCTGGCGGTTTCACTGTTTAATCGGACCCTGAACGCAGGGCTGGCCCGTGTGGCTGAGCACAGGCTGTGTAAGCCTCAGGAAGAGTGCGTGTTAGGGAAGCTTAATGCTGCCGGCAGAGACCCCGATGTTAGTGAATCACAACGTTAAATGAGGTGCCCCTGGGAGCAATGCCTCTTCCCTAAATTCGGGGTTAGTTGTGACTTTGTAAAACAGAATACCACAAACATCAAGAACCAACTGTAATTAAGTAAAAAAGAACACTCTTCCACAATCCATAATCCACCTCTGAAGACAGGAAGTGTTTTACCGAGTTCACAGGTTGCCCGCTTGGTGCTAGGCATTTTCCATTCTGTCTCCCCCAGGACCAGAGCCCTTCCCATCTCTTCTGCTTGGGATACACTCTCCACCTCTCCACAGTTTTTCCTTCTTTCTACGCTTTCCTGCACTCTGACATTTTAATCACTGGTGGCGAACAACATCATTTTTCCCTCGTGGACAGAGGACCTGCAGCACTTTACACTGGTTACGGCCTCTGAATCTCGAGTAATTCTGAATTAGTTGGACTCCCCTCTGAAAGGCCACGATCTAACTGGCAGAATACTTTTAAGCAGAAATTTCCTGGCTCTTGACTCAATGCCTTTCTGGTTGTTTGGAATGCCTACCACCTGAATCCTATGAACTGGAAGTTTTAGATTGTAAATACGAATTCCAGTGGAGACCCCACTCAGACCAGCAAAGACACAGAAAACTCTGTCTCCAGATCCCAAGAGTGAAGAATGCCCAAAGAAAGGGCATCATTATGGGTGAAGGTGAACCCGAACCCAGCACCACACCCAAAGAACAGCACTCAAGACAGCCTTCCAGCAAAAGCAGAGACAGCCGCCAGGCTCCCAGGAACAGGGCTGTGGGTCTGAGGACCTCCAGGTACAGAGTGGACAACCTCCTTTTTAACTGTCTTCCTGCAAAGTGACACTGCTTCCAGCTTAGAGCAGTGGCCGACCCAACAGGTGCAAGGAGAATGACTCAAAGGTTACTTCCCATATTAAATGCTGTTTGAAACCAGCCCAGTTCCTGCACAGATGAGTAAAATAAATTCCTGCAGAGAAGGCAGCATAACTGTGATAACACACACACAACGAGAATGTTACCCTGTCACATACCCAGGTTGCAGAGCAAAGCTGGAATAGATGCCGTGTATACAAACTGCGTGACCACCTCGCATATGGCAGTTAAGTGGTTCATCAGGCCGCAGGGCTCCCCATCAGGAGTGTGCACAGGACAAAGGAAACCCCAAGACTCCGGCAGCAGCCTGCGCACGGTGGTGGTCCTCATCTTGGCAAAGTCAGCCCCTCTGTGCACACAGCGGAAATGGGAGAGATAGCGGATGAAGTTCAGCTTATCAGCCACGACACAAAGTCCAGAATTTTGCAGGAAGCCAAGACCTTAATAAAACAAAAGTCATTCAAAAATGGGCTCAACTTGAAAAAAAATAAAGGTATATTGTTATGTGAGGCTCTGATGAAAAGCCTCAGAGCACACTGTAAGTCACGGAGTGGTGATTACAAAGTTCACTAGCTCAGGTGAGCAGGGATACTGTACAAAAAGAAGTAAAATCCCCAGATTTCACAAACTGTATCAGCCTTGCCTGGTTCCCTATCTCCTCCACATCCTCCACTGTGGGGAAACCATAAACAAAAAACAAAATAGCAAGTAATTAAATGGGATTCATCAGACAGGCTGATTAACACACAAGCAGTTGTCAGTTCTAAAAAAATCTGTATCAGTAGTAGCATCTATTTCAAAACTGCAGATTTCTGGGCCCTCAATTGCCAGAGTTGAGTTTTCTAAGTCATTCTGATGCAAGTGGTTTAGGGCTGAGCCACACAAGAACCCTCTCAGACCACCTGTTCATGCGACCTTCCTCAGACATGTTTAGTTTAGACAGAACTCTGAGCTGTCTTTAGTTTTCTAGGAGGCACAGGAAAATGTGATCATCAGAATTGGATTTAAACCATTCAGCACCTTGTCAAAACCCCTTCAGACTGATACGTAGTCAAAACTTATAACGTGAAATGTCTTTAGTGAAAGGGAAAAGCTCGCTTTTAAATAGAACCTCTCTTACTGATATAAACCTCCATTAAGCAAATAATTTGAAAAACACAACTAAAATGAAGACTATCTATTTTTTTGAAGCCTATCTATTTAATTTCACCTGTTTTGGAACGCAGATTCCCAGTAGCAAGAAGATACTCAAATGGTTTTGTAAGGTCTATTCCCAGACTTAAAATCTTCATCAAATTTTCACTGTTTATAGACATATTGGTCTTCTGAGCCTTCTTGTCCATACCTATTTTAACAGATACTAACCACGCTTCCATTTTTTCCTGAAATGAATAAATTACATGTTTACTTGAAAGGCTATATTGAAATTACCAATAACAGAAAACTTCTGCTTGATATTCATTTTTATCAGGGCAATTCTAGGCTGCTGAAAATTTTCTATCTAATTTCATGGTTAGAGCAGACAGAAACAAAAGTTTTTATCTTTCAGTAAGAATTTAAATAAGCATTACTGGGTAAATAAGGAATTAGGAGATTTTTACTTTAGTCTTCTCCATCTTTTATCCCACTACGTTATCTATTAGATTAAATCATTTTAGGGATAATATTCAAAATATGAAATACCACCAAATGAACTTACTGATGAACTGATCTGTGCTATGCCAACACTCTTCTACACACACACACACACACACACACACACATACACACACACACACGGCTCTCGTGACTGACAGTAACTATGCTCTGTAATGTTGCTGTGAACACTGAATTAGCAGGTACTAAGCCTTTGTCTAGGTACAGACAGGATTAGGTTCCTCCAAGTCTCAAGTCACAACATTCTAGTCAACTGAGAAATACGTAAGCTGGTTTTGTGTGTTTCTGTTGAAAGATGCCTTGTTTTATGTTGCTGATGTACTACCATCAGCCTCACAGCCAGCAGCACTGTAACTCGTGACTGACAAAGCTCATCTAACGCTCGTATGTTCTCGTAAGGCACATCCAAGCCTTCCTGTGCTCAGCACCTCACACAGCACTTCAGCACTATGCTTGTGGGCCATTTTTAAACAACAAAATCACCAAGAAAAACACAAAAATGTGAAAAACATGGTACTAAATAAATAGACTCTCGTTCACAGCAGGAGCTGAAGCAAGGCAGAGCATCACCTCCTAGACCTCAGCTGGGAGTGTGGGCATCAGGACACCCCAATGATTAGCCCTCCAAGCACATCTGCAAAGGACCAGGAGAGCTGTGAATACTACTGATACTGGGCTTACAAGTAAACCTCAGTGAGGAGGGGAATTTGTAACAGGGACTCTGCAAAGGAGGGCTGACCGTCACTATATGCATACAGGCCACTTACACTTTATCATCAATGTCTGACCAAGATTTGATGTTGTCTTTACTTAGCTTACATGAAAATATCAGACATTTTTGAACCTGGTACAAGCTAGGACGTTTGATTCTGTACCTTTCTGCTAGGCAAACAAACAACAAATAGAAAAAAGAGAAGATGTACACTGCCAAAACAAGAACTTATGAACATGCACAAAACTACATCATGGGGTGTCATCACCTCAATCCAGAGGTACAATGGGGCCCGGGGGAAAGCAGTGTGCACCCACCTTCAGAAACATGAGGAAGAGCTGCCCGGGTGTGAGCACTTCCTGATTCACTAAACTGTCAGGATTCTCCTCCATGCACTCTCCCTTGGCCAAAGCAAATAGCTTCCGGGTCATGAGACAAAGTACATAAAACTTCTCAGTATTAGATTTCAAGTGGATACAGATACACTGGCTGTCAAAATAGAAAGAAAAAGCTTAAAATGATTCATCTGCTTACCACTACTTGCCATTCTACTAACCAAGGCCCCCAATTCATGTTTACTTAAAAATCTTTACTCATATTCAGAAAAATCCCTTTTCATCTTACAGCAACATCAGCAAAAGAGCAGAATATAGTCTCAAACAAGGTCTACAGCGGTGTTGGCCAACATGGTAGTGACAAGCCACAAGGACTATTTTAAATATTAATTAAAATGGGATAAAATTCAGAACTGTTACTCAGTTGCACTGGCCATTCAAGCACTCAGCATGGCCCACAGCTGGGCACTGGACCACGCTGACCTACAGCAGGTCCCAAAGACAGAGCCCTTGTCTTGGGAAAATAAAGGGACATGATGCCTGCAACTTTCAAATGGTCAGAAGGAACAACACTTACTCATGTGCAGACAAGTAAAGCAAATATAGTAAAAGTGTTAATAGTCAACATGAGTGTCCAATGTACTATCTTTGCAGCAATCCTGGAAGTGTGAAGTTATTTCAAACTAAAAGTTAGAAAGTACATTAGAATAAAACGATACTACCTAAAACCAGAGAAAGGTGAAGATGGCCACAGAAACAAAGCTAGCCCGCTTCGCCAGGCCAAAATTCAACCCGCGTGACTCCCCAGTCCCAACCACATCAACACAAAGAACCAGCGACACCCCCCACCCCCAGTAAACAGTGTAGGCAAAAGCACGCATACTTAAACAGAAACTCTGCTGCTTGTTCATTTGAATACCAGTCAGGGAGACTGAGCTTTACTCTGAAGCGTTCACCTAGATAGGTAAGGACCTGCTTCTGTGTGGAACAACCTTCATCCATCACCATCCTTAACATCTGAGTAACAGAGTTCCTAAAGAAAGAGTTGTCCTCTTTTCCTTTGATGAGCTCCTGAAAAATCTGGTAATCGGAAAAGCTGACAAGTGCCTAGAATAGAAAAGAGATTTTTCTTTGTCATTGCTAATAATAACGAAACCATCCAATTCATTCAGGAACAAGTCTCTCCTTTTCTATTTAATACCCTGAGAAACACTAGCATCCCACTATTGTTAAACTGAAGTAAATTCTCCAAAGTAAGGGCACTTGGAAGATAGGCACCAAGATGGCCCCAATGATCCTCGCCTCCTGGGATTCACAAGCCTGCATCACCTCCTCCCACACCAAATCAGAGCCCTTCTGACAAGAGAATATGGCGGAAAAGGTGACACCCAGCTCTCAAGGCTAGGCTACCAGGGGCACTGCAGCTTCTCTCCCTTCACTGGGCTAACGCTCTGGGGAAGACGGTCGCCCCAAGCAGTCCATGGAGAGGTCACTGGAGAGGAACTGAGACCTCCTGCCAACAGCCTGCACCGACTTGCCAGCCCCGAGGAACCACCTTGGAAGGGATCCTCCAGCCCTGGTCAAGCCTTCTACACAGCTCAGCCCAGCCGTGGGCAAACTACGGCCTGCGGGCTGGATCCGGCCCATTTGAAATGAATAAAACGAAAAAAAAAAAAAAAAGACTGTACCCTTTTATGTAATGATGTTTACTTTGAATTTATATTAAATTCAAACAAACACTCCATCCATGCTTTTGTTCCGGCCCTCCGGTCCAGTTTAAGAACCCATTGTGGCCCTCGAGTCAAAAAGTTTGCCCACCCCTGGCTCAGCCCCTGCGACATCGCTCTGCAACCTCTGAGACCCCAGCCAGAGCTGCCCACATTCCTGCCCACAGAACCTGTGAGGGAGAAGCGTTCACTGATGTGTTTTAAGCCGCTGAATTCCAAGGTAATGTGTTATGGAGCAGTAGGTAACAAGTGCAGCATGATCTCTGATAAGGAGAACCTATTCATTCTGCATAGGACACGCTTCCAATGACTCCCTTCATAACAAAAGAAATAAACTCAGCAAGGCACACCTTAAGTGCAAATCCCAAAGGAAGAAAAAACAGTTCTTTCTGGTAAATAAAGTTCAACATAACTGTGCCATTTTCCAAGTAGTGAAGGTTCATATTGACAGCAGAGTGTTCTTCCCTTACACAGTGCATTGACACTCCTGTCGAAACAGAACAAAAAGCCGGAAACTCAGTAACACTATAACTGCTTCAATCATTTCATTCTGAATTATTTTTACCTTCTTAGAGATAATTAAGAGCCATAACACTAAGTTTAGCCGAGATGGGCAACCAAAAACGTCTCCAGACCTTGTCAAATTTCCCCCAAAGTGCAAAAATCTCCCCCAAACAAAGGCCAGCTGGCTGCCAGCTCGCGACCCTGAGGGGAGTGCCATGGTACTTGAACCAGAAGACTTCTGGGGCCCACACCCACCTCTGGCAAAGTTAGGCCGGCCTCCAGCCTCAGACTAACATATACACACGTTCTTTCAGTTTGAAAGATGTCAGAAAGTAGGTCTGCTACTATGAAATCTTAACACAGAAATGCTTAACAGAAAAATAAAATTTTATATACATACAAGAGAAAAATGTCAAAGACTCTAGATGCAGCTCCTTTTTTAAAAAATAGCTTAAAACTTTTCTAAGACAACATTCTAAAAATCACTAGAGCTTACCATACTGAGTGTAGCCAGGCCCTCTAGCTTTCCATTTTGGTCTTATCATTGCAATAGGGAAATTTCTCCGAGGCATAATCAACATTCGGATGACCTTTTCAATGCCATTGATTATGAAATAGCCTCCCATTTCCTGCCAAAGAGATGAATTATAATTTGTTAAACAAAGATAAGTAACTGGGAATATGAAACTGACTAACTGCAAAAATTAACCTCCTAGCAGACCCTGTTCTAAGTGCAGAAGAGAGGAAAGTGCAGGTGAAGGGGGCCATGGATCCCCGGGAAGCTGTCAGTAAGTTAAGTCTTCTCAAGTACATGAAAAAGGTTTAGGGACCTGGAAGTATGGGAGGAAGTCAGTACTTTCTCTATCAGACAGCTTTGATCTAATTTGTCTTTCTGTCCTCCAAATGACCTTAGTCTTCAAATGACATTAAACAAACACCTTATTCCAAAGAAAAGTCTGCAAATGAAAATAGCAAACATTTTGCCTCCAGACAAGTATGATTTCCCAAATACGTTAAAAAAACAACTGATGACAACATGAAATCTCTTGAAATCAGATATTAAAGTTAATAGGAAAATTATTTTAATTGCTCGTCAATATCACATTTCTGTAATAAAGAGCTATTATTAAGTAGGCATAACATACCAGGTGCTCTATATTATCCTAACATCTAGTCCTCATAACAATGAGTAAGATAGCTATTGTGCCCATTTTTAGCAGAGGAAACAGGTTCAGGGAGATTAAACTTTCCAAAGCCATACAACCAGTAAGACAGCAGCTGAATGCCAAACCCAGATCTGACACCAAACCCTCATCCCTCAGGTAACAGTCTCTATTACAGACCATCTGTAATCTTGATTACTTCAACTCAATGCTGCAAAGCCACCTGACACAGCTAAAAAGAAATGCCAAAGGGAAAGCATATAAGGCACTTTATATCCTCACAGAATCTTACTGTTCGGTAAAGCAGACATCTTAGAAAACAGTTTTGTCGTTTAAGATGGCTTTAAAAACAGAAATATCTCTAAATATACACCATTCAGAAAATTAGCGAAAAACCTACCAATTATTTCCCCATCATAATAATAATCACCTAATTGCACAGCCAGTTTTTCATACATTGCTTCATTTGAGACTCATTATGAGCCGCGCACAGTACGCAGACAAGAGATCAATGCTCCACGTTATCTATCCAAAATTAGAGGCAGAGAAAGAAACACTGACTCCCTCTGGCAAGCTTCATATCCTCTCACTCCCAACTCGGGCCCTTCCTATTGTCGTCTGCCCATTCAGTGCCCTGCACCCCTGAAATTACCTCTGGTTCCTCATGGTGCTCAATGAGGGCTTTTGGAGGAAGGTTGTATAAGTTGCAAAGCTTAGACTTCACCATGATGGGAACATAGCCAAGAAACTGCTTAATGGTTCCTTTTGAGATTCCGTTTACAGCCCAGCTGATATCAGCCTAAATGAAAAAAATTAGTTACGAAAAAACCAAAGTATTTGGAGCTATAAGAACAAATGAGTATTTTAAAAGAGGAAAAAGACCATATACTAGATGATTTTATGCTTCAGATTTAAAAGAAGAGATCTCTTGGGTGACAGCACAAAGCAGAATTCTGGTTACATTTTATTGGACACCAATATTCGCAGACATGTCCAGCGTTTGAGTCGCGTACTGTCACTTGTACTCACTGTCAACTTTCCCCGGTAGGTGCTCCTCCTGCCCCGGCATTCTGCAGGATAAACACTGAGCTCCTTGCAGATGCTCCCTTTGGGAACGGTGGGGGGGCTGATGACGGCATCCACAATAGTGAGAGAGATCCGCTCATCTTTGAAAGCAAATTCAAAGGGAGGTATAGCCTGAAATACAATTCACATTATTAACTGCTTGCATGTCCCAGGTACCTCTTCACTGAGACTCTTCCAAAGCCCATGAATTTCCTACACACACTGTTGCCTCTCATGTTAATGTGGCATTAAAACAACAGCTAAAGCTACATCCAGTCTACTCACACCATCCCTATGTACCAAAAAGCATCCGGCGTTAACTCGGACATCTGAATGTCTACCGTGTGTCAGCTTCTGCAGCAGGCTCTAGGGCAGCGGTTCTCAACCTGTGGGTCGCGACCCCTTTGGGGGTCGCCTAAGACCATCGGAAAACACATATATAATTACATATTGTTTCTGTGATTAATCATTATGCTTTAATTATGTTCAATTTGTAACAATGAAATTGGGGGTCACCACAACATGAGGAATTGTATTAAAGGGTCGCAGCATTAGAAGGTTGAGAACCACTGCTCTAGGGTGACCACTGTGTGCAGAACAGAGCTGTCCTCTGAACCAAGAGCCTGCCCGCTCTCTCCTTACCTTGTAGCTTCTCCACGGGTAGTAAGACTGACAGGACTGCTGACAGAGCGAAGTTATGGAAGCACCTCCTGACTCAGGACCGGACACTCTAGTGTCATTCTTTAGGCTGATAGTTGTGCATTTCATTCCACGTGGTCTCATACATGCCAAGGGAAAGGTGGTACCACCAGGTTCCCTGCCCCCCGCCCCCCCCTTCACCGCATCTGCTTTTCGGTACCCGCCCTCCTCCCCGGGAAAAGCTCTGCTGTTCCACGGAGCTCTCCTCGTGTTAGCTAGGGACAATGTGCTACGGTTGGAAGCTCAGCCCACGCGGGCCACTTCCTCACCCTCCAGCACCTACTGTCCTACAAAGCACTGCGGCTCCCAATCCCATAAAAATCCAGGAACCACAGACACATCTTCCCCCGGTCGGCTTGAGCTCAAGCCCCGAGCTGCGGCTGCCACGATCAAGAAGCACAACTATTTGGGGTTCTACTGTGACCTCCAGCCATCCCCTCTGTCTGGGACCCTGTCCCCGGCCAGTGCTCGGCTCACCCCGCCTCCTGGGTCTCCCCACCCGCCGCCCGCCTCCAGCCCCACGGGGCCCCTCTCCTCCGCCCGACCTAGCAGCGCCAGCGAGCGCCGAGCTGCAGGGAGCCCGGAGGAGCCGCACTCACCTGCACCGCGTGGCTGAGCCCTTCGCGCACCGCGTAGTTGAAGGACTCCACGTGCGCCTGCGTCAGCTCCTGTAGCGCCGGCTTCTGCTGCTCCCGGGGGACCCCGTAAGCGGGATCCGTCAGGTGCTTGAGGCTGGGCCCGCCGGGCAAGCCCCGCCACCGGCCGCCGGGATCCATGCAACACCGCACGCCGGCTGCAAGCACGCCTCTGCAGCGCCGGAAAGAGGCGCAGCGCCCACGGTCCGCTAGGAAATGCAGCTCCTCTACTTCCACCGGGTCTCGGTCCGTTGTTTTATAGGGTCGACTTGGAAAAGAAACCCTGGCGTGAACGGGCCGGCCTGAAACTGTACCGAACCGGAATGCCGCCTGCCCAACTCAGCTTTGTCCTCGGGTTCTCCTTCGCTCCAGGGCCCGAGGAGAGCCATCTTCAAAAGTTCCCTTACTCCCCGTGACCGCTTTCGGATCGTTGCTGTTGCTGAGGCTTCGAGGGAGTAAATCGCTGACTGCTCTCTGACCGATTTGAGTTGTGAAGGCTCCACTCTATTTCAAGAAGTGGTCTGCCTCGCTGCCTGCTCTCCTCCCGTGGGCTGGGTCCTGGAGGTGGGGGATGGCAGCGTCCAAGGGCCCCCCAGTCTTAAGATCCTTTAGTCTGAGTCCTAGGAAGCACTTTCTCCGAATGGGGGCTCAGCAGCACCTTCAGGTGCCTCAACTTCGTGTGTGTTGAACAGCTGCATTTGGTACTTGGGTAAAATCAACAGGCAATAAGTCACACACTCTTAAATTCCACCCGTTGGTAAGCTTGGCGTGTATACATACTCCCTAGAGGCCTGTGTCAGCGTCACCAGTTTGTGTCTGTCTAGGAATGTGCCCATTTCATATAAATTATCTAATTTGTTGGCATAGAATTGTTCATAGGATTCCTCTATAATCCTCTTTATTTGTGTTGTAGTAAATTTAGTAATTTGAGTTGTCTAATTTTTTTTTTCTTGGTCAGTCTAGGTAAAGTTTTGTCTATTTTGAAGATAGTTTCAAAGCACCAACTTTTGGTCATGTTGATTTGCTCTATTGTTTTTCTATTTTCAATTTCGTTCATTTCCAGTCTAATCTTTTTTTCTTCTATTTTTTGGGGATTTACACTTCCTTTTCTAAGGTGGAAAGTTTCTTAAGGTGGAAAAAAACCTAATGGCTATTGATTTGAGATTTTTAATGTAGCCATTCAAACATATAAATTTCCCTTTAGACAGAGCTTAACTGCATTC
Source organism: Myotis myotis (assembly GCF_014108235.1). Classification (NCBI taxonomy): domain Eukaryota; kingdom Metazoa; phylum Chordata; class Mammalia; order Chiroptera; family Vespertilionidae; genus Myotis; species Myotis myotis. The sequence goes on along the minus strand of NW_023416371.1, from coordinate 474,917 downwards.
CATAAATTTTGGTATGTTTTCATTTTCATTTATCTCAAAGTACTTTCTAATTTCCCTAGTGATTTATTTATTTGATCCATTGATTTTTTTTTAGGGCTGTATTTTTATTTTCCAAATATTTATGATTTTCCCAAACTTCTGTTAATGATTTCTAACTTATTCCATTGTGGTCAGATAACAGGTGTAGTATGATTTTGATCATTTTAAATTTACTGAGGTTTGTGTGTGGTTTGGCATATGGTTCATTCCAGGGAATGTTCCATGTGCACTTGAGAAAAATGTATATTGTTAGGTGGAGAGTTCTATAGATATTTGTCAGATCTAGTTGTTTATAGCGTTTGCTATTTTCTTGTTGATATTCTGACTAGGTGTTTTATCCATTTTTGAAAATGGAGGATTGAAAGTTCCAACTAATATTGTTGAATTGTCTATTTCTCTCTTCAGTTCTGCCAGCTTTTGCTTTCTGTGTCTTTGGGCTCCGTTGCTAGGTGCATTATGTTATAACTAGTGGCCCAGTGCATGGATTCATTGAAAGGAAATTAATTAGAAGAGATATTTAAATATCACTATTCGCCCTTTCTTTATAATAGAAGTGTCAACCAAACTCATGATCGACAATGACAGATCGAAACACACGCATGCAATTGGCACCAGCAAGAGCTTTATATGTATCGCACATGTGCGAGTCAACTTAGCCTTTTATAGATATAGAATAAACTTGCTTACTTAGACCTGCTTTCTGATGTAGCTAAACTTTTTCCAGCCCAGTGAAGCACCCCAACTTCTCTTTCAGGTAATTTTCAGCAACACAGCAGTAAATATCAACATGAAGAGATTATTATTGTAGATCATGCAGGGAAAACAAAGGGTAAAACTGCAGCAGTGTTTGACTATATTCTGTGCAGTGAGAAAACCTGATGTCATTTTCAAGGTCCACCATTTCTTACTTCTTTTCAGTCGGGTCAAGTTTCTAAACTTTCTAAATCTCCATTTTCCAGCTAATGAAAAGAAAATAGGATTTTACTGAGTCTCCTATTTCCTACTCCAGGACTTCTGTGAGGATCAAATGAGATGAGGCAGGGGAAAATGCTTCACAGACATTTGGTTAAAGTGTAAAATATTTGCACCTGGCTATAAAGCAAGTCGTGTTCCTGTGCTGAAGAAACTCCAAGGAGGTTAGTCACAAGGGAGAGGAAGACAGGCATTGCTACATGACATCATTACCCTGTGCCCACAGCAACCGTTTCTGGGCTGGGCTGGGCTATGGGCTGCATTTTGCGCCATGGGGTTTTGGCAGCATTGGCTGTAATTTGGTGGGGTGTCGCTCTGGGGTGGTGGTGGGGCTTGTGTCTGGGGTGGGGGAAGCCGACTGTTGGTTTGTTGGTGCCAGGTCCATGGTGCCATTTTTTGTAAATGGCTAGTGTGCATCACGGCAACTTCTGCATTGAGCGTCTTCCCCCTGGTGGTCAGTGCATGTCATAGCAACTGGTCGGATGGTTGGAGGGACATTTAGCATATTAGCCTTTTATAGATATAGATTGTATCTTCCTGATGAATCACTCCCTTTATCATTAAAAAATGTCCTTTGCCTATAGTGACAACTTTGTTTCTTAAAGCCTATTTTGTCTAATATTGTATGGCCACTCAAACTCTCTTTGAATTACTATTTACACAGTATATCTTTTTTTATCCTTTTACTCTCACCTATTTGTGTCTTTAGTAGATTGCAGAGGTGGATCATGGTAGTTTTGGTTTCTTTTTTAATCCAATTTGCCATCTGTGCCTTTTGTTTGAAGTGTTCAATCCATTTACATTTAATGAAACTTCTGATAAGGTAGGATTATGTCTGCCATTTTGCTATGTTTTCTGTTTGCCTTATACCTACCCTCATTCCTTCATTTCTGCCTTCACTTTTGTTAGTTATTTTCTAGTGTAACATTTTAGTTCCTCTTTTTTTACTATAATTAAAGTTATTTTCTTAGTGAATAATGTGTATTGATGTGGATCTCTTTGAGTCTATCCTACTTGAAGCTTGTTGAATTTCTCACATGCATTTTGATGTTTTTCACCAAAGTGAAAAGTTTTCGGCCACTACTTTTTCCACTGTTTTCTTCCCCTTTCTTTTCTAGGACCCATGATATGAATATGTTGGTATACATGCGTGTCTCTGGACAGATCTCTGGAGTGCTGTTCATTTTCCTTCTTTTTTTTGTTCTGCAGCCTGAATAATCTCAACTGACCTCATATTCACTGATTCCTTCTTTTTCCAGCTCAAACCTGCTTTTGAACACCTGTAATGAATTTTTTATTTGTATGGTTGTACTTTCCAATGCCATTCTTGTATCATTTAGTTCTGTAAGTCCAATACCTGGGCTTTCTCAGGGACATTTCTATTGACTGCCTTTTACCTCTATGGGCCAGACTTTCTTTTTTCTTTGCATATCCCATAATTTGTGTTGAAAACTGGAAGATTTTAAGGATATAATGGGCCAACTTTGGAAACCAGATACTCCCCCCACTCCAGAGTTTATTGTTGTAGCTCTTTATTTAGTGACTCTCCTGAGCTAATTCTGTAAAACCTGTATTCTTTGTTATGCGTGGCCACCTAAGTCTCTGCTCAGTTACCTTAGTGGTCAATTGATCGCATAGAGAGTTCCTGAATGTCTGGAACAAGTAAGTCTCCTAGTCTTTGCCCAGGGACTGTGTGTGTGTGTGTGTGTGTGTGTGTGTGTGTGTGTGTGTGTGGTGCCTTCATGCTCAAAAAGGAGGTTACAGCTCTGCCTTAGTCATCACTTCTTGCTTGTGAAGACCCTCCAAGTGAGAGAGAGGTGAAAGCTGAGGGAATTCAGGTCTCCCCTGGGCACACACACAGCCCTACACATGTGTGGCCTTCTATGTTCATTTTTAAAAATTTTATCTTTATTGTTGAAAGTATTACAATGTCCCCCCTTCCCCCTCCCAATGACTCTCTCCACCCTATAACCGCCCCCCGCCCCCCCACATTGCCCAGGCCTTCACTACAATGTCTGTGTCTATTGTGACCTTCTATACTCTTAGAACTATGTTGAAGGTTTTCAAAACCTATGTGCATCTCAATTACGAGGGACAATCTTTTGGGTTATGTATTAAACGACATGCTGGGTTAAGCCAACGATGGCCACACCTGGTTTAATTTGTATGGCCTTTGAGCTAAGAATGCTTTATATATTTCCTAAGAGTCAGGGAAAAGGCAAAGAAGAAAATGCATCAGAGACCCTGCGTGGCTTGCAGAGCCTGAATACTTACTATCTGGCACTTTACAGAAAGGCTGCCTGACAGAGTCATGGACTCAGACAACCGATGGCACCTGAAACAGTCAACTCCAACAACGAGATGACAGAACCAAGGGAACAAGGACACTTGAAATGTTATTACTTCACTTTAATGCTCCAGGCATTTTAAACATTCATGACATCACCTTATTTCAGAAGTCATTTCCTCTTAGGTACAGAATCTGTGTATCACTGAATTTTCTTCACGGCTCCCACATGCTGTGGGGCCACTCAGGGGCCTTGTCTTCTCCAGTAGAGCCCCCGCCCCCGCCCCCCCACATGCACCGCAGCCTGACAACCTCAACAGTTAAACACACTGTAGCTTCACTCCCCTGTGGGTGCTGCGGATCCCGTACCTTCCCAGCACTACCGCTCACTCCAAGCCCGTGAGAAACATCCAAGGCGCTGGGGAACAGCGTGTCCGCGGCAAGTGTGCCCGCACCTGCTCCACTGCACCACACAGACACGGAGGCACTTGAATGTTCTGGGTAAAACTGAGCTCTAAACACCACAGGAGTTACTTGTGAGGAAAGGGGCTTTTCTCTCAATAATTAATGGCCTTAATGCCTATTCAGCAGATTTATAGATTCCTGTCTGTTTACATTCGCTGCCAAGTCTTCACAGACTGTTTCAGTAGATGAAGGCATGTTTGACAAGAAGCAAAGAGAGAACGGCTTAGACGGCACTTGTCGCATGAACACACATGTCAACACCTGGTCATTCTGAAAGAGAGGCCTGTTCTTCCAAAAGGAACCTTTAAAAGCCCTGGGCCCTACGGGATTCCTCTCAGGTAATAAGAATGTGTCTTCCCTTCCTTCTCCAGCAGCGTGGTGCGCACTGCTGCCCGAGGTTCTGATTCAGTCGCCGGGGTGGGGAGAGGGGCACAGTGTGGTTCCAGCACACAGCCAGCACTAGGAGTCTTGGTACGGAAGGCTCCCGAGTCTTCCTAATCTCACTTGTCCTCACTAAAGCCTGTGAGGTAGTCCCGGGTCTGGCAACAATCTCTTCTGTGAGACAAGAAACTAAGGCACAGAGAGGTCACGGCTCATCCAACACTGAGCAACCAATGGCAGGGCCAAGACTGGAGCCGACATCGCCAATGAATAGCGCCTCCCTCCCCAGCAACTGGTGACGCGGACAGGGACACGCACAGGAAGACTGACTGGGCAGCAAGGCAGGACCACCTGCGCCAGGACAGCGTGGAGGGGATGCGACGGTTCCGAGCCAACCACCCCCTGATCAGAAGTAAAGATAAATAGACATGTATTTGAAAACACGTGAGGAATGAGGTATCATTTTCTTTTTAGAGCCTCACTTCCCTCATACATGTGCTACTGAACCAGGTTTCTGAGAAAATCCATCGAGAGCCACAGACTTCCTAACATCTGCATTCTTAGCTCCGGCACTGTAGCCGCTGGAAAGCTCTCAAATATTCCTGTAACTTAGGTCCAAAAGGTCATTACACATCCGTGTTCCCGTGGGACAGCCCCACAAGTCTTCCACGCTTTCCCCATTACCAGCTCGCAGAAGCCAGCACCCCACACTCTCTAAGTGGGCGCACCTGGCCACGCTCTAAGTCCCCAACCCCAACCCAGCAGCCACGCCGGGGGGCCTCCAGGAACGACTTTAACCACTGACAGTTTCACTGTGCTCTGCATGCAAACTTCATGATCTGTCCTCTGAGCAAGCAACCACGGCATTATAGTTCCAATTCCCCATGCAAGCCCACCCAAGCCTCCTCTCCCCCCAGCGTCACACCTTCACATCCTCTGCCCACATGTAAGCTCCCACATCTCATCAAATTTTAGGAACAGTTGCTTTTTCTTCTCTTTTTAACAATGTCTTCCCAAGCTAGCCAGTTTGGCTCAGTGGATAGAGCATCGGCCTGCGAACTGAAGGGACCCGGTTTGATTCTGTTCAAGGGCACATGCCTGGGTCGTGGGCTTGATCCCCAGTGGGGGATGTGCAGGAGGCAGCCAATCAATGATTCTCTCTCATCATTGATGTTTTTCTCTCTCCCTCTCCCTTCCTCTCTGAAATAAGAAGTATTTTTACAAAGTCTTCCTGACTGCAGAACTGCTTTTTTTGTGTGCAAGGAGGACGAGTAATGGAGTACACATACACACGAAGGCAGCACACACCACGTTCCAAGGAGCAGGGGCCTTGCCCATGGGTCTACTGGGATCCTGGCGCTCTAAGAAGGGCCCCTTCACTCAGCTCAGCGAACACACATGGCATCTTGTTCTTCCCACTGCTAGTAACGTGGCCTCCTGAAAAGCCTGCAGAATGCTCCCCGATCCAGCCAGGGAAAACCACACCACCCCTAACAGGACACAACTGTTGACCTACAGGACACTGTGTGAAGCTCTAAAACCTCATCTTTCTCACTTTGGGAGATGCTCCCATTCAGGCAGACAGACACTCACTGAGAGCCTCTCCCCGAGGCAGAGCCTCCTCGCTGGAACACCATCCCCTCCAGCTCCCACAGCAGGTGCTGGGAGAGAAGAAGGAGATGGTGGGAGGGGAGCTCCCTGTGTCAGGGGCAGGGCCACCTGGGGGAGGGGAATTCTACCTTCTCCTGACCCCCAGGAACTTTGCAAAAGTGCATGAATTCTGGTTCAAACAAAGATAACAGACCCATCATATTTCAAGGACACCCAACTACGAAGCAAAGCAAGGCATTGTCTTTTTTCCCTCATGCTTTTTGATGCCTGCAGGCTTGTGGCAAACTTGCTGCTCGGTTTCTAAAGCATGCAGAGAGCAGACTGACAGCAGCGTTTGCTGTATTGGTGCCCAGCCCACATCCACCCCGACCGGAGACTGACCCAGCGCCTTCAGGAACGGGATGAGGACAACGCCCTGCCCTTCCAGGCAGCGCACAGCACGGAACCCAGGGCCGCCCCGCATGCTGGTCCAGAGTCTCACAGGCAGAGTGTCAGGGGGGAAGAGCAGGGACACAGGGCGACCTCCCAAACGCTCCAGCATCAGTCCCCGCGGGACAGAGGTTGCAGCTGGGCACCAAGCTAAGGCACGAGGGCTGCAGCAGACGGAGCGCACGCACAGGTCCAGTGGCCCCGGGAGGAGAGGCGCTGCTTTCAAGGACGGCCTTAGCATAGAAATCTGCTGCTTTCAAGGACGACAACCGAATCCCCGTGTTTTCCCCTTAGAAGAACGTCTTGCTCTCCCCTCAGGGAAATTCGTTGCAGTTTTCAAGTCTGGGTAGCAGTGCAGAGAGCTCCACCCGGAGCCCCTTGGGGGCACCTTCGCTCTCGCACTCCCTCCTCCATCACAGCCTTGCGAGCTGCCTCTTTCTCACTGTGGCTTCGCGTGGAGCCACGGGGCGTCTCTCCTGGAGCAGGACCCCACGCGTCTCTGGTCACAGCCTGATGAACGCGGCCGGCTGGCTCTGCTGCTGCTCGGCGTCGGGGGGCGGGAAGACGCTGGATATGGCTATGTCCACGATGCCCTGGCACAGTTCTGCATAGAGCTTCCTGAAACGTGTTCAAAAGTATGTTACTGAGGAAGTTCACCAACGTGCAAGCGAGAAACCAAAGTTTTTCTCACCAGGATCTGCCCTGGAAATTCCACCCCCTGACCACATTGATACAGCTGGCCTCCGCCGTCCACACAAACACGGCGGGAGGCGCCGTGGGAAGACGACGCGTCTGGAAGGCCTCGCAGGTGCACGGACAGAGAATCCCACTCTGACGTGAGCCGCAGGGAAGACGGCAATTCCAGTAGAGTGGATGGGCCCTCCTGCTGCCTGTGCGGGGGACACGGAGGGCAGGCCTCCCCACGCAAAGCACCCACTCCTTGCGGTTGAGGGGACTTTAGGAAAGACTCCCCATGAGTGTCAGCTGAGCTGAGGCCAGGAGAATGAGTGAGGTCAAAGGATGGGGACAGGGTAGAAAAGAGGATGGAGGAGGGCAAAGATAGGGACAAAGACAATGGAGGAGGGAGGGAGTAGAGGGAGAGAGAGAGTGAGCTGGGTGGGGAGGAGAGGGCAGTGCAATGAAAGGAGAAGCAGGGAGAAGAGAGAGCCAGGGGTTCGGGGAGGTGGATCAGTGCAGGTTGGTGCTGCAGACAAGGCACTGGCCTGGCCACATCGGCCCAGAGGCCACGTCCGGCCTCTGGACTTAATCCAGACCAGCTGTTCTCAACCTGTGGGTCGCGACCCCTTTGGGGGTCGAACGACCCTTTCACAGGGGTCGCCTAAGACCATCCTGCATATCAGATATTTACATTACGATTCATAACAGTAGCAACATTACAGTTATGAAGTAGCAACAAAAATAATTTTATGGTTGGGTCACAACTTTAGGAACTGTATTTAAAGGGCCAGAAGGTTGAGAACCACTGATCCAGACAATGGAAGCACCAAAGCAGAAAAGCTGAGGAGGAAAACTTCAGAATAGCGATGAGGCCCTCCACCCCTGCCTATTCCCTATAGGATGTCTGCCCGCCTCATGGGGCCGCTCATGGGGCTGAGACTATCCCTCAGGACTGCTCTAACGCGGGGTAAAACCAGAAATGTGTGGTCCCGAGAGAAACTCACTTCTGATTATGCTCCGGGCCACCCGGCCTAGGAAAACAGAGGCCTTTATTGTCCTGCTTCCCGATTTCCACCAGGAGAAATTCTCACCATCCGGTTCTCCCCTCCCAAGGCAATGGCGTCCCTGCCGCCACCCTCCCCAGGACCTTCTCCCCGCACCCCATTCCTTCTCACTGCCCTGAGGTTCTATGTCGCAAACCACGCAGCCGCCCGCCTCTAAGGAACAGTGACAGGAGGAGTGTGAGGCCTGATGGTTGTTACTAAAATGGGGGCTTGGCCCATCCCCTGCCCCTGGCCTCTCAGGGTGGCCCAGGTCCCTCGTGGCTTCCAGGCCGCCTTACTGTTAAGCCCCACCCCCAGTCCAGAAGTCCTCCCCTCTCAGAGTCATGCACCTAAACCACAGAACCTATTGATTGTCGATTGAGGACGTGTAACAATATGATTCCCACAGTAATCACTCGGGCAGTGTCTGCCCGTCTCTCTCCTGCAGCGGACCGCCCTGAGCACACTCATCTCTGCGGGACTTCCCGCTGACCCTTCGGAAAATGTTTCTGCAGGATGTGGACATGGAGGAGAAGATGACCGTGGACCTCGGAAGGACAGAGCCTTTAAGGATCGAGTCCCAACGACTCTCCCTCACATGTGTGGCGTCCCCTCCGTCATTCCTCACGGCACGACATGATGCCACCTGCAGCCGCTTCCCCCAAAGGAATGGGAGCTCCCCTACCCACCCAGGGCAGGTTCCGCCCACTGCGCTCTGCCCAGAGCCTGGCAATGAGCAAGGCTCCGCTGGTGCCTGGTGCGTGCCCCTTCCTGAAAGTGCTCCCTCCTCCTGGGCACACGCCACACCTCAGTCCCAGCTCCACTGCATCTCCGTGGTTCTCCGACCACTTGCTGCCCGAGGAGCCCGACCTTCTTGGTCGTCACTGTCTCCGCTCCAGGACCCTGCCCGCTCACCTCCTCCCGCAGTCTCTAGCCGTGTTTGAAACTCTCCCAGCAGCGACCACCCGCCTGAGCAGTCAAACCGCTCCACACACATGGGGAAACGGGAGAGGAAACGCCTCTGCAAAGCCCCTGCCAGCAGGGTCCCCGGGGCCTCCTGTCCTGCCACTTCCTCCCTGACAGCGGCCCAGGGCCACGGAGCGAACAGCCTTGCTGAGACAGGTCCTCCCAGCCTCCACCTGCTACAGCCCCGCAGTGTGAGGCTTACTGAGCACAAGCAGGGGCACCGTTGACCTCGATGAGCCAGACCTTCAGCTCCTCGTCCACCATGAAGTCGAAGCCAAACAGCTGGAAGCTCTGGTAAGGGAGGTGCCGGGTGCTGATGGCAGGCTCCACGCTCAGGAGGCAGCTCCTGCGGGCAGAGGGAGAGCTGGCTGAGAGGGGGCGAGGGCGAAGGGGCAGGAGATGGGCCAGAGGACTGCCCATGAAAGGTGCTGCCATAAAGAGAGGCTTTGGCGTCCTCTCTCCTTTAAAGTTGTCACCGACAGATTATTCAAGACAATGCTACTTACCCAGCAACTTGTGAGAAGACCTGTAACCACGCATGTCTTTACAAATACAGCCTGCTTTCCCAGCTCCGAGCTGTCACCCTGGCCCCGGAAAGGTGGGTCCCTCCCACAGGACGGCTGCTGCCACCTTTTGTTTATAATAAATAAAACACTTTCATGTACGTTTTCCATAGAAAAGAAGTGGACCAATGGTCAACCAGTGAGGGGAGAATTGGCACAAAGACTATTGGCCTCGTTCATTTCTTTTGCTTGTTCCAGTCCTGTTGCCAAACTGTTACTCATTAAAAGATTGAAGAGCTACATATATTGAAACTACATAAATGTTGAAACAGAATAGTTACTAGCATCAACTACTGTTTCCCAAAATTGGAAAAACAGAAAAATGGAATATGCACTAAAAACAAACATTTGAAAAAAAATATGAAGGTTAAAAGTGAATCTCAGAAACATAGTGAATAAGTAAGTGAGGTCAGAGGTCAGGCTGCCGAGGCCAGAATTTTGGTCAATGTTTTAACCTCTTGGAGCCAAGCTTTGATTTCTATAAAGTAGGAGGTAAAATAATACCTCCTCCTGGTGCTGAGATGGGCCGAGGTAATTACATACGGAGCTTACGAATAATAAGCCACTGTCTTCTAATACAGCCATCCCAGAATACGTAGGCCTTTTCTGTTTTATGAAGATCTTCTCTGATTTTCCCCTAACTGAAAGTTGGGGCCAATCCCTATCTATAATAATAAAAGCATAATATGCTAATTAGACTGGTCAGCTGGACGACCTTCCAGATGTCCTTCCAGACGACCTTCCAGATGAAGCCGGGGCTGCGAGGGCCGAGCCCTTTGCAGAATTTCGTGCATTGGGCCTCCAGTCTTAGTAATAAAATATGTTATAATGACTCTAAGATGACCACAGATAGCTGTCCTTATACTCAACCGTACAATTAGAAGGGAAACTATGCAGGCTTTGACCATGAATATTCCAAGATTCAAGAAGCACTATGAATGTGTACAAAGAAAACTATACACTATACACATCTCATAGTAAAATTTATAAAATAAACAAAAGTTAACCTTAAAAACAGAGTAAAAAATCATTAAAAGCAATACTAAGATTTCAACTGACATCTCAGCAGAAAAAATGGAAGCCAGAGATAATGGTGCCACCTTCAGAGTACTAAAGAAATATTAACTTCTGACCTAGAAATCTGTTTCCAGAGCAAATGTCCTTTAAAAATGAAGACAAAATAAATATGCTAATAAAAATGAGTCTAAAATACATGGAGCATTAATGACCATCCATGTACCCACACCTGTACTTTCAGGCCTCCTCCTTGGGCCCCTCCTGCTTTTTCTCCAGAGAAAATCACTATTTTGAATTTTTTGCTTCTTTCTTTATTTTTACCACATATGTACCTTCTTCTAAATAATGTATTTACTAAACTTTGCTTGTTTTTCAGTTTATATGAATAGAATCAATCTGTATGCATCTTGTATACAGCTATTATTTTTTTATTTTTGTGATTGACATTATGTTTGTGTAATTCCAGTGAAAACACCCTTCAGGAATAAGAGAAATAAAGACTTTTTCAGATGATGGAAAATTAAGAGGACTTATCACCAGCAGAACGGCTCTAAAAGAAATGACAATGTCTGAAGGGAAACGATACCAGAGAGAAATCTGGAACCTCGGGACTAAAGGAAAAGAGAAAAAGAAAAGCAAATATATGGGTAAATAAAAATGTTTTTTCTTATTTTATACTTAAATGTGTTTTTTATAGACATTATCCAGTTTGGCCTTATATTTTTTAAAAACCAAACTTGACTATCTGCATAACAAAATGTATATAATGGTTGATACCAAAAATTATAACATTATGTGGTAGAGATTTCAATGTATGTGGATGTAATACACATGGCAACTATAACACAGAGAGGGAGAGTCAAGTGAAGTATAATGTTATGTCTGGATTTTATGTGAAGTGGTGAATTATTAATTCTAAGAAGACTGAAACATGAGATACATATATTTTTTAATCCCTAGAATCACCACTAAAATATAGACAGACAGATAGAGCCAAATATTCAACAGGAAAATTAAAATAGAACTCTAAAAATATTCAAATAATTCTAAAGAGATCAGGAAATGGAGACATGAAAGCAAATAAAAACAAAGAAAGAGGGAACGAATCAACCAAATAATAAAATGGTAGACATAAATCCAACCAAGCCAATCATTGCATTAAATTTAAATGGTGTAAACACACCAATTAAAAGACAGATTATTATACTGGATTCAAAACAAAATAAAAAACAAAAAACCCAACTCTACGTTGTCTACCAGAGTCCAGTTGAATAGAATAGAAGTAAAAGAATGGAAAGAAAATACCACTAATCAAAAGAAAGCTGGAGTGACTGTATTAATAAAAAATCAACTTTAAAATAAGAAATATTACAGAAATAACGACAGATACTACACAATAATAAAGTAATCAATTTTCCCAAAAGAGACAACAATTCTAAATGTATATGCACCTCATAATAGGTCTCCAAACTATATAAAACAAAAACTGGTAAAACTAAAAAGAAACATAGAAAAATCCAAACACTTGGAGACTTTGATTTTTTCTCTCTCAACAATAAACAGTGGGGCAGGAAAACGGCAAGGATATAAAAGACGTGAACAGCACTAGCAGCCACCTTCACCGAAGTCGCATTAATAGAACAAGCCTAAGCAGAGTGAGTAAATGTTATTCTTAGTGCACACGGAACATTCACAAAGATGGAGCATATTCTAGGACACGAAACTAACACATTTTAAAGACACAAAACCATACAAACTATATTCTCCGATGACAATGGGATTATAGTAGAAATCAGTAACAGAAAGATATCTGGAAAAATCCCCTTATATTTGGAAAGTAAGCCAAAGTTTCTAATAACACGTGAGTCAAATATGAAGTTACAAGAGAAACTAGAAATTATTTTAATAAAATGAAAAAAACACACAACATAGCAAAATCTGAGGTATGGCTAATGAGTACTTCGAGGGAAACTGATAGCATTAAATGCTTATATTTTAATTTTTATTATTTTTAATAAAGCATATCTTTATTGATTTCAGAGAGGAAAGAAGAGAGATAGAAAGATCAATGATGAGAGAGAATCATTGATTGGCTTTCTCCTGCATGCCTACTACTGGGGATCAAGCATGCCACCTGGGCATGTGCCCTTGACTAGAACTGAACCTGGGACCCTTCTGTCCGCAGGCCGACTCTCAATCCGCTGAGTGGATATAACTAAAAAGATACCAGCTAGGGCAAATGCTTATATTTTTAAAAAATGAAGTCTCTCAAATCAATGATCTAACCTTTCACAAAGAAACTAGAAAAAAATTAAATACCTCCCAAAAGCAGAAGGAAATAATAAATAGCACAAATCAAAGAAAACAAAACCAGAAACAATGGAGATACTCAGTCAAGCAAAAAACTGACTTTTTGAGAAGATTAATAAAACTGATAAGCCTTTAGCCAATCCAATGAATCCAAGAATTAGAGAGAGAAGATATAAACTACCAATATAAGGAATGAAAGCAGTGATATCATTAGAGATCCCACAAATATTAAAAGAATAATAAAGAAATATTACTGAAGATGGCGGCATAGGTAAACACCGGAAATTGCTGCCTCTCACAACCACTTCAAAAATACAACTAAAAGACAAAACAGACATCATCCAGAACCACAGGAAGGCTGGCTGAGTGGAAATTCTACAACTAGAAGGAAAGAGAAAAGCACACTGAGACTCAGAGGAGGTGCGGAAGTAAAGTGCAGAGGTACAGAGGCGCACGCGGAAAGGGCTGGCAACTGAGGACGCGGCTGTCTTTTTCAATCAGGAGGGAGTCTCAAGCTCCCGACTGCTCTGAATTCCAGTTCCGGGCGAGTCTCTGGGGACCCAGACTCATACGGGAGAAACTGGACTGTCTGGCATCAGTCGGAACTCGAGGGCGGCTTTCTCTCAGAGGTGCTTGCAGTGATTACTGGGACACTGAGAAGCGGGGCCTCTTAGGGCAGGACTGAGGAGAAGCCAAAGCTGCTTGCTCTGTCCTGTTGATCCCCTGAGACCCCATCCCACCCAAACTGTGCGCAGAGGCTTTTGCATATGAAAGGCCTGGCCCTTTGCAATCTGAAAATTACCTAACAAACTGCAGCTGGGTCAGAGAGACCCAGAACATCCAAAAGAAGGACCAAGGCCCCATAGCAGCTTGCACTGCTTCACAGCTGGGCTCCTGCTGGGTAGCCTCAGGCAGAGGCTAAATTAGCACCTCCTTAGAGATCCAAGAGCCAGTGTACCCAGTGGTCAGAGTGGGACCATCCAGATTACAACTCCTCAGATCCATAAGGGACACACTCAGGGGGCAGACTCAGTGAGCACCAAAGCCCCACTGAAGCAAGTCTTGCCCCTAAGGGTGTCTCCAGCACAGAAGTAGTCCCACTGTAGACACAGCTGATTCTCACAGCCAATTGGCCTGGAGATCAATTCCTCCCAGTGATACCTACAACAATCAAGGCTTAACTACAACAAGACTGTGCACAAAGCCCACAAAGGGGTGAACCAAGAGTGTCCACCTCAGGCAATTGGGGAGGCTGAGCCACTGGGCCCTATAGGACACCTAGCACAGAAAGCCACTCTATCAACACAGGGAAGCATAAAAAATGCGGAGACAAAGAAACAGGTCACAAATGACAGAAATGGAGGAAAGCAAACGACTGGATATAGAGTTCAAAACCACACTTTTAAGGTTTTTCAAGAATTTTCTAGAAACCACTGATAAACTTATTGAGACCCTCAAGAAATCTAGTAAGACCCTTGAGGTTATGAAAAAGGACCAACTAGAAATTAAGCATACACTGATTGAAATAAAGAATATTATACAGAGTTCCAACAGCAGACTAGAGGATCACAAGTATCAAGTCAAAGATTTGAAATACAAAGAAGCAAAAAACACCCAACCGGAAAAGCAAAAAGAAAAAAGAATCCAAAAATATGAAGATGGTGTAAGGAGCCTCTGGGACAACTTCAAGCGTACCAACATCTGAATTATAGGGGTGCCAGAAGAAGAGAGAGGGCAAGATATTGAAAACCTATTTGAAGAAATAATGACAGAAAACTTCCCCTACCTGATGAAAGAAATAGACTTACAAGTCCAGGAAGCGCAGAGAACCCCAAACAAAAGGAATCCAAAGAGAACCACACCAAGACACATCATAATTAAAATGCCAAAGGCAAAAGACAAAGAGAATCTTAAAAGCAGCAAGAGAAAAACAGTCTGTTACCTACAAGGGAGTATCCATACGACTGTCAGCTGATTTCTCAACAGAAATTTTGCAGGCCAGAAGGGAGTGGCAAGAAATATTCAAAGTGATGAATAGCAAGAACCTACAACCAAGATTACTTTATCCAGCAAAGCTATCATTCAGAATTGAAGGTCAGATAAAGAGCTTCACAGATAAGAAAAAGCTAAAAGAGTTCATCACCACCAAACCAGTATTATATGAAATGCTGAAAGGTATCCTTTAAAAAGAGGAAGAAGAAGAAAAAGGTAAAGATACAAATTATGAACAACAAATACACATCTATCAATAAGTGAATCTAAAAATCAAGTGAATAAATAATCTGATGAATGGAATAAACTGGTGAATATAATAGAATCAGGGGCATAGAAAGGGAGTGGACTGACTATTCTTCAGGGGGAAAGGGGTGTGGGGGATGCGGGAAGAGACTGGACAAAAATTGTGCACCTATGGATGAGGACGGGGGAGGGCGGGGGGGTTAAGGGCAGAGGGTGGGGTGGGAACCGGGTGGAGGGGAGCTATGGGGGGAAAAAAGAGGAACAACTGTAATAATCTGAACAATAAAGATTTAATTTAAAAAAAAGAAATATTACCAAAAAATTTTTGTCTTTAAATTAGACAACTTAAATGGAATAATTCCTTGAAAGGCACAAACTCCCAAAGCTTCTCCAAGACACATATAACTAAAAAGATACAATTATGTTACCTTATGATATGTTTGATTTGTACTAAGATAGCATTCTCCAGGGTAATGTTCAAAGCACTGCTCAGGTACTGATTGAACTCTTCAAAGAACATTTCATTCCCTTCTTCATACTTCCCGTAGTTCTTTGAATATTCCTTTTGAATGCAGTGATTGGTCAAGTGGCAGGTTTTGTCTTGAAAATTATCAACATGATACGGTTCTGACGCAGTCCGCAGCACGCCCTCTCGATAGAGGTAGATATTGTACTGGTGATCCACCAAGACCCAGCTTCTGCAAGTCAACAAAAACAGTTACTCACGTCCTCCAAAGTTCCTTCACATCAGGTGTCTCTATCATCCCCTGGTTTTCTTGGCGGGAAGTAGAGGAAGAAGGTAGGTTCTAAATTATGCAGGCAGGCCACAACAAGTAGCTGAGACAGTGGGCTAGCACTGTAATGATCAAACCAAACATGTCACCACCAATGACAAGGGGACTCTGATCCATTCAAGAGCCAGCATTTTAAAGAGATTTGATGGGCTTGCTTCAAAGGTTAATCTACGAAACCTCCATCTGCCATGTTTGGTCATTTTAAATAATTTTAAGAGGAAGATTGTCATCCTAAAGCTGACCTGACATAAAGGCAGCTGAGACCAAGTCCTTTCTGAAGAGCCAACAGCCAGGCCACAAGCAGGCTGGGTGGAGGGTCATGCAGGTGTAGAAAGCCCCTCACCTCTTCTTGCCAGGCTCTTTGCTCAGAAAATAAAGTCCACAAACCTGAGATGTGTTCATGAAATCCTCAAAAAGTAGGACATAAATAAGGTCAGGACATATTATTTGTCTGGGTCACATGATCTGTTGTGTCTGAATTACATGTTCCGTGTACCTCTCTCCCATTGTAAGGCCCATTTATGTGTGTATGTATGCATGTATGTATGTATGTATTATTTTTTAATCCTCACCTGGGGACATGTTTATTGATTTTAGAGAGAGGAAGGGAGAGAGAGAAAAAGAGAAACATCAATGTGAGAGGGAAACATCAATTGGTACCCCAACCAGGGATGGAACCTGCAACCTAGGCATGTGCCCTGACCGGGAATTGAACCCTCAGCCTTTCAGTGTAAGGGAGGACGCTCCAACCAACTGAGCCACACCAGGTGCAAGGCCCATATGTTTATGCCCTTCCCTTTGGATCCACAAGTCATTTTCATTAAAAAAAAAAAAAAGGTAAACGAACAAACAAAAAACCCCCATAATCTTAGTAACATATTTTTAGAAAGAAAAATATTGAAGGAAAAATAGAGAATTAGATACAGAAGCTCAGTTCCATTCGGCTGTGCTCAGTGTTGGTAACGTATTAAACACAGTCAAACACTTCCTCACATTGCACCTCACCCTCCTCCCTCACATCACTGCATGGACGCATTACCTAATGTCGAACTTGCGATGCCCCGGCTCCAGCAGCAGAGGGCGCTCGAGGTATTTCTGGATCACGTGCACCTGGCCCTGGTTGTCTATGAAATCCAGAAGTTCGGCAGCGTCCGAGGAGATGAGGATGCCTTCACCTGACCAGTAGAATTAAAACGAAAATTAGTGCAGTCCGTCCCAAGAGGAACCGCTCCCTGCAAAGCCCGGGAGGAAACACCGACAGTCGGCCTACTCACTCTCCTTTCTCCACCCTTCCCTGGTCCAATCTCTCACACTCTCCCCTCCGCCCACCAAAGCACCAGGGCCATTCAATTTTTCCTCCATACAGGGTTGTAAACACTGTCTTGGCCAGCTGCGACCATGAAGTTTCATTTCTAAAGACACTGTAAAGGTCTAGGCGCCCTAAATAAACGCCGTTCTCCTGTGGATCACGGCCTGCTGTGATAAAAGACGCTGTACTGCCTGTGACCACGTCTAACACCCTATCTTATGGAAACACCAGGAAGGTTAGGGCATAGATACAAAAGTGCAAGTGGATCCCCTGCAGTTTGGTAACAGAAAAAAACTGGCTACATTCAAAGTGTCCATCAACATTACATAAATGATACAATATCCTTTTTAACAGCCTCCCTGATATAATTTACCTGCCATAAAACCCACCCTTTTACAGAGTGCAATTCAATGGTTTTTAGTATATTCCAGTAATTATCATTACAACCTTATTTTAGAACATTTTCATCACCTCCTGAAAACTCTACATCCATCAGCAGTCCTCCATTCCTTCCTCACCCCAGCCCCTGATAAACACTAACCTACTATAGATTTGCCTGTTCGAGATGCTTCATATAAATGGAATCATCCAGTATGGAGCCTTTTTTTTGTGTCTGGCTTTTTAAAATTGAGCATCATGTTTTATTTTTTAATATATATTTTATTGATTTCAGAGAGGAAGGGAGAGGGAAAGGGAGACAGAAACATCAACGATAAGAGAGAATCATTGATCGGCTGCCTTCTGCATGCCCCCCTCCCCCCATTGGAGATTGAGCCCACAACCCAGGCAGAGCATCATGTTTTTAAGGTTCATCCATGTGGTAGCATGTGGCAGTGTTTCATTCCTCTCTATGACAGAATAACATTCCATTGTATGGATATATCACATTTTGCTCATTCATTCACCAATCGATGGATATCTGAGTTGTTTCTACTGTTGTTTGGCCCTTACGAATAATGCTGCTAGGAAAATCTGCAAAGAAGTTTTGTGTGGACATATATTTTCAATTCTCTGGGGAATATACCTAGGAGTGGAATAATATAGTAATTTTATGTTTAACTTTTTAGAAACTACCAAACTGCTTTTCAAAATTGGTGTACCATTTTACATTCCCCCAATATATGAGAGTTCCAATTTTTTCACATTTTTACCAACACTTGCTATCATCTGTCTTCATAATTATAGCCAGTTTAGTGGGTGTGAAGTGGTATCTCATTGTGGTTTGATTTGCATTTTCTTAATGCTTAATAATGTCAAGCATGTTTTCATGTACTTACTCTTATCTGTATGTCTTCTTTGGAGAAATTTCTATTTAGATTCTTTGCTCACTTCTTAATTGGGTTATTTGTCTTTTTATTATTGCGTTATATGAGTTCTTTATACATTCTGGATGCAGACGCCTCATAAGAGACATGATTTGCAAGTATCTTTGTCCATTCTAAACAGTTTCATTATTGCATGGACCCCTCAATTTTCTCTTCTAGAACCACAACTGCTTCCCTCCCCATAGCACCCTCCAGACAACCACTAATCTGGTCTCCATTTCTATAGCTTTGTCATTCCAGAAATGTTATATAAATAGAATTATACACTATGCGACCTTTGGGAATCAGTGTTGCTTTTTTCACACAGCATAATTCCCTGCAGATTCAACCAAGTTGCTGATTTCAGCAATAGATCATTCCCTTCTATTGCCGAGTAGTATCCTGTGAGGTCGATTCACCAGAGTTTGCTTAATTCTTCACCTGTTGAAGGAATCTGAGTTGCTTCCAGTTGGGGCTATTATGAATAAAGCTTCTGTGAACCATCACATACAGGGTTTACGTGGCCATGTTTTCTTTTCTCTGGGACAAATGCCCAAGAGTGTGCAAGTGGATCTGGAGCTCACAGGAAAGGACCTAGCTGCAGAGTACCTGTGTGGAGATGGACATGCAGAAGTCTCCAGCGCATAGATCAATGTTTAAGGATATGTAACTAACTGTGCTCTCTACCCTCAGGGTTCAGATGAGAAGAGTCACTCATCCACATACATCGCGTACGACTGCACAGAGCCCTGGGAACCTAAGGGACGGCAATGCCAACTCACCTTTGGCACCGGAGGATGACTTTGCAATCCAAACATTGCCCTCTCCGTCCTCCTTCTTTTTGTTATAAGAAGCCAGGAAGAATTCCCTTTCGTCCGTCCTTGAGCTAGGGATCGGTGGGTGGATTCCGTTCTGCGCAGGAGCAGCCGGGGTCTTGAGGTTAGTGGGGTAGATCACATACGACTCGGGGAACCATGTGCAGGACTCGGCCAGCTCTGGGCTCGTCTTGATTAGCCTGGCAGACGACAGAGGGTCAGTCATCGGTCGCTCTCTTCAGAAAAGCCAGTGCTACCTCCAGAGCTCGTCAAGGAGGCAGCGTGTAACCAGGGCCTGGGAGCTGGTCTCCTTGTCCCAGTCTTTGCTCTTCCCGCCCTGGACCAATCTGTAATGCCTTACAGATTGCACACAGCTATCCATGCAAACTTAAAGGCATGTGTTGGCTGGGTCAAAAAGGGACCCAATGTCCAGAACCTCAGCTCTTTTTAAAATGTATCTCCAGCCCTAGCTGGTTTGGCTCAATGAGTAGAGCATTGGCCTGCGGACTGAAGGGTCCCGGGTTCAATTCCGGTCAAGGGCACATGCTGGGGTTGTGGGCTCGATCCTCAGTGGGGGGCATGCAGGAGGCAACCAATCAATGATTCTCTCTCATCATTGATGTTTCTATCTCTCTCCCCTCTCCCTCCCTCTCTGAAATATATATATCTTTTCATAGTAAAACCCTAATATGTAAACCAATATAGTAAAACCCTAATATGCAAATCAACTGAACGGCAGAACAACCAGCAGAACGACCAGTCGCTATGACATGTACTGACCACCAGGGGGCAGACGCTCAACGCAAGAGCTGCCCCCTGGTGGTCAGTGTGCTCCCACAGGGGAGCACCACTCACCAGAAGCCAGGCTCACAGCTGGTGAGCGCAGCAGCCGTGGCAGGAGCCTCTCCTGCCTCTGCTGCAGGTAGGCGGTAAGGAGCAAGGGGTCCTGGACTGCGAGAGCCCCAGACTAAAAGAAGGATGTCTGACTGCTGGCTTAGGCAGGGGGAATCGGGCCTAAGCCGGCAGGAGGACATCCCCCAAGGGGTCCCAGATTGCGAGAGGGCACAGGCCAGGCTGAGGGACCACCCCCCACCCCGGTGCACAAATTTCATACACCAGGCCTCTAGAGTGTGTGTGTGTGTGTGTGTGTGTGTGTGTGTGTGTGTGTGTGTGTGTGTATCATCTCCAAGGAAGCTTAACTTGAAATAATCCTGAGCCAACACATTCCTGGCTTCAAGACAGACTAAAGGAGGAATCTTTCTAAAGGGACACTGGACGCCAGTGGTCATAACTAAATGTACCTCCTGCCCCCAAATAACATGACACAACAGAAGATAAAGTCAGGCTCTGGGCGAGGCACTTAATAAACAGCAGGGCTTGCGAAGGGCTTCCCACCACATCTACTCTCCAGTCGGTCCCTTGAGGGGGAGGCACCAGCATCCCAGTTCATAGATCAGACACTGGGCCACACAAAAGTGAGTACATTTCCCATCATCACTCAGGTCGTAAGACACAGGCACAATGCAAGTCCCTAACTCCCAAGTCCTAACTCTGCCTGGCCCTCCCTCCCCAGGGTCAGAGCCAGCCAAGAGCCAATCACGGGCCTTCCCTAAGCTGGGCTCATCCTCTGCAGAACTGCGAAAATTAAGCTTCTGTTAAATTCACCCGCAAAACCCAGTCTGTGCGCAAATGGCAGAAATAATGAAAGAAAATTTAAAACTGAGATTTAAAATAAAGTTATTTTAAAGTTGAAGACAACAGGATTTGAGTTACTTAAACTTAAAGGGACAAATGCATTTCTAACTCACTGAAAGTTCAACTCTCTCTGCACTGTCCAATAGGGTGGCCACTAGCCACATGTGGCTTCTGAACCCTAGAAATGTGGCCAGGGTGACACATTTCAAGTGCTCAGAGGAACCAAATTTTACATTTAGCTTAGTTTTTAACTTAAAACCTAAGGCCTTGCAAAACGTTTGTCCATTAAGCACAACTTCATTGTTTCGGCAGGAGGACATTTCCCTTTAGCCACTGCAGGGCCTGACGTGCTGCGTCGCGGCGCGCGCTGCCAGGAGCACTGCTGCATCACCACAAACACACCACTGTTCCTCTCGGGGACAATGGGCTGACTCGGTCCACGGGGGCTCTTTCCAGGCGATAATGAGACACTGCGATGTGTTTATTACGCAGACAGCATGAGTTACAGGGACAGCTAGAGAAATCATAATTGGCAACTAAAGTAAAATTTGTCTAGCTAAAAAAATAAATACGGACAATTTTAAAATTTAAAATAAAGGTAAACTTCAGATGCAACAGAACTGAACAGAGACACAGAAGCTAGAACTACAACCAGAACAGTAAGGGCGGGGGGGGGAGGGAGGGGCGGGGAAGAAAGCAGTTGCAGAAGGTATGACACAAATTTTACAACGAATGACAAACAATTGCAATTTGTTGTGGCAGAGTGTACATGAGACATTTTTAGCAAATACATAATGAAGTTGATCTTCCTCTCAACAGTCAAAAAGAATCAATGAAATTAGTGGCTGAAATTCAAATTAAATATTCAACAAAACAATGGAAACAAATGTTTAATAGGATCTGTGCTTGTAGCTTCGGTCAGCTATAAAATGACTTGGATTCTACACAAAAAAGAAAAGCACTTTAGATAAAAATGTGGTAATAGAAATTATCTTGAGGAAATAAGACTAAAAAACATATTTTACAGAAAGTGAACAATTTTTAGTTAAGCCAGTTAAGTAACTGCCTACAGAGTATAAAACATTTTTAACAATAAAGATTTATTCAAAACTTGAAAATTAAAAAAAAAATTTTTAAATAAGTGGTGTGACATAAAAGACTGCCTAATTAACACTTTGGGTCTGTTCCCTCAAAGGATTTACAAATATATGAGAAAACATTGTCAAATTGAAGCCTAAAAATATCAAGCTCGCCGTGTGGCTCATTTTTCATCACTTACATCTGTCAAAGGCGAGTTCCACCTACAAGCAAAAAACCCGTGTCTGTCACGACAGACATGCTCCAGCTGGGTTGAGTTAAAATTTGGATTTACTGGGATTTTAAGATTGATATTTCCCATATTACTGCATCCTACTGTCTGATACATGTTGGAAACATCTGCACTCAGTTTTCCGAAGCCCACTCCCTGGAAGGTATCATGGATACAACTCCGACACTGTTTCAGTATGTGCTTGCCAACGCTACCATGACTCACCAGTAGAGACCTGTCGCACGAAACAGAAGGCGGTGTTTAATGATGTTGTGTTCTTTGCCAAGGATAGTCAGAGGAAAGAGTTTTCTAAAGACTTAGTGTACAGTTAAAACACTAAGTAAAAGGAATTTCTTGAAATAAAAGGAAAGCTTGCTAAATCATTTTTTAAAAATATATTTTTATTGATTTCAGAGAGGAAGGTGGGGAGAGAGAGAGAAACATCAATGGTGAGAGAGAATCATTGATTGGTTGCCTCCTGCACGCCCCCTACTGGGGATCAAGCCTGCAACCCAGGCATGTGCCCTTGACTGGAATCGAACCCAGGACCCTTCAGTCTGCAGGCCGATGCTCTCTCCATTGAGCCAAACTGACTAGGGCTAAATCATTATTTTCAATATTTCACTATTTCACCCAATAACCAAAAGATTAAAAATGGCAGTGTGATTCTCACACTGCTACAAACAAGCTAATTTTAAAGTTCAAAAGAAGGGAAAAGAAAACTTTATTTATGACCCAGCCAAATAAGTATGAGAATTTATGTTGGGACTTTAGAATACAAGTCAAAAATAATGGTTTTACATATTTTTATAACATGACTTCATATGCAGAAGATTTTTAATTGTAACAGACAGCAAAGTAGCTGCAAAACTAAGGGAAATTTTGAAAAACATTTGGTTGAAGTTAATACATTTAGAGTTCTTTTCAATTTATTCAGTACTCTTTTGAATTTGATGGTATACTACTGAGTTAACACAAAAGTTGGTGAATTTATTTAACTTGGACATAGTTTTGAAAATATACCTTTGTTTTAAACCCAAGTTAGTTCTTCTAATAAAATGACCCTGTTTTGTCATTGTGCATGCATATTAAAGAAAAATGTTTACTTGGTATCTGATTCAGTTATTGAAAAATTTTTACATAGGTGGAGCAAATTGGGTCCATAAATCTTTTTTTAAGCATAAATTTTTATGAAATCTAAATACAGAACAAGGGGTTTGCAATAAAAATTTAGTGCCTGAATTAAGATGTGCTGGGAATGTAAAATACACACTAGATTTTGAAGACTCGGTATAAAAACAAAATCTGAAATACATCACTTGTTTTTTTCTATTAATTACATATCAGAATGAAATTTTGGATTCTTTAATTAAATAAAATATATGATTAAGATAAATTGCACCTGTTTCTTTGTACTAGTTTTAACGTGGCTACTAGGAAATTTGAAGTCACACGTGGCTAGCATTCTATTGGGGTTGGACAGTGCTGGCCCACAGGGTCACTTTCATTTCCTGTAGAAAACCAAGACCAGTTTCTGCAGGAAGTTCTTTGCATTTGTCCCATTTCCTCACAAACCCATTTGGAAAGAAATCATGCCTGGAGGCTTATTTACATCTCCAGGGGAGAAATGCTCACAAGAGGGAAAGAGAGTCCAAAACCTGAGCCAGAAGAAAAGCCCCTCAGGGCTCTGAGTCTATGGCCTTGGGCCGCGATGAATTTCTGACACTCCCTGTCGTGATGTAGGAAGGTGCCTGCAGTCCAGGGCCCAGGGCAGGATCCTAGTGGAAACCCTCCGGGGGCTGCCCTGTGGCACTGCCCCTGGTCCTCTGGGTACAGGCTGGCATCATCCTGGCTCAGCTGCGACGGCCCTGCACAATCCAGCTGTCCTCTGTGAGCTTCGATCCAAGATGCCTTTTTGTTTTTTTTAAACTCTCCGAGCCCTTTCAAGCCCTTTCAAAATCATGGGAAAGAGACAAAATGATAAAGGGAACCATCACCTCCTGGAATGACTACAGTCCCGAGAGAATAAAGGACACTTGTGGAGATGAGGGCAACCCCAGTCTGCATAAGTCAAGATGTCACAGACTGTCGCATGCCACCAGGGGCAAAGAGCAGGTGTGATCACCATCAGCCCCATTTTACAGATGGGGCGCTGGGCGTCAGCCTGGCGCTGTCCAAGGTCCCAGAGAATAGACACCTACTCACACCTGGTCGTGCGGTCCTGTACTTCTCACTCCACCTCAGTATAGTTGCTGAATATGCAAATACCCAGAATAGTTTCCTACAGCATCCTCTGTTCTCACTCATAAAAGCAAAATTCTACCTTTATCTTTATAGGAAAAAATTATAGTAGAAAAAGTACTAAATAAACATTTTATATTAATTTCTAAAGGGATAATCTGGACAATCATGTCTCACTTCTAGTTCTAGTTAAAGAATCTTTTGCATCTAATATGTAATAAATGTGTAATCAGAAGACTTCAGCTCTAGCCAGTTTGGCTCAGTGGATAGAGCATCGGCCTGTGGGCTGAAGGGTTTTGGGTTTGATTCCGATCAAAGGCTCATGCCTGGGTTGCAGGCTCGATTCCCAGTAGAGGGCATGCAGGAGGTAGCCGATCAATGATTCTCTCTCCTCATTGATGTTTCTCTCTCTCCCTCTCCCTTCCTCTCTGAAATCAATTAAAAAATATTAAAAAAAAAAAAAAAAAGAAGAAGACTTCAGAAAGCGTGTCTCCCTTAGGAGTAGCCAACAAATCAGGAAGACTCTTCACTGAGAGAAGTGGATACTAAGTCACTGGGGCCAGTGAGTCTGAACAAAAAGGGAGCATATTCCTATGAAGACTGCACCTTTATTTTTAAAAATATATATTTTTATTTATTTTGGGGCAGGCATTATTCAAAGTTTTTACATACATTAACTCAATCCAGACAGCAACCCCAGGCAGTTCCTATTATTGTCCCTAATTTACAGAGAAGGAAACTGAGGCACAGAGCCAAATGCTCCCTATAAATCCCTGTGCCCCACACTTTACACACATCACCTTTATTCATCCTCACAACTGCCTAGGAGGGACATAGTGGGACTTAGAGGGATGAGGACATTTGCCTCAACTAATCAGTGGGAAAGCTGGGATCACAAGATCAGCAGATAATATCACTTCCTCTACCTTAAGATACTGTTCTTATGACACCTGACAGACCCAACTTCGCCAAGAGGGGCGGTGCAGCAGATGCAGTTACGCCCTCCAGGTGTCCTTCCTAAGGGGACCCTGGCTCCCGTGACAGCAGCTGCCAAGGTCGTGTGCATGCCCCTTCTCCAGGGACAGGCTGTGCCCAGAAATGCCCCACTTCTGCCTACAGCCAATGGCTGACCGATGCTGGAGTACAAAATACATCCCAATCCATCACTTATACCATAAACCCACCCCAGGATCTGCTTTTGGGAGCCTCACCTCAGAGACAAACAGACAGACAGACAGACAGACAGACAGGCTCTGTCAAGTGCTAGATGGCAGAATTCTGGGTTGCAATCCAAGTAGCTTAGAGGAAGCTCCAGAACGGGTATGTGTTGGCTTTTTAAATACAAGTATTTTGCCCTTTAAAAATAACCCCACATTTCTTCCTTAAGTGCTTTGTGATGAAAGCGAACATTTACTTAAAAAAATCAAGGTTTTAAGGAACACTTACTTCACTAAAGAAGCTTTGCGACACAGTTTGTCCGCCCCCCGGTAGTAGTTCACCAACTGCACCAGCCCAGGCTCGTGACCTGTGAAGGAAAGGGAGGCTCAGAGGGGTCCAGGCCCGGGAGGCACCCGGCTCAGGAGAGGGAACAGCTGTGTCACGCCCAGCGTGTTCTCCCTTCCAGGACTGGGGGTTGGACAGGAACAATTCTGCTGCCCGGCATCGGCACTGCCCTGCCTCAGCATCCCACTGGCCCTCTCAGCCTCCCGTGGGGGAGATTATAATATCAATATCCCAGAGCTGCCCAAGACCACTGCCGCCTGTTTGTCCTTCTATTTCCCCTCTCCCGATCCCCTCCCTGGCTTAACACACGGACTGGTAAGTTATCTCCATACAGAAGGACGGCAGCGGAGTCACACTCCTGACCTCCCAGCCTTCTCCCCATAGCCATCAGGGGTGGCAGCAGAATGGACGCTCCTGCCTCCAGCGCACCTGCTTTTTCGGGCTCCTAAGAAAACCACCAGAAGGCGGGGTGCGGGGGGTGGGGGGGCGGGCGGCAGTGGGAAGGCCACATCCACAAACTCTAAAGCCTGAGGACTCTCCTCTGTACATCACCCAACAGGGAAACACATTTTCAATAGATTTTATGGCAAGTCCCCTCCTCCCTCAATTAGAGCAGAAAGGATACAAATAAAAACAAAAGCCTTGGTTTAGTTTAAAAATCCTAACCAAATGCACTGAATTTCCAGCAACAAAAACAAAAGTAAAACCGAAGAAAGGGAGTCTGAGCTGATGCTGCCAGAGGTATGAATAATTGATCTGAGAACAGTAGACAACTGAATACAGTTTCTGGCACTGCCTGGCTGTCACCAGCTCCCTGATCACACCTGGGCTGCTTCCCCTCTCACCCCGTGGCCCAGGCATCTTGAGCCTTTACCTGATTTTTCCTTAGGGTTTGTGTGGTGCACTTTAAGCAAAAGGAAAATATGCCTACAGTGAAGGCATAAAGCATTTTGGTTGTGGGATGCTGCTTCCTTTTCCACCAACGCCAGACGTTTCCTGCTCACCTGCCGACCTGGTGGGCCTGCTGGGTGGTTTCTGCTCCTTCACCCTAGACCCAAGCACCACAGCAGGGCCATCGCCCGCTTCAGCCCCAGCAGATCCAGGTGTGTTTTTAACGCTAGGATCCCAGCTAAGCCCTGACAGCAGGCACCGCGGACAGGAAGGAAGTGGGGCAGGCGGGGAAGTGGACGGCGCAAGGAGGAAATGAGCATTCCCGACTGTAAGCAGTTTCTTCTCCTTCCAGGGGAGGTTTACCCTGTGCAGGGGCTTCTGGGGGAGACAGTTCATCTCCAGGCAAATTCCCATATTCCAAGATTTCTGGGGGTTAGAACCAACCCTTCCCTGCATCAAAAACTTGTATAGTCATTAAAAAGTGGGGGTGGGGGTGAGGGTGGGGGAAATAAACAAAGAAGTGGCTCATGGTCCATTCCAAAGAAAGAAACTTCAGTCCAGGCTGTGCTGCCACACCCTTCATTCCCGGAGCCACAGGCTGCACAGGGTCCCATGCCTCCGGCAGCCAGCTGGTCCCTGAAGGCCCGATGCAACCTCCCCATCCTGACCACACCTATTTCTAGAAACTGCTTCCTCTCATGGACACAAAATATGCTCTGCCTGGTTCCCTCCAAAGCAGAGATGGCTTGTCTTCATTCTCCAGTCTCTGCGTGGGTCTCTGGCCTATGATCTGGCCCCCACCCCACCCCCCAGGGGATTTTGGCAGGGAGCGTGGCTGCCAGGGCAGCGGCTGGAATTCCTGGTGACTGCGCATGGAGGAGAGGCCGTGAGGCTACACGCAGGTCAGTGGGATGGGAGCTGAAGTCCCTGCACAACTTCTGGATGACGTCATCTAAAGAGGAGGGGGGTGGTCCACGCCCCCCGCCCCCTCCGCAGCCGGCAAAGTGCACCTGGTGGTGCCAAGCCAGCTCCGACCGTGTGCATGAAGCAGGGCAGAGGGAGAACCCGGCCGTGTAAAGCCTGCGTGCAACGCCCGCTGTGACCCACACTTGTGAGCACGCGTTCTTTGGTGAAGCTAAAGGACCGGCTGAAATCACAGGTCTCGCCCCTCCCTGGCTCCCTTCCGAAGCTCCTGCTTTGGGAGTTCAGGTCTTTCCCCAGTCCCCTGGCGGGTCATCTGAGCCCCGGGGAGCGGAATCCTTGGGGTGGTCACCGCGCACAGTGCCCCTCCCACGCCCTCAGGCCGGAGCAATTCCCAGCAGATGTCACCGGCTCCGAGGAGCTCCCGCCCCGCGCTCAGCCCGCATCAGGCGTGGGGATGAGAAGAGGGGGCGCGCGGCCCGGGATAGGGGGGCGTCTGGCGGGAGATGGGCGGGGGTCCCACCTGACGAGGGATGTGCAGGACGGGCCATTGTCAGGGGGCCGCGCGGGGGCTCTCAGGAAGGATGGTGCAGACCCGCAGGGTCCGCGTCTCCTCTGCCGGGTGAGAGACGGGGGAGATCTGTGGCCTCAACACAAAAGCGCCGGCTCCAGCGGGCCGGCCGGGGCGGGGCGGGGGCGCGGGGGGCGCGGGGACGCTCACCCAGTCTCCCGAAGGGCAGCCGGTTCCGCTCGCCCAGCATCAGATTGAACCTGGGGTTGTCCCGCCGCAGCCTCTTCCAGTGGCCGGAGGCGACCAGCAGCCGGGAGACCTCGGCGTAGACGCTGCTGTTCTCGTCGCGAACCACGAAGGTGAACATGGCGAGGCCGCCGGCGCAGGGCACGGGGACCAGCGGCTCCGCGTGGAACCCGCCGCACCGAGCCCAGGCCCGGGTCTCCGCGTCCACGCCCGGCACCAGGGTCCCCGCCCCGCGCGCAGGCCCCGGCGCCGCAGCCTCGCCGGCCCCGCCCCGCCCCGCCCGGGCGCCGAGACTCACAGCTCCGGCCACGCCCCGGCCCCGCGCGCGGCCCCGCTTCCCCGGGCCGGGCGCACAGGCCCCAGCTCCCGCGTTCCCGCCCAGCGAACAGGCCCCCGGCCGGGCGCACAGGCCCCCACACTCCGCCGCGCTCCGCCCCGGTGGGTCCCCAGCACCAGAGTCCCCGCCCCGTGACCGGCCCCGCCCCTTGCGTATCTGGGGTCCCCGCCCCGCGCGGTCCCGCCCTCGCCCCGGGATCCGGCTGGGCGGCTGGAGGGGTAGGGCGTTGTGTGCCCGCGCGGGGCCTGCAAGGGGCGTGGGGAGGTGCTCCGGAGAGGAACCCGGACAGGGTCGCGTCCTCCGCAGCCCAGGGTCACAGCTGGGGGCGGTGCTTGCAGAAGAGGGATTCTCCACTACTATTTTATTTTATTTTTTAAATTTGTTTTTATTGTTGGCAGTATTACAGATGTTCCCCATCTCCCCTCTTTTGCCCTCCTGCCTCCACCCCAGGCCTTCACAGTACTATTGGCTGTGTCCATGGGTTATGCATGTAAAGGGTGTCCCAAAACCATGTATACACACTTTGAATAGTTATAAAAGCAGTGTTTATTAAAATGCATTTCATTTTCAAAATTGAGCTATCAGTTGTTAAAGTGTGTGTGCATCTGGGGGAGACACTCTGTATGCATCTTTGGTTAATCTCTTCCCATCCTCCCTCCGCCCGCCCCCCACCCCCCACCCCCTACCCCCCTAAAATCTGTCAGTCTGTTCCATGCATCCATGTCTTTGGACCTATTTTTGTTCCTCAATTTATTTTGTTCATTACATTCCACATATAGTGAGATCATGTGATATTTGTCTTCCTCTGACTGGCTTATTTCACTTAGCATAATACTCTCCAGGTCCCTCCATGTTGTCTCAAAAGGTAAGAGATCCTTCTTTTTATAGCTGTGTAGTATTTCATTGTGTAGATGTACCACAGCTTTTCTATCCAATCATCTGCTGATGGGCACTTGGACTGTTTCCAGATCTTAGCTATTGTAAATTGCGCTGCTATGAACATAGGAGTGCATTCTTTTGAATTGGTGTTTTGGGATTCTTAGGATATATTCCCAGAAGTGAGATCTTTGGGTTAAAGGCAGTTCCATTTTTAATTTTTTGAGGACACTCCATACTGTTCTCCACAGTGGCTGCACCAGTCTGCATTCCCACCAGCAGTGTACGAGGGTTCCTTTTTCCCCACCTTGCCAGCATTTGTTGTTTATTGATTTATTGATGATAGCCATTCTGACAGGTGTGAAGTGATACCTCATTATTGTTTTAATTTGCATATCTCTCATGATCAGTGACTTTGAACATGTTTTCATATGTCTCTTGGCCATCTGAGTAGACACTTTGGAGAAGTGTCTATTTAGGTACTTTGCCCACTTTTTAATTGGATTGTTTGTCTTCCTTCTGTTGAGTTGTATGAGTTCTTCATATATTTTGGAAATTAACCTCTATCAGATGTATCATTGGTGAATATGCTTTCCCATACAGTGGGTTCCCTTTCCATTTTGAGGATGGTTGGAGCCTCAGAAGTTTTGTTTTTATCCTTAAAATGTCTCTTTAAGCTGTGTCCAAGATGTGTGTCCTTTCTTTTCCTGCTTTAGGACCACGGAGTACCCAGAGTGTTTGGTGGCTGTGGTTCTTTGGGGTTGAGGCTTCGTTCACCTGCTGAGACCCCCTGGGTGTTGCTCAACGTGGGGACTTTAGGTTTCTCTGGGGACTGGATCCTGCACAGGCCTCAGGAACCCGGACCGCTGCCCGCCTCCACACTGACAGGCACTGGGTCCTTGCTTTCCCTTCTCCGGACCCAGATTTCCTCTTCTGAGTGGGTAAGTCTTTAAAGTCCCTTCAACTTTTGGTGCATTTGAGGGACAAAGAAACTTTCAGCCTCTCTCATAAATTATCTACATCAGCCATGCGCCTCACATTTTTACTCTTCTTTACATAAAGGACATTCGCACTAGCCGGTTTGGCTCAGTGGATAGAACGTAGGCCTGCGGACTGAAGGGTCCCGGGTTTGATTCTGGTCAAGGGCACATGCCTGGGTTGCGGGCTTGATCCCCAGTAGGGGGTGTGCAGGAGGCAGCCGATCAATGATTCTCTCTCATATTGATGTTTCTATCTCTCTCTCCCTCTCCCTTCCTCTCTGATATCAATAAAAATATATTTTAAAAAAACAACACTCCGCGTCATCTCTGCGTCGTTGTGAGCTCCCGTGTGCAGGTATCTACCTCGAGTATTGTAAAGGCGCCCTTCTCTCTCCCATTTCTGCCTGTGTCCCCTGGGGTGGGAACATGTCTGTTTGGCGTAGGGACCCCCTCCTCTGCCACCACCTGAAGGCGTTCACCGGCTGTGGGAAGCTTGCTATGGGACCAACTCCAAAATGCAGGAGTGCTCCCAGGCTCCCAGCCTGGGCCCTCTATCCTGCAGGGATACGGCCTCAGCTTCCTCACCCCTCCATGGGTCTGTGGGAACCAGGCTCGCCCAACAGGACCACTGCCTCTCTTTGCCATGGTGATTGGTTTAACATAGAAAACTGACTCAAATCTGGCCAATCTGATTTTCTTTGGAATTTTTCTACCAGAGCTATGGAGAGAGACTCCCCACCTCTCAACTGGAGTTGCGTAGCGGGAAGATTGTGGGGGACACCCTGCAGCTCTCCTGACATCTTACAGAGGGAGGACCTTGTGAGAATTCAGCTTACCATCCCTGTGCATTAGGCCTGGCAACGTGGCCATTATCTTCTTGCCAAGGGAATGTAAACAGTGATGTACCCCTCTTCCTAGTCTGGACCTTAGAATTTGAGCAGGCCTTCTCCCTCGCCTGGAGGCAGGACGTACAATCAATAACAATAGAGGAACCAAAGGTGTAAGAAATTTACCAAGACTCATTGTTTGCTGGTTCACAAAGCAAACCTTAACAAATTTCAAAGGATCCAAAGAATTTTGAACATTTTCTATGACTTTAGTGGAGCTAAGCTGCTTGGAAATTAAGTAATACACTTTTAAAAATTGAGACATACTTGACATTTCATTCTCTTTGTTTTAGGTGTACAACATAATGATTGACTAATGAAAACTGCAGTCCCTACACTGAACATGATAAAATGTAAATTTTAAAGCACAAAATAAGTGGAAGAATATACCATGTTCAAAATGGGGAGACTCAGAATTGTTCAGCTGTTGATTGTTGCCAAAAAGTGACCTGTAGGTCCAGTGCAATCCCAAACAAAATGGCTACAGAACTCTGTGTGGAAGTGGACAAGGCAGTTCAAAATTTATCCAGAAATGCAGAGGACCAAGAATAGCAAAGGCAATCTTGAAGAAGAAAGTTGGAGGACTCACAGTATCAGATATCAAGACCTGTGAGCCCGGCCAGCATGGCTCAGTAGCTGAGCGTCAACCTATGAACCACATGGTCACGGTTCGATTCCCGGTCCGGGCATGTAAAAAAAAAGGACTGTGAAACATAGTATTTAACTACAAAGCTGTAGTAATTGAGAAAGTATGGTTTTGGCACAGGGAGAGCCAGACCAATGGAAAGCAACCCACATATATACAGTCACTTGGTTCATGATAGAGGTGACATCAGTGGGAGAAAGGATGGTCTTTTTGGTAAATGGAGTTAGGTCACTGCATATCCATTGGAAGACAAAATTAATCTCAAGCTCTACCACACAAAATCAGTGGCAGATTCATGCAATTTAATGCCTCTAAATTTGAAAGGTAAAGCAATAATGCTTTTAAGATTAAAAAACAAAACCAAAAAAGCAGCAGAAAAACCTTTGTGATCTTACACTAGGAAAATATTTGTTAAAAAATACCACAGAAGTCTCTAGGAATAAGAAAAACTGATAAATAGGCAACTTTGAAATTAAAAACTTTCACTCATTAAAAGACACCAGCCTATATAATAAAACCCTAATATACAAATCAACCGAATGGCGGAATGACTGGTTGCTATGACGTGCACTGACCACCAGGGGGCAGACACCGCCCCCCACCAGAGGGAGGCAACTGGCAGCAGCGATAGGGGGAGGGGGCAGCCAGCAGGCGGTGCCAGGTCGCCAACCAAAGCAGCTGCCAGCAGGGGGCCCCCAATTGCCCCCCCTGCCGGTTGCCCACAGATGGCCCTGATTGCCAGCCAGGCCTAGGGACCCTACCCTATATATTGGGAACAGTCTCATAGATTTAAAAATTAAAGCCTGGCAAAGCTACTCTAACACTGAAAAAACAGGATGATGCAGCAATGACATGCATGGACTCTGGCTTGCACGTTTTGTGGTCAGCCCTGATTCTGACACTTATAACTGTGTGACAAAGTCCATTACTTAACATCTCTCTGCTTCAGTTTTCCACCCATAAGATGGGGAAAATGGTACTACTGCCTCAGAAGGAGCATGTTATGTACTGTTTTCATAATCAGGGCAAAAAAATGTAGCTGCCCTTATAGCAGCAAGATGCCTTTCCCCTGTATGAAAAGTATGGTCACTGGTGCATGCAGCGTCCCGGATTGTGAGAGGGATGTCCGACTGCCGGTTTAGGACCAATATTCCCCATGGGGTACCGGATTACAAGAGGACGCAGGCCAGGCTGAGGGACCCCTCCCCCCACAGGTCCCCCTCCCCCTGCACGAATTTCATGCACTGGGACTCTAGTCAAGAGAATAAAAAGGAAACTCACAGAGCAGAATGTGATGTTTGAGGTGTGTGTTGTGCACAAGGAATTACAAACTAATCATAAAGAGACTGGCAAGCCAGTTGACAAAAGAACTGAGCTGGGCTAGGCCTGTGGGCTTGTGTGCCTGGGGCGGGGTCTGGGGGCCAAAAAAACCTACAGCGCCAGGTATTCCCAGGTGGCCTCCCACCCAAGTGCTAACCAGGCCCAATCCTGCTTAGCTTCTGAGATCAGACAAGATCAGGCGAGTTCAGGGAGGTGCGGCCCTGGCTGCTGACAGCAGCCTCCAGGAGCCCTAAGAACCGGGGCCTGGCCTCCAGGACCCTCAGCCCTTGGCAGCACCTGAGCTCATGCTCTCCCTCCCACTGTGGCTTCCCTCTGAGGCATGGGATTCCCTTTGCAGGTTGAGGGTGGGGTACCCCCCTGCGCAGCAGCGGGGTTTGTTCGATTTCCTCCTGTTTCAGGGGAGCCAGGGGAGCCGGGTTTCCAGAGGGGCGCTTGGGGCTTTCACCCTGGCGTGCGGGGGAGGGGGGTTAAGAGACAACCCCCTCCAATCGAGGGGTGCCCTCTGGAAGGCGGTCAGGCGGGAGACTCCTTTCCCGATTGGAAGCGGGTTTGGGGGGCGCCCCATCAGGGCCCAGGGCCCTTCCGCAGAGTAGCTGGGGCGGGGGGGGGGGGGGGGTCCCTCCGCACAGCCAAGGGGAGGAGGGCAGAGGCCGGGCCACGCCCTTGGAGGGAGTTTGGAAGAACAGCAGGCAGAGGGCGGGCATGGCAGGTCCGAGGCACTTGAGACGCAGGCGCCCTGGATCCGCAGCTGGGTGTGTGGGCTTGTGTGCCTGTGGCGGGCGGGCGGGCGGGCGGGCGGGCGTCTGGGGGCTGAGGGGGTGGGGACAAAACACACACACAAAAGAAACCCCGAATTGGATACTTCAAGGGACAACCCAAGAGGTAAATCCTCAGCAGAGAAGATGTGGAGAAGGATCAGGCTGAGAAAGTAAGTAAGGAACGAGTTTGGCGACAGAGCGGGCCCACATCCAATAGCTGTAGGGCAATGTCTGTCCAGGTGTCTAGGTTTTTAAAGTTATAAGGAGCCGATAGGCTGCTAAATAAATGTCTACCTTCCTACCTTACAAATACACGTTTATACGGACGATGGGACGATGGGGAAGACCAGGGTCTTTAGAATCCTCAGACTCCTAGGAAGTCCACGCCAGAACCTGGGAATGCTGGCAGGCAGGGCCCCGGCCTCTGCTCAGGCTCACCCCTCCTGTCCTCCCCCTGACTCCATCCCGCAGTGTGAGGGCCCTGTGTGTGGCCCGGGGACATGCAGCCTGCAGCTCAGGCTCAAGCCACAGGCTGCCACCAGGCCCCGGGTGGGCACCCTTTGCCTGTCAGCTCTACATTCCAGCCGCTCACGAAGGCCTGTTCTTTAGGTAGGACATTTTGAAGAAAGAAAACTTAATAAAAACTTTTTTTTTTAAAGAAAGTTTTTAAAGGTTCTGTGAGCAGTGATAAGAAATGTGTTTGTTTGTTTGTTTGTTGTTTTTTTACAACCAGGAAGTTAAGCAATAAAATGGAAAGCTCCGTGGAAAGGAAGAGTTTAAGTGAAATGTTCCGCTGCCTGTCCCTGACCCGGGTTTCAGCGGCTCCTCCTGCGTGTCATGCTGTACAAACATTTATGTACAAACGTTAGGTCTTTTTCAGACGAGGTGCCTCCAGGACAGGGGTGGGCAAACTTTTTGACTCGAGGGCCACAGTGGGTTCTTAAACTGGACCGGAGGGCCGGAACAAAAGCATGGATGGCGTGTTCGTGTGAACTAATATAAATTCAAAGTAAACATCATTACTAAAAGGGTACGGTCTTTTTTTTTTTTAGTTTTATTCATTTCTAACGGCCGGATCTGGCCCTCGGGCCGTAGTTTGCCCACGGCTGGTCCAGGAGCTCTTCCCGTCCAGTTTGCACAGCCCAGAGCTGCTCGTTATTCCACCACCTGGATTTGGGGCTGAGTTGAAAAACCGATTTTCCCTCCTATGTTTCATTCTCTTCTGAGCCTGTCTCCACTGCCCACGCAGAAACCTGGACACTAGGCATTGGGGGGTGTTCCCTGCCAAGCAATTCTTTTCGACAGGGGCTGGATCTCCTTCAGATCAACCTAATCCTGCCTGAATTACCATCCCTCCCAGCACTTTTGTCATTAATTCATTGAATCGAGTCCCCTTTGCTTTCGGCACCTCGTGGCTTCTGTCTTCCTGACCAGACACACCTCAAACACTGTAGTCTTTGGGAACTTATTGCGAGTCAAGGAATGGATGATAATTAGAAGAGGAAATAATTCTCAGAGGTTTGGCACCACTTATACACCCCCATCTCTGGTTTCCTCAATTGCCAAAGGAAGCTATAAATACCTAATTGCTCTCTGGAATAAGTGAGATGATGTGAGGAAAAAACCTGGGACACAGCCCATATCAAATCCATCTTTGCGTCTATTTCCCATCCAGTGTAAGCCCCCATTCCTTTTATTGTCCCAAGAGACAGCGGCCTGAATAGTCACTCACAAACCCAATCCTTGTGAAAATCATACAAGGGACCTAGAAAGAAGCCAGGTGAGTGAAACTGCTTAGTTATTCATCCTCTGGTCTTCATTAGCCCCAGTGCCGAATTTCCTCTCAATCCTCCACAACAGAACTTTTTGAAGACCCGTAGTTGAGTCTCATTTTTACGACTGGATGGATGAAAACACTGAGCTTCTTTCTCATGCGCGGATCTAGTTCTGATTCCTGTACAGAAGCAGGACTTCCAGGGGTGCAGACGGCAGGCCCTCCGGAGGCCATGCATAAGTTATGAAGTTTGCTTGTTACCAATGCCACCTGTGACGTCAGCAGCAGCGTCGGCTGACAGGTGTTGGAGAGGCCGCTTCTTGACCTGCAGTGTGGATGTAAATAGATTCCTGTTGCTGGTGAGAAACAGCAGAGTGGATTTCTGACATTCAGAGTAAATCCTGTCATCTGCTCCTGCGCTTCTGGGTGGACAGTGTCTTCCCATCAAGGTAAGCAAAAGGCCGTGCTCTCCCTTGTTGATTCTCTGGGCGCTGAACTCTCAGGACTAACAGTCAACTCATGTTCTTGATGTAGATGGGGTTGGCTGATTTTTGGCATACTCAGAAGCAGGGGTAATCACATCCCCCTTTCCTTATGTGTTAAACTCTTTGTTATCTGAAATTGTTCATTTTATAATACATTTTTGTGTTCAAAAGTTCGATTAACTGAGTTCATACTAAATACATCATGTGAGTTATCCATTTAAAAATGAGAAGTCCACTAAAGCAAAAAAATAATACTAGATACAGCAACTTCTTTTTTATGTATTTTTTATAATTCAGATAGTTGGCCAGTTTTCTGCATCTCCTCCCTCCACCCCTGTAAGCATGGCTGTGGGCCACCTGTAGCTGTACAGCCTGGAAGGTCCCCATCCCTCCAGGGTTCCCAGGTGTACGTGCTGGGCCTCATTAACCCAATCAAAGTGGTTTTAGCAAAAACAAAGAAGAGTTGTTGGAGGACAACTTTTTGCCTGAATCCAAGGGTTTAAGCAACATCTTCAGGACTTGGTCACACCGTCTCCATCCCTTGGATGGCTATATACACAGACAGACCCCCATTGCCGTCTCCCAGCACAGAGCCTGGCTCTCCACAGGCGTGGGGCTCAGCGCTAACTGGACAAACTGGTTTGGAGGCACGTGATGGAAGACACTCCCTTCAGGAAAAGCCAGTAGAGGAGGGAGGGAAGAATGTGGTCTCAGGTCAAGTCTGACCTGTGCTGACCCACAGGATATTACCCTGGAGGCAAGGAGGCCTGACCATTTACACTCCGTATCATTTAGTCATTGGTTAGGGTCACCCTGAGGAAGGAATTACTCCCCAGGGAAAATAGGTCTGCCAGCTCAGAGCAATCGCATGGGAGGGGGCAGCTGTGAGCCATCAGTGGCCAAGTCAGAGTACCAGGTGCTCTGGCTGGTGGAGTCTGCATGGACCCCGCAGCACCCACTACTTACCGTTTAGTGGGACTGTTCCTATGGGTACATCCTGCTTTGGGGACCAGGGTTTCCAGACTTATAGCACAAATCCCCCCAGTAGGACAGCGAGAAAGGCCACTCCTATCTCTACTACTAGGTCCTGCTATCAGTGGAGTCTACCTTTTGGGAGCAGCACATTTCAAAGGATGGAAAACCATCCTGTCACAGGAGCTCATCAATGGCCTGAGAGAGGGCTTATGTGTGGGCATTGATGGTCCAGGAGAAGGGGGATTGCACTGGGCTGAGGGTGTGGCTGGAGCTGTAGGGTTGGAAGCTGACCTTCTGAGAGCCACTCTTGCCTTGGGAGTTTGGCACAGACTTAATGACGCGGCCCTGAGTCTGTGCTCACTTCAGCTAGTGACGTCCGAGACTGATTATCCCCTACTTTTTGGAGAGCAGTTCCCTTGTTTGCGATGCTTCTGAGACATGAAGTCACTGATGATGTTGCTTAATTAAATAATTTTTTAATCCATGTGTTCTGGGTAATACAATTAGAGAGTTACACATTTAGCAAAATTACTTTAGATAGTAGGTTGATCACTTTGTTTTTGTGTATCATCTCAAATATACTATATTACATTCTTTGGTATCTAACATTTTAAGGTAGTGCTTCCTGTTGTTTTTCTGCTTGGTATCCTTCCTCTGACCACAGGAACTGGTTTTGCATATAGAATCCTCCTCCCCCACCTTTAGTCCATGAGGTCTGTGGGGCCAATCCCAGCACTGGCTGTAAGGGTGAGCACATGAGTTGTACAGTGGGGCCTTGACTTAGGAGTGTCACAACTAATGAGTTTTTTGAGATACCAGCTCTCTCTCAGCCGATTTTTTGCATTGAGTTGACAGAGTAATTTGAGTTAACGAGCTCCTTAACGAGCTCGGTCTCAGAATGAATTAAACTCGTAAGTCAAGGCCCCACTGTACCTGGTCTATCAGTATATCCTTCCCTGAGGTGGGCTTCCTTCGCCAGGTCAATGCATCCACCTCCGGCTGCTGATCCACGGTGCATCCCTTCTCTAAAGAATTGCCCTCAGCTCCGGAATCACCTCACCTGACTCACAGTGTAGATGTTCCCTCTACACTGTGCCTGGCCATGGGGAGGGGATCTGGGAGGCCACCCACACTAACAAGTGAATGATGTGGATAAGGTTTGTGTCCCCCACCAAATTCGTATGTTGAAGCCCCAGTGTGCTGGTATTTGGAGGTGGGGATTTTGGGAGGCAATTTGGGTTAGATTGGGTCATGAAAGTGGGACCCTCATGATGGGGTTAGTGCCTGCTAAAAACAGGAGCAGACACGATATCTGTCTCTGCTATGTGAGGACACAACAAGAAGGCTGCCATCTGCAAACCAGGAAGAGAGTCCTCACCAGACACTGAATCTGCTGGCACCTTGATCTCAGACTTCCAGCCTCTAGAACTGTGGGAATTAAGTGTTTCTTGTTTAAGTTCCCAGGCGATGGTATTTTACTATAGCAGCTGAATGAAGACATGGGGTACCAAATGCTGGCCCCTTGCCTTAAAGGGAGCAACTCTGCAGTATGGTTTATGCTCTAGAGCTCCCCCATATATCAGGCCAAGACACTGCTTGTCTCTGTCCCATTCCCTATTGACTTAGTCCCTTCCAGCTGCTCTATCAGAATACAAGAGACTGGGTGGCTTATGAACAACAGAACTTTATTTCTCACTGTTGTGGAGGCTGGAAGTCCAAGATCAAGCCCTGGCAGATACAGTGTCTGGCGAAGGCCTGATTCCTGGATCGTAGGCTGCATCTTAGGGGGCTGTTTTGCCCTGGTGTCCTCACAGGGTGGAAGGGGCCACAGAGCTCTCTGGGTCTGAAATAAGGACACAAATCCCACACGCTAGGGTTCTATCACCCATGACCTAATCACTCCCCAAATGTCCCACCTTTATTAACATTACATGGGGGTTAGGTTTCAGCATATGAATTTTGGGGGACGCACCGTGCAGACCACAGCACTATCCTGCTTCACTCCCTCAGTGACTCGTGTCACCCAGACCCCTGTATCATGACACACCTGTTTCAGGGAGTCCAGCCTGAGAAAGTCATCCTGGGAAAGGTCCTGGGAAGCCGACGCTGAGGACAGACTCTAGAGCTGGGCCACTCACCAGCCAGCTGGCAATGTGCTGATAAAATTGCCATAATTTTCAATTTTTCAATTACAGTTGACATATAATATTATATTCATAGCAGGTGTACAGCACAGTGACTAGACATGTATATAACTTATGCAGTGATCACCCTGTTAAGTCTAGTACCCATCTGACACCACACAAAATGGCCATAATTTAGCTGCTCAATTACAAAAACGTTTACCTGTGGTGAATTGAAACAAGAAATTGCCACAGGGAGGCACTTCCTCATGCAGCACTGTTGGTTTTTAGAGATGCAGGGGAAGTAATAGTAACTAAGGGGCAGTAGGCTTGTTTGATGCTATTGAGTATCTTTGATTATTTGAAGAGACAACGAGACTGTCTCAGAGCAATCACATCCCAATTACAGCCAAGGGTAAGGGTCCGGGGCCTCCTGCATGACGGGGAGACCCTCTCTCGCAGCTGCGTCCACAGACATGACCAGCGCAGGCCCGGGTGCTAGAGCCATGGTCCTTCAGAGATAAGCCTTCAGTATCCTGAGCTCCTGCAGAGAGGAGCTCTGCCACTTCCCAAGGCCTTGCTGGTTCACAGCGAGGAGCCAAGAGGGACCCCTTCACTGTTTAAAGGGACCATTGTGTGACTGAATAAGCCTCCGGCCTTTTGATTTTCCTGAGTTTTGTTTTTTTTTTTAATGTATTTTATTATAGAGAGGAAGGGAGAGGGATAGAGAGTTAGAAACATCGATGAGAGAGAAACATCGATCAGCTGCCTCCTGCACACCCCCTAATGGGGATGTGCTCGCAACCAAGGTACATAGAGGGATAGAGGGATAGAGAGTTAGAAACATCGATGAGAGAGAAACATCGATCAGCTGCCTCCTGCACACCCCCTAATGGGGATGTGCTCGCAACCAAGGTACATGCCCTTGACCGGAATCGAACCTGGGACCCTTCAGTCCGCAGGCCGACGCTCTATCCACTGAGCCAAACTGGTCAGGGCTTCCGTGAGGTTTTGACATAAGGTTGTACGGACACGGAAATATGTAGATAACTCAGTTCTGCTCCTCTAAAGACAGCACGCCTTTTTTCTCTGGATGCTTTAAGATTTTTTTGTGTGTTTAATTTTTAGCAGTGGGACTATGTGGTGTTTCTAGGGGTGGGGTTGTTTTATTAGAAAATGTGTTTGAAATGTTTCCCCAGCACAGGACTGCTGATTAGTCCAGGCCCTATTCCTCAGCCTGTGCCCAGATTGTCAAATGCCCCTGAGAAGATAAACAGTCATGATACTAACTAAGGTCTCCAAGAGCCTCCCCTCTGGAATTCCAGGGCAGCTCACCATCCTTGCTTCCACAGCGATCTGCGTTTTGGAATAGAATGTGTATAATTCATCTGACATGCGGGACCTTTGACCTGTGGTAATCTATTTTATCCTAAGAAGAAGGGCAAGTCTGAGGTCCCTCTTTTCATCTCTACTTGAGGGGAATTTTGAACGAGAGCCTAAAACTGAACAAGCCCCAGCATTTCAGCATTGGAAATCTGTCTGCCACCAACACAGGGCTTTACCTTCCAATATAACACTCTTGAGTCATCATCCCTTTTTGCAAACCGCCTGCGGAAGGCCGTTGACTAACCCCCAGGCAACAGTGCTCCTAGCATCTGTGAGAATTTCGTCTTCAGATGCCCATTCAGGCTCCCAGAGGACCTTCTCCTGCCACATGGCTTTCACCCTCGTTCTGAGGAGCGTCACAGAGTGAAAGTTGGGCAAAATATGTTCGTTCTACATGTGCAAATAACGAGGACCTCGGTTGTGTTCCGTCATTAACCATTCCTTAAGCTGATGCAGCTTGTAGGTCTGCTTTCCATTTTATTTCTCTGAGCCGATCTCATTGTCTGAATCACGCTTTTCACCTGCTGCTAAGCCACAACCTACTCTACACTTGTGAGGTCCTGACAATTACCCCATTTGTCCTTTTAGTAATTCATAGATTTCTTTCCCATTGTAGAGAAAAGATTAGGTGAGCATCACGTCAGAGAGAAGCACCTTGCGTGCCCGTCAGCCCGGGCTGTGACCCTGCCACTTCCGTTCACAGACAGGAAGAGATGGAGTATTTTGTCTTCGATGACATCGGCTCCATGATTCCGAACGAGGCCATCAAGAGACTCATCTTGCCGATGACGGTTCAGCTTTGCCATCTGATCATGTGCACGGAGAGGAACGGCGCGGAGAGCGAGGCATTCGCCTCTCTGGAGAGGACCGCAGAGGAATTGGCTCAGGCGAGTGAGGAGTTCGTGCAAATCGCTAAAAGGTAATGATTTCAGATAATGTGAGCCCTTTACACTGACACGTCTGCAGAAGGAGAGTAATAGAGCCTTATTTGAGTCAAGTCAGGTGTGAAAAATGAATTGATAATACATAAAGAAGCCCTGCCGGTGTGGCTCAGTGGTTGAGCATTGACCCCATGAACCAAGAGGTCACTGGTTCGATTCTCGGTCAGGACACATGCCCTGAATTTGGGCTCAGTCCCTAGCAGGGAGGCATGCAGGAGGCAGCTGATTCATGTTTCTCTCACATCGATATTTCTGTCTCTCTATCCCACTCCCTTCCTCTTTCTCTCCAAAAATATCAATAAAAACCTATTTTAAAAAATATAAACTTGCTTAATATGTTATTAGTTGGGATGTACTTTCAATATGAAAACATTTCAGAATGAGTTGGCCGGGTTTTGCATTAAGAAGCAGTTGTATGTCCCATCATAAGGTTTCTAGATTCATTCCTATTTCACAGATTGTTTTTATTATAGAGAGAAGAATTCTCAGAGTTGTCTAAACATCATTTTCATGTCTTCCATTCAGTGCATGGGGCTTGGTCCTTTTAGTAAACCTGCTTGCAAATTATTTCCATATTAAATTCCAATTCCAGGTTTAATAGAAAAGGACCTAGTTATAGCAACAAAACTGAACTCTAAATGAAAGTTGATTACAACTTACATGTTGTAACAAAAGTGTTACACTTTTACTGCCCCAACCAAACTGTAGATGCTGCAGCTAGATTTCCTGTGTTTGAGTCCACCTGAACACTTACTCATTGTCTGGCTAAGTTCTGAAACCTGTCTGTGCCTCATCTGTCAAGGTAGACGTGATAACCAAACCTCCCTCACAGGACTGTCATGGGGGCATGAGAAAGTCACCATGCCCGGAGCATGGCAGCAATGAACAACTGCTTCAGATCTGTCTGTCAAATAGAAAGAGTCCCTAAGTCTTCCCCTTTCATCCAGCAGCCTGCACTGACCGCCTGCTAAGATGTCAGGCACGATGCATGGCGCTAAAACGCAGAGTAAGACCTTCACAGGCCCTGCCCGCAGGAGCAGAGGAGCAAACAGAGGAGGAAGCATGTAACTATCAAAAGGGAAAAGCCAAATACCTATCGCTGCTGTAACAGGTTATCACAAAGTGAGGAACTCGAAACAACACAAATTCATTCCCTCACAGGTGTGTAGGTTAGAAGTCGGTGGGCCTGACTGGTTTCTCTGTTTTGGGTTTCACAGGCCAGAATCAAGGTGTTGGCGGGCCTGACTCTTACACAGAGGCTCTGGGAAGAATTTGCTTCTAGGTTCTTTCGGGTTGGCCAAACCCAGTTCCTTGTGGTCATGGGTCTGAGGAATCCCTTTCTTAAGGCCGTGAGCCACAGGCTGGTCTGTGCTCACCAAGGCAGCCTGCATTCCAGACGCCCCCCGCCCCTCCCCCAGCGATGTCAGGTCAAGCTCCTCTGGTGCTTCAAACCTCTCTCTCTGACATCTGCTTCTGCCTTCCTCCTCTGCTTTCAAGGGCTTGTGTGATGACATTGGACCCACCTGGCTAGTCCAAGGTCATCTCTCTATTTTAAGGTCAGCTAATTATCACCCTAATTCCATTGGCAAACCCCTTCCCAGCAGGACCAGATTAAGATTTGATTGACTAACCAGGAGGCGGAGATTTCTAGTTGGGGCATCTTTAGAACTGTCCACCACAGAACTTAGCCATTAAATTCCCCCTGGTTGGAGTGCTCAGTGGTTAGAGCATCGGTCCCATGCTCCAAAGAGTGGAGGATTTGATTCCCAGCCAAGGGCACAGACCTAGGCTGCAGATTCAATCCCTGGCCCCAGTCAGGGTGAGTGCATGAGGCACCCAATCAATGTGTCTCTTACATCAATGTTCGTCTCTCTCTCCCTCCCTTCCATTCTCTCTAAAAATGGGAAAAATATCCCTTGGTGAGGATTAACAAATAAAAAAACAACACAAATTTAATGCATGTTCTCAGATTGGGGACAATTAACAAAATTTTTTTTTGGTTAATCCTCACCCAAGGGTATTTTTCCCATTGATTTTTATAGAGAGTGGAAGGGAGGAGGAGAGAGGGACAGATAGAGAGAGAGAGAGAGGAACCATTGATTTGAGAGACACATCAATTCGTTGCCACCTGCATGGGCCCTGACTGGGACCAGGGATTGAACCTGCAACTCAGGGACATGCCCTTGACTGGGAATAGAACCCGGGACCCTTTGGAATATGGGGCTGGTGTTCTAACCACTGAGTGTACCAGCCAGGGTAGACAATGAACAAAATTTGAATATTGACTTTGAGTTATAT
Organism: Myotis myotis; assembly: GCF_014108235.1. Taxonomy (NCBI): domain Eukaryota; kingdom Metazoa; phylum Chordata; class Mammalia; order Chiroptera; family Vespertilionidae; genus Myotis; species Myotis myotis. The sequence goes on along the minus strand of NW_023416371.1, from coordinate 430,572 downwards.
AATAGCATTTTGTCAATATTTAATTTCCTGATTTTGATGATTGTTCTGTGTTTATGAAAATGAACGTCCTTTCCACAGGCAGCCCATGTTGAATTATTTGGGGGTAAAGAAGCATCATATCTGGGACTTTCTACACATACACATGTATACATGGACACACACACTGACACATGTACATACATCCACACATGCACACACACATCCATACACATGCATAGAGAGAAAGAGAGAATAACAAATATGGCAAAATGGGAACAAATGGTGAATCTGGCTGAAGGATATGTCAGAGTTTGTTACATTATTTTTGCAACTTTTTGGAAAGTTTGAAATTATATAAAAATAAAAAGTGACAAAATATTGTTGAAGATAATCATGCTCAAAAGTTAAGTGACTTGGAAATAAAGAGGATTCAAAACTGTGTATGAGTCGTCAAAAAATTGAGAATAGGATCACCACATGGTTCAACAACACCACTTTTGGGCTTATACCTAAAAGGAGTGAAAGCAGGGACTCGAACAGGTATCTGCACACCCATGTTTATAGCAGCATGATTCACAACCGCCAAAAGCATTGTGTCAATATTTAATTTCCTGGTTTTGAAGATTGTTCTGTGTTTATGTAAAATGAAAAAAAATCATGAGCCCTAAGCGGTTTGGCTCAATGGATAGAGCGTCCGCCTGCGGACTAAAAGGTCCCAGGTTCGATTCCGGCCAAGGGCATGTACCTTGGTTGCGGGCACATTCCCGGTGGGGGGTGTGCAGGAGGCAGCTGATCGATGTTTCTCTCTCATCGATATTTCTAACTCTCTGTCCCTCTCCATGAAAAATCAATAAAATATATTTTAAAAAAATCATGAAAAAATTGCCAAGATATTAATTTACTTAGGAGTTTGAGAACATAGTGATTGTACACCAATTTTATACTCTTTTGTACATTCTCAGTTTTCTAATGCAATGCATTTTGTAATCACACACAAAAAAAGGTACGTTAAATTTGAGAGACGTTAAATGTCCTTTTGGTGTCTGATATGGGCAGGTGAATTATTTATAAAGTGAATTATCCGTGCTCATGACCATGGGAGATGGTCCAGCCCATCCGTCAGGGCAGTACTGCAAATAATGCATATTTTGGCTCGGGCTGGGCTCCCTCGGCTGTCAGGCAGCTGCTGGGAGAGGCAGTGGAGGCCTCTGAGCAGGCCACGCATTGCCTGGTGAGTTCCAGTGCTTCTGCCGGGTCAGCTCTCAGGAGCCAGAAAGAAGCCACCGCATCAGCAGAGCAGAGCTGGCAGCAGGCAGGGCGCCAGGAAGACCCCACAAGGGGAGACCAGCACAGTGTATGCTTTCTTTTGCTTCAAAATATATCCTACGATGAATATTTAGAAAATGCGAATGAAACGAGGAAGAAAGGAATTACCCATAAGCCTACATCCCAGAGATAACCACAAGGAACACGGGGGTGTATTTTATTCCAGACATTTCCTCTTTCTCTCCTTCTTTCCCACTTCCCATTCCCATCCTCTTTTCTTCCCATCCCTCCTTTTCCTTTAAAAAAATGTATATAAAGAACTGTGTTCCTGTGTGTATTCATATCCACATATACACATATGTATCCATGGATACGTATATCTAAATGGGCCTCATATATACACAAACGTGGATATGGATATGTAAAATCAGTCACACTGATTGGTAAACAGGGCCGGCCCCTGGGTTGCCTTTTCCAGAGGTACCATTTGCTCCAGAGTCTGGGGACGGAGCAGGGCCTTTGAGGTGTGCCCTGCACAGTCAGCGTGAGCATCCTGGCAGCAGTTCTGGGAGAGACGGTGCTAAACATCTCCTGCCCCCACTTCAACATCAGTCTCTCCTGGACCTTGAGGTTGGGGGTTTCTAGTTATCTTTTTGTTCTGATTTCTAGTATAATTGCACTGTGGTTTAGCAAATCCTTTGTGTGATTTAAAAAATATATATTTTTATTGATTTCAGAGAAAGGGAGAGGGAAAGAGAAACATCAATGAAGAGAGATAATCATGGATTGGCTGCCTCCTGCATGCCTCTACTGGGGATTGAGCCCGAAACCCAGGCATGTGCCCTGACCAGGGAATCAAACCCTGACCTCCTGATTCGTGGGTTGACACTCACCCACTGAGCCCACTGGCCAGGCCTCTGTATGATTTTTGAGGCATGTTTTGTAGCCCAGCATTTAGTCTATATTTGTAAATGTGCCCTGAGCTCTCAACTAGACATGTATTCTATTACTGGGTATATAGGTCATCTAGGTCAAATTTATATGTTCAGATCTTCTGTCCCCACCTCCCTCCCTTCCTTCCTTCCTTCCTTCCTTCCTTCCTTCCTTCCTTCCTTCCTTCCTTCCTTTCTCTGAGAAAAGTGTGATAAAAACCTCTCACTGTGATTGCATTTAATTGTCTCTCCTTAAGCTTTTCTAGTCTGTGACGGTTTCTTATTCTTTCTTTGTCTTTCACGACCCTGGTACTGTGATAAGTACCAGTCAGTTATTTTATTTATTTTTTAAAATATATTTTATTGATTTTTTACAGAGAAGGGAGAGGGATAGAAAGTTAGAAACGATGAGAGAGAAACATTGATCAGCTGCCTCTTGCACACCCCCTACTGGGGATGTGCCTGCAACCAAGGTACATGCCCTTGACCAGAATCGAACCTGGGACCCTTCAGTCCACAGGCCGATGCTCTATCCACTGAGCCAAACCGGTTAGGGCCCGGTCAGTTATTTTGTAGAATATCTATCAATTTGGGTTTGCCATTTCTTTTTGTTGATTAGATTGAGATTGTACATTTGTGGTAAGGACACCACAGAAGGAGTGCTGTGTCTCTTGTCATCATTCTATCAGATGTTAATCTGTCTTACACTTTATCATTAGGTTAAGCTGCTGTCTAATAGACACTCCACTGTTTTCCCTTTGTGACTGGTATCTTGCAGTTTCTCTTCAGACCTTCATGCATTGACTCTAGCGTTCATCGTTGTATCTTTTAAAAATATATACATATTTTTAATGATTTCAGAGAGGAAGCGACAGAGAGATAGAAACATCAATGAGAGAAAATCCTTGATTGGCTGCTTCCTGCACGCCCCCTACTGGGGATCAAGCCAGCAACCCGGGCATGTGTCCTAGACTGGGAATTGAACCCTGACCTCCTGGTTCATAGGTCAACCCTCAACCACTGAGCCACACCCATCGTTGTATCTTGCCTGCAAAAACTGATACTGTGATGTTTGCCTAGAGATAATTTTTTCATGTCTCACATGTACTAATTGAAATTCTTCTGTATAGAAAGGTTATCCTTTCTCTCCCATTCATTTATTCAATTACATCTATTTATTTAGTTATACATTATAGACTCATGGATATTTATTTGATTTTGTGGGTTTTAATCCAATACTGTCATCATTTATTTTATCGTTCAGTTCATTCCTGCTTTGGTCACTGGGGGCTCCTCTAGTGGGCTCCGCTGTTCTTTAGAGACATCGCCATTGTTTTAAAGCACTTCCTTATTTTCCGGGCTCATCTTGTACTTTTTCAGCCCCAGCCCTGGGATCTTCCCCAAGAGCCCTGGGCTCTTTACTGCAGAATAGTGTTTGGAAACCAAGATGTGGGCTCTAAATGTGCTCACGACCACAGGTGTTGTGCTCCTCGGGCCTCAGCAGACAGAGCTAGGATTATATGCGTGGATGCCAATTCATGGATGCACACTCCTCCATACTTACTTCTCTGTGTCTGAACACATATTCATATGTAATACTCATACACATATAATCAACCCAACACCTCCCATTTCAATCCAGCATCAACCCCTCTCCTTATCGGCAGCTTCTTTCTCCAGCAGTGGAAATCCTCACTCTCATGATCCACAACAGATCCACTTACCTGTTCAACCCTCACATACACTGGAAGTTGCAGAGTTCACCCGTAACCCCCTGAGCCAGAGATGGACTAGCTAGAGGGCAGTTTGTATGCAGTTCTTGTTGTTTTTAGCCTGACTCTATCCTGGAAAAAATGCTGTTCTCCAAAGTTACTTAGGTTAGTTCTTTTCTTGCCCAAAGTATTTTAATGTTATTCATTTGTACTTGTATTCATTTTATATTGCTGCATCATAAATTACCACAAATTTAGCAACTTAAAACAATACCCATTTATTATCTCACAGTGTCTGTGGTCAGGAATCTGGGTCTGGGGCAGCTGGTTTGCTGGCTCACCAGGCTGGGTGACCTGGTGATCCAAGTATTAACTGGGCTGCAGTCTCACCTGAGGCTCGGGAATCCATCAGGCTCACTGGCTGTTGGCAGAATTCAACTCTTTGGGGCTGTAGAACCGAGGCCCTGACATGTGGCCCCCTCCACAATGTGACAATCTACTTCAAGGCCAACAAGTGAATGTCTCTTCAATAAGGATCCACTCCCTCTGTTAAGGGCTCATCTGATTTCGCCAGGCCCACCATGATAATCTTTTGATTAACTCAAGACAACTGATTAGGGACCTTAATTACATTTGGAAAAAAATTCCTTTTTTCATATAACAAAACATAATTAAAGAGTGACATCCCATCCAATTCACAGGTCTCACCCACAGATCGGGAGAGGCCATTGAACAGGGCGTGCACCCAGGGGATGGAACCTTGGGAGCCATCTTAGAATTCTACCATCTATCATAACTAGTTAAAGTAATTTCTTACTTTTCATAATTCATTCTGGGGTTTCCTTCCATTCTAGGTGTATTTTCTGATATATTCTTTCTTCCCTAGGGTAGTCGACTATAGATATTGTTGTGCACTTTTAGTTTTGGTTTTTTTTTTTAACTTAACAACATATGCTGGAAATAGCACATATAATTTTACAAAAATATCCTTAATTTTTAAACAATTTCATAATATGCCATTATGTGTATGAAGGCACAACAATTTATTCAACAACTCTCCCACCAATGGGCATCTAGACTGTTTCCAGGATTTGACATTATAAAAAATACTGCAGCAAATAATGCTGTGCATGTGTACTTTCAAGTTGTTGGGGATGGTAGAGTCCTAGTCGGGAGATTTATGGGTTAAAATATATATTAAATATGTATTAAGTTATTAGTCCTTTGTATTATTTATTGGGTTATATTATTAACCCAACACACAGGCATATTAAACGATAAAACAAAGTGTACATGGATAGTTATAGTATCAGGTTTATAAATATGGAAATGTATTATGCATTAAGGTTTGAGCCCATTGTCTGTCATATATATTGCAGATATCTTCTCCCAGTTTACCATCTGTCTTCTGATTTTTTAAATGTTTTTCTTTTTTTGTCATTTAAACTTTTAAAATTTTTATGGAATTAAATTTATTTACTTAATTCTTTTATTGCCTTAGGACTTTGAGTTATAGTTACAATGATTTCTTTATACCAATATTAAAGAGGAATTCACTCGTCTTTTCTTGTATGGCTTTGATTTTACATTTAGAATCGTTAATCCTTTCGAAGTTCAAACTTGTATATGGACTGAGATAGGGAACTCACTTTATATTTTTTCAGATGGCTACTCTACTCAGTTGCCCCAACACTATTTGTTCCAAGTTCTATCTTTTTTACCCAAGTAATTCAAGATGCCACCTTTATCTTTTCATGTGGGGTAATTTTAAAACACTGAGTACAGTACATTATGTACGTATATAAAATTATAGTGCTTCTAGATGGAATTGTCTCCTATAGAGAATTTAATTTTATTCTGGTGGCAGTTAAAGTAGGAAGAGGCCATTCTTATCCAATCAAAGTCTTGAGATGATTCAAGACCAGTTTCAGTCTTTCTATGCCAGTGGTTCTCAACCTTCCTAATGCTGCGACCCTTTAATACAGTTCCTCGTGTTGTGGTGACCCCCAACCATAAAATTATTTTCATTGCTACTTTATAACTGTAATTTTGCTACTGTTATGAATCGTAATGTAAATATCTGATACGCAGGATGTATTTTCATTGTTCGCAAACCACAGGTTGAGAACCGCTGTTCTAAGGAAATGCCTGTTCCCAGGTTGTTCTCACTCCTAAGGTGTAGTCTTTGGGGACTCAGCTGAAATCCTGGGATGATAATCAGGTTCTTTCCACATTCACAAGACCCAGACCCTAATTCTTGTTTTCTCAGCATCGTGAGACCTCTGAGGTCACAGCATAGCTGCCCCTTTTTACATGGCTTTTCTGCCTCTTGGCTGGTGTTACTCAGGATGAAGTCCCACTGCCTTGTTTTTTCTCTAGACCCTTAAAATATCTGAAATTATTTTTTAGCATTTTATCTGTCTTTTATAAGTGTTGTTGGTGGAAAGTTTGGTCTCAAATTTCCACTTCAAGGCTCATGGCTTGAAGTGGAAATTTAAGATTGCTTAATACTATGATTCCAGTGATTTTAAAGATCAAGCCAATAGCTTCATTCAAACCATAGATTAAAAGCAGGAAGGTATAGAAATCATACATGAAAAAAAATGGTAGACATGGAAGACAGATCCAATTTGCAAATAATGGGACTTCTAGAAGTAGAAAAATGAAGACATTGAGGAGAGGCAATAACTAAACAAATAATAGAAGAAAATATCTCTTGAGCCAGTTAATGACCCAAAATCTGTACATAATAACTGCTTCCTGGGTTCTAGGCGAGATTGTGGAGGAAAGATGTGCATAAAGCATACATTGGTAAATTCCCGAACTCTCAGTGCTTTCAGACAAGAGAAAGCAAACTACTTACAAAGGAAGTTTAATTAGCCTGGTATCAGATAGACTGTCCTCAGAGTTTGCACCCATAACTGGCGGCCAGAAGATGCTGGAATCAAATCTGTGAACTGTGAGGGGACAGGCCTACCACCAAGAATGCACCATCCAGACAGCTTATCATTCAGCGGACCACTGGGAGAACATGAATGCAGATGTGCAAGGACTTACTGACTATCTCTCCTCACACCCCAACTCAAGAAACTCAAGAGGAATATTGACGGACAACTCTAGCCCACAAGCAGAAACCAGAGACCTCAAGAGAAGGAAAGATGAAGAAGGAAAGAACTTTGGAAAGGACAATGCTATATGTGTCCTTGAAAGAGAAGGTTAAGGGAAACTCGAATAGTTGTTTCAAGTTAAAAACATTAAACCAGCTCAGCCAAATCTCAAAGTGGCGATCGGAGTGAGGGAAGGGAGAGGAGAATGGGGAAGCTCAGCAGGTCATCAGAGGGTTATCTCTCTGTGTGAAGTACCTTGTACTCGAGGTCATACTAGGACATAGTCTTAAATGGCCTGAGCACTGGACAATACAACCCCACTTCGCAGTAGAGCCCTGATGCTTCATAGCTGTGTTTCTCCCTCCTTTTTTTAACTCCGAGAAATGAGAAAACCCAGGAAAGGAGGCTGCGTGGATGAAGGCCCCACTCTGTAAAGAGCAGCTGTCAGGATGTGGCGCTGTCATATTTATAGGCTGAGTGACCTGAATGCCAGCTGTGCTGGTGAGCAAATGCTCCACAAGGGGTCAAAGTAGAATAAAGGGAAGAGACAGCTGTCACGCGTCCTTCCTTCTGTTTTTCTCTCCCAAGGTTTCAACGGTTTGCCATGCTGGGCTGTTTGGGTTGAAGTGACACTGCACACGGGAGTCAGGGGACATTTCACATGAGTGAAGTTGGGATGTCTGGGGCAGGAGGGGGCGGGGCGTTGAAATTGGCTGTCACTCATAAGGGACCACAAGCTGAGAGGAGCTGCTCAGTAACCTTGAGCTGGCACTTGCGAGTCCTCCCAGCCTTCACCTCCAAAGGCACAGCTCTCAGCCTTGTTCACAAGGAATAACCACTATCAGGACGGACAACGGGAGGGGGAACGGGGGGGGGGGGGGGGCGGGGAACTCCTCTTGTTTTGTTCTGTGTGATGAGGGATGATTATTGGCGGAGGAATGTTTGCAATCACATGAACAGAACAGTTGCTGTGGACATCTGTGTTCATGAAAACGGATTTTTGTCACATAAAACCTCTCCTCTTGATAACACGATGGAAATGAGAGTCTACACATTTTTTTCCCTACAAAAAGTAGTAATTATAGGTGGTCATTACAGAAGATGGGAGCAATGCAAAAGGAACAGAGCATATTTTAAAACACCAAGATAGAGCTGCAGCTGGAGGTTTATTCTTCTGGACACATGGTTCTCTATGTAGATATGCATAGATCTGACTGAAAACAGTGAGATCTTGCCATAGATGCTAGCATATAATTTGATTTTATTTACGTAACACTACATCCAGGAGAGGCTCTATTATCATAAAAATAGGCCTACGTCACTTTAAAAAATTAATTTTTTAGGAGAAGGGGCTCCTAAGGTGACAGGAGATTTGACTTTAGATGGTGAACACACTGTGCAATATACAGATCTTGTAACATAGAAACTGACACCTGAAACCTAGACATTCATGTTGACCAATGTCACCCCAATCAGTTTAATTAATAAATATTTAAATTAAAAAAATTTATCTATTTTAAATCATAGTTGACATACAATATTATATTAGTTTCAGGTGTACACTATAGTGATCCAGTGTTTATATACCTTATGAAGTGATCACCACGATAGGGCTGGTGCCATCTGCCACCGTACATTTTCACGATAATATTAACTATGTTCCCTGTGCTCTACCTTATATCCTGTGACTTGTCTTAGGGTGAAGGGTTAGCTCTCCATCACGATTTTAATGGCTTCATGGTGCTCTGTCACTTCTATGTATCGTAATTTCCTGGTGGGTGTGTTTCTTTGTTGTCCCGCTGCATGTTGGTAAATGCTGAGTGAGAACGTGTCTGCAGGCTGGCCGGGGACTCCGAGGAGGAGTGGCTCTGGGAGGAAATGGGCCCTGCCGCCGACTCTCTCATCACGTCTGGGAGGAACATCATGCTGGTGGCTCAGAAGCTCCGAGTTCAGCCAGAATGTCAGAGCCACCGGGAGGAGCTAGTGAACACAGCTCAGCAGGTCCTGCTGGACACCACAAAGGTGAGGCTGATGCCAGAGCTGGCTGGCAGGCTGGCCTGGGCAGAGAGCTCATGGCTGGGAGGCCTGGATGGGGCATGCTGCTCCCACAGTGGACACCCTCCCAGGAGAGAGACCTGCCCACGTTCCTACCAAGGTCACAGGCACAGAGTTCATTACCAATTGAATGAATGCCAAGTGTGGAAGCTGCCATAGGGAGGTAAGTAGACATCCTGAGCTGGGCTCTATGATCTCAAACCTATGTGCAGCCTGCGCACCCCCACACTTGTCCACAACCCCTAATGAAAGGTGTCACTGAGAGCTTCATTCCCACCCTATCCTTAGCCAGAAGCTACGTGGAGGAGCTACAGAAACCTCTGCAGCTCTCAGCCTGCTTGGCAAACGAGCCTCCAAAATGCAAGTTCTGCTTATTGGCCTACAGCTGGGAGGACCTCAGGGCTAGGACAGCCCCTCAGCCTCCAAATGCTCTCCACACTGCAGCCTGACGTGCCACTACCTGGCACAACTCTTCTTGGTTGGCACATGCTCCCTGTTGGAATGTGTTTGCCACAAATATGATCAAATATTAGTAATGTTCATCATTAAAACTTTAGTAGTGTGGGTTACTGTGGGGTGAATTTGTAATTTAACGGAACCTCATTAAAGTGAGGTGGAAATGAGAAGGTGAGAACCAGAGGGCTTGGGCACCAGGTGTGGGGAGGGGAGTGGAGGAGGGACTGGGCACCTTCTCTGTGGAAGGGGAGGTAGAGAGCTGGGCAGGGGCGGTCAGGCCGGGAGTCTCAGGGTGCTTCCCGGACAGGCATCTATCTCCCCAGCCCCCATCACCTCATCCAAGCAGCCAGTCCCTCCGACACGCCCTTTCCTTGGTTATTTTGGCTGCCAGGTGGGCGGGTGATGGCCTCCTCTAACCTGGAGAGAGGCGCTCAAACCCAGACGGGACCCCTCATGAGATGTAATTCAGATTCAGGAGGTTTACACTTTCAGTTACACAAGCGTTTTCTCTAAGTGTCACTCCTGGTGACTTGTTCTGGGCGGGGCGGAGGGGCTGAAATTCCGTTCCCTTTACTGTGGGACGTCTGGACGCTTATTTGTAAAACGGTGTGGGGTCAGGGAAGCTCGCAGTCGCTCCAGAAACCTGCAGGCCGTTCAAGTTCCCTTCTCCTCCGCTCTGCCCAACAGGTGCTGCTCCTGGAAGACGCGGCGGCGGCTCGGACCGCGGCCCGGGCTGCCGGCCGGTGCCTGGCTTGCCTGGACGCACTGGAGGCGGCAGGCACGGGCTCACCCCGGGGACCCTGGATGGACCTGGCCGGCGCGCTGCTGAGCCTGGGCCGCCTGGGTGCGCGCTGGCCCGGGGGACGCCTGCTGAGGAGCCGGGTCCCCGCGCTGCTCGCCGCCGCCCGCGCCCAACCCCCGCGCCCGCCGCTGGCCGCCCGGCGCCGCCTGTTCGCTCTGGCCCGGGAGGCGCTGGGCGAGCTGCTGGAGCAGCTGGAGCCTGGCGTCCAGGCGACCCCGGCCTGTGCGCGTGGCGCGCTCCCCTGGCACCTGCGGCAGCTGCGCTCCCTGCTGGCGGCGCCGGGGCCCGAGGGCCTGCGGGGCGGGCTGGACGCACTGCTGGCCGCCGTGCTGGGGCCCTGCATGCGCCTGGCTGCCGGCGCCGCGCCGCCCGAGAGGCTGCGCCTGGTGGCCCCCTGCCGCCGGCTGCTGGAGCTGCGGCGCCTGGAGCCCCCGGAGGAGCGCGCCTGGAGGGCCGCCACCGAGGCGCTCTCCCAGGGCGTGCGCGCCGGGCTGCTGCGCCAGATCCTGGGCACGTTCACCGACACGCAGGGTCCTCTGCAAAGGCTGGTCCGCGCCGCCTTGGCGACAGCACCGGTTCGCGCCCCGCCCGGCAGCGAGGCCGGGCCCGAGAGCCTCCAGCTTCTCCTGGCCGCGTTCCAGGAGCAGGCGCAGCAGATGCTGCGGGTGGGCCACTTGGCCTTGGTTTGCTGTCCCCGACAACAAACCAGCGGAGACTTGGAGGTCACCATGGCAGGCCTCTGGGGGCTTGTGGTCACAGTGCAGCAGCTTTTCTCCCAAGGCCCGCAGGCGCCCGGCCCAGACTGGAGCCCCTCCGCCCTGCAGGCCCTGCTCCAGGCCTGGGCCGGGGCCTCTGGGCGCCTGTTGGCATGTTTTGATGAGGTTCTCATTATTCCTGAGTTCCTGAGTGTATCCATTCAGGAAATGGGCAAGCACTTGGACTTCTTCACCTGGGCTTGGAGGAGTGGAGACTCCCGCGAGTTTCCCAGGCTGGTGGCATACCTACAGGGCCGCGCCACACACATCGTGCAGGTGATGAACAGATACGTGGACCAAGATCGAGACCCCATCTTCCGGAATGGCCTGAGAGTCTTGATCCGGCAGCTGGAGCAATCCTCCCTGGTCCTGGGTGCAGCTGCTGAGCGCTGTTCAGGTGGGCACAGCTCTCAGGACACAGATGCGTTTCTGATCTTGGCAAAACGTCTCATCTGTGCCGCTCAGAGTCTCCGGGAGGGGCTGGATGGCACGAACCACCCCGATATCCTCAGCCCCCTTCGGGGCCAAGTCCAGAGGTTTGACGTGGCAAAGAGACAACCTCATGTTCTCCCCAGCCTCTGGGACTCCCTAGCTCCGGCGCTGACGCACCAGCTGGGGCCAGGGTTTGGGAAAAGTGACCCAGGAACTTCCTACCCACCCAGGGACCATCTTTCCAGTCCCTTGAGTCCCAACACCTGTACACAGAGTAGGGGCCCTCCACTCCCCACCGTCAGCAAACTCCCTCTTGCTGGAGAGAGCTGTAGCCACCAGCCCTTGTCCTCAGCCGGCACCACCCCTCAGCAGCTGGGTGTAGCTGTGGCTGCAGCTCAAGAGCCCCTGGCTGGGGAGGGACCACTGAGGATGAATGGACTCCAAGAGACCCCAGTGCTGGCACCTTCTGCTACTGACCCGGCAGGGAAGAGAGCATGTGGCACAGCTGCTGGAACCAGCAGGCTTCTGGAAGCGTCTCCCCAGCTCTCTCGGAGAGGCAGGGACAGCAGGCAGGACTTGGTAGCTATGGCTGGTGACTGGTACCCTCTGTGTCAACAGCTGTTTCGTCACAACCCAGCAGCTGATCTTCCGGGGAGCACGGCAGTGTTCACGGAGCTTCAGCAGAATTTAGCTTCCATGGCTCAACTAGCAGCCAAAGGTGGGCCCATGGGTTTGGGTAAGAAGGACCCTGACGCAGTGGGGCATCCAGAAGCACTTTTACAAATGCAGGACCGATTGCAGGAGGCGGAGGCCCAGGCTCAACAGCTGCTGGACAAGGTTCTGGCCTCTGATGGTCGCCAAGCCGCCGTACTGTGGGAGGAGAGCCTTGAGGACAGGTGCCTGCTGTGGTCAGTGGCTGTCCAAGACCTGCTCCAGTGCATGGACAGGCTCAGCGGGAGACAAGGACTGTTCCTCCTGCCCCTGCGACAGGCGGTGAAGGACCAGCAGGGGCTGCAGGAAGGGGTGGCTCAGGCAGCAGATGTTTCTCAGAGGCTACAGGAGGCTGCCAGGCTGTCCAGGCTCCTGTGTGGGGACGAGCAGGTAAAGGGCGAGGTCGCCTTTCTGTGCAGGGAAGTTCATGTGCTCACAGACGCTCTGCTGGACGTGGCACAGATCTTGGTCTCCTCCCCCAGACCGTCTCCCAGCCTGTCCACACGCTTTGAACTTCTCTGCCTGGAGCTCACCCTCAGAGCCAAGGCCCTGACTGGCCACCTCAGCAGCATCAATGCGGACTATGCACAGGCCCTCCAAGATGCCTTCTGCCCAAGGCTGTCTGTCTGCCAAGACCCCCAGACCCCGGGCCTCAGACCCTGCAGGCCAGACAGCTCCCTGGAAAGGATGGTGTCTGGCATCCAAGCTGTGCAGACCATCGTGGCGGGAGGCCAGGAGGCCGGGCCCTGTCAGGAAGGCCTTCTAGTGGCTCTGGAGAGCATTCTCGCCCTCACCAAGGAGGTGGCCCAGAGGGTCCCTGTGCTCCAAGAACACCCAGAGGCGGGGGGAGCGCACAGCCTGGACTGGCTTCAGTGGGAGTGGGCGGCCAAGGCCCACCACGCTGTGGCCCAGCTCCAGGCCTGGAAAGGTGGTCACAGCAAGGCCTGCAGACTCCTGGAGAGTTGCTTGAAGCCCAGTGATGAACAGGACCCTGCCCAGCCCCAGTTCCACCTCCAGGAGGGTGCCTCAGGGGCTGCTGCAGCGGGCAGTGTGGATTCTCCGGGTGCTGCCCCAAGAGAGACCCCAGGGAGCTCAGCAGGGACCTGCACGGCTGGTCCAGCCATCACCGGGACCATCACAGCGGACCTGGACACGGTAGGACAGCAGCACCTTTCCTCCTCCCCCTCCTCAGCCCACTTTCTAGGAACCGAAGCTGCTGCCGAGTTCCAGAAAAAGCTGTCCCGGTCGGTGCCCACGTGGATAACTCCCCCCTGGCAGGCAGCACAGGCAGCCTCTGAGAGCCCAGAGTAGGGAAGCAGATGGCCTGGGCTGCGCCTGCCTCTGCCATTTCCCAGCCCTGAGTCCACAGAGAAGCTTTTAGCTATTTTGGGCTCAAGATTCTAATCTGGACAATGGGAGCATTGATACCTTCTGGGCAGAGGGTTCATGAAGCATCCACATGAAATACTTGCACATAGTAAGGGTGTTGTGCGGAGTGGCCATAATTACTGGCCTCCAGGACATTTGCCGAGTTGCCCAGCTGCAGCGAGTCCCCTTGCTGTGACTGACAGCTATCCTCCATGGCCCTGGCTCCTTGTGCCACCTTTACTGCCCTGCTCCCATTAGGGTTCTTTTGTTTGCAAGTGGCAGGGACCCAAGCTGAGTCAGCGTAGGCAAAAGAAGGCCTTGTTGGGAGGGTGCTGGGTCTGGGATACCCTCTAGCACTGTGATTTCTTCCCAGGGCAACAGTTGGGCATGATGGATCCCAAACACTTGATTTTCTTAGACCAACTGTGATCAAAGCCAGTGGGAGAGACAGGGGGTTGGCGGGGCCCGGGAAGCTCCTAGCAGAGGGCACAGCCAGCATTTTAGCAAACCTGCTCTGTCCTCTTTGCGACCTTGTGCTAGGAAGCCCAGAGCCTCCAAACCCTGCCCTGGGTCCTCACCCGAGATGAAGTTGACCAGATCACCTGTTTCTTCACCCCATTTCTCTTTATCTCTGCACTTCCCGTTTCTCGTAATTACCTTGAGCCCTGGCCAGTGTCTCAGTGGTTAGAGCGTCGGCAGGTGCACCAGAGGGTCACGGGTTCGATTCCTGGTCAAGGGCACATACCTGGGTTGTAGGTTCGATCCTGCCAGGGCCTACGAGGCCTATGGAGGAGGCAACCAATCAGTGTGTCTCACATCGATTTTTCTCTCTCTCCTGTCTCTCTTCCCTCCCCCCTTCCTTCCACTCTCTCTAAAAATCAATGGGAAACATATCCTCACTCCTCGGGTGAGGATTTAAAAAAAGGGAATTACCTTGGAAGGGGCCCTGTTCCCAAAGTAGCTGGGCGGGCAGGCAGGTCCCTCTCCCAGCCGCCTTCCAGGCTCTCTAGCCTCCATGGCTCCTGGCCCCTCAGCTCAGATAGCCTGTGGGCTCCTCCTTTTCTGTTTTCCCGCTGGTCTTCCTGACACTTAATGCCACTGACTGGCACATTCCGTGTCTCTCAGCTCACCTGACACATCACCTTCTCATCAGATCCTGCAGACAGGAGCGCCTCACACACCTGCTGGCGCCCAGCGGCACGGCAGCGGCACCGGGCGGAGACCACAGCACGCTCGTTCAGCCCCCTCCTGCCCACAAAGGGTGTCCTCTCTCCTGCGCAGCTGGAGGCCTCTGGGTGGACAGGCCCCACCTCAGGGTTTCTGTTCCAGGCACTCCTCCTCCACAACGGCGCCCGTTCCACAACCACAGGGACGAGGGCTGTGCCCGGGGCCCCTTGTGTGGGGGCACCAGGCCAGGGAGAGGGGAACCAGCCCCCATGCTGCGTCTGCCCTGCTCTCCCGCTAACTGGGGCTCCCGAGGGCAGAGACACCCCTCCACACAGCCCAGAACAGCACCCCCAACCGTGAGCACCTGCCAGAGCCTGCTGAGGCCGACATGGTTTGGAAAGGGGTTGGTGGGTGTCTGGGCACTCGTACGTCACCGCCTGGACATCCTCTGTTTGAATGCGCAGTCAGAGCAGCTACGGGCCTCCAACGTGGCCCCCCTCATTGTGGAGGAGCCTGGGACCTTTCTAGCTTTGGAAGTGGAGGGTCCCTGACAGCTCCATGTGAGACACGAGCTGAAAAGAATATTCCCGACTTTCCTAACCCTTAGCTCAAGGGCCATCGAATCACGGGTTTGCCATTTTCTCCGTTTTCGGTCACTGCAGTTGAGTCGTAGTCCCAGATGAGTCCTCGGGCCCATCGGGGTCCCGCGGGCCCTCGGTGTCATTGGCCCCCTCTCCAAGGCTTCCCCCTGGCCTGTCGGGAGCAAGGCCAGCAAACAGGCTCCAGGAGGTGGGGGGTGATTTAATTGAAGACGCCAACACAGAAAGATGATAGCAAAGCCCGTGACTTCCCGTGTGCACTAGTTTAGAAAGACCACACTGTCAGCGGTGGAGTTCAGGGACCCCGTCTTCCCCGTCGTTAGATCCTTCGTGCCAAGCTCAGTGTCTGGGCATCGCAGGTGCACAGCAAGTGGCTTTGATTGCTTGCTAGGATGTGAAAGACAGCCCAGAGGTGCAGGAGAGGTTTGGATTTGGGGCAGAATGATGGGGGTGGGGGGAGGGGGGAGTAGGTGTTCTGGGTGTGGGGGGGAGGGGAGAGCAGCCGCAGTCAGGCCAGGCCATGCACATCCTGCCCCACCCCCACCTGCTGGCTGCTGCCCTGACATCCGGACAGCTTCTGAGTTGAACTCAGCTGTCAGGGCTCTTCCCACAAGCCTGCTTGCTCCTGGGCCAGTTCAGGGCCAAGCGCACTCATATGAGCCCACCCCGCAGCGTGGCTCACCTGGATCCCAGCCTCCGCCGTCTCCTGGCCCCACACTCACATACTGCTCACTGAGACACCCGCCTGCACCCACAGCTCTAGGGTACGGTCCACCCACCCTCCTTGGTGACTGGTCTCCTGACGTCACATGGTAGCCGCAGAGCCTTCCCGTGTGAGGGGAGCGTGACAAACACTGGACCCAGCCCGCCAGCCGGGCGGGGGCGGAAGACCACAGGCCACACGTGGTGGCCACACGCGGCCTGTCCACAGCCCTGCGTGCCCCTGTGATCCCATCCCTCTCGTGGTGGAGAATCTGCTACATTCGCAGCCTCAGACCAAAGGGGACCATGAACTTAAAGCTCCCAGTTTAGGTGGAATTTACCATCAGGTCTGCGGCCTCAGGCTTTTCCAACAGCTCAGTCATATCCCTTCTGAGGCCTTAGTGTGCTAGGAGGGGTCCCGGGGGAGACATGGGGGTGGGCGGGCCTGGAGGCGGCTCCCCTCCTGCCCGCTCGAACCGGGGCCCAGGCCCTGCCCTGAGGAGCTTGAGACTGGCTGGCGAGGCAGGCCACTCTTGAACGTGGTCACTGGATTCACTGCTAAGTGCAGAGCAACTTGTGTGGCTCAGGGCCCGGGAGGCTCCGCTCAGGGCCCAGCTGGGAGTGTCCTGCTGCTTCCTCACTAGGAAACAACAAGGCAGTGGGCGGGGGGAGCATCACCACTCACAGAGGAGCTGTGAAGGCCTGTCTTAGATTTCAGGCTAGTTGATGTCCTTCACCTCAGCTCCCTAGTGGGTTCAAGAAAGGTTATGATTTTGTGAATCATCTCCCTATGTGCCAGTATTTGGGTTCCCAAAGTTGGAACATTCAGGGGTTCCTGAATTTCTTCAAGAACCTATAGATTCCCCCTTCTCCCAGGTGAGGCCCAAAAAGTCACCGAGGGAAAGACACCGATATTGTAATGATCCTGGGATCGGACAAAGCCAGGTTCCAGTTTATGCAAATTCTGGTGAATGGCCCCGAGGGTCAGGGACCCGCTGTTCCCTCTTCTCGCTGTATTCCTGTGGGTTTGGAGAGATGCTAAGGGCAGCTGGCACGTGGGCAGTCGGAAGCCTTCCCGGTTCCCTCGGTTACATGATGACACGGCCGTGAACCGCCCCTGGCGGTTGGAAGGTCCAAGCGGCAGGCGTCTCACCGGCTTTGTCTTCCTCCTACAGCAGCAGCCCCGCAGCGGCCCCCCCTGCGCCCCTGGTGGCCTGGCCTGGCCGAGAGCAGAGCCGGAGCAGCCCCCGCAGGACCGCAGCACGGACGGCGGGAACAGAATCACCCAGCTGACCCAGGACATGGCCGAGGAGGTGCTCCTGATGGCTCAGAGTCTACGGAGCAGAGGACGCCTCCTGGTACGTGGCCTTTGGGGACTTTGGTGGTGGGAGGACTGGGCACCGTGGGGGGGGAAACGGGTGCTGGGCGCTGCCCTCCAGGCCTGGGGCTCCCTGCACAGTTGGGCCACACTCCTACTTGGCTGCTCAGCACTTAGCATTCTTGCACGCTCCCTCCTGTCTCTGTCTACTGTATCATAAATGTCACGTCACCTCTCTCCCCTCCTCTTTTGGGCTCAATGACCACAGTTTTGTCTTAGTCACCAGAAAGATAAATTGTCAGAAGCTGCAGTTTAGTGAACTCAAGGACTCATTTGTATCCCAGAAGGATGGCTAAGGGGCCATTTACATCCTCTAAATTTGCCCCAAATGGAGGTAACAGGGCAACAGCCTCCACAGGACCCGGTTCAGGGCCAGCATGGCCTGGGCGGGGGCGGGGGGGTGGTGCCCGCTTCCACCCTGGCCCTGTCCTCACTCTCTCCGGCCCTCGTCTGGATTCAGTTTAGTTGAGCAACGTTTACCAACACTGAGAAAGTAAAAGGGTTCATTTACCGAGTGGGGGCCAGAACGGAGAGCTAGAATGGCTCCAAAGCCATTTGGAAAACTCCTTCCGTGTTGGTCTGCTGGGGAAAAATGGCTCCCCAAACCACAGCCAGGCTGCGTGGGGCCCCATTTCTCATTCTGGGTGGAAAGGGAGTCCAGGTAAGAAGGTTGGATGTCAGGGTGCCCCCGACCAGGTGACTACAAGCCAAACCTAGCAGCCCCCTGGCCACTTCCAGTAGGACCTGCCATTGTCCCATCCCTCCTCCCAACCCTGCCTACTTCAAACAGCCAGTTTCTCATTGGACTGTGGCCCCAAGGTCATTAGGTCAGACCTGGCAGTGGTCACTTCTTTTTGCTGACTCCCATTCCCTTTCTAAACACCTCTAATATCCTAATTCATACAGACTTGGGTGTTGGCCATGGTGTGTGGTCAGGGGGGCCAGGAATATGCAAATCCTGTGCCCCATGGGGCTCCCTGGGAAATGGCACCTAAAGAAAAACCAAAGGATACGTTCTTTAAAACTATGTTTTGCCCTCGCTGGTTTGGCTCGGTGGATAGAGTGTCGGCCTGCGGACTGAAGGATCCCGGGTTTGATTCTGGTCAAGGGCATATGCCCGGGTTGCAGGCTCGATCCCCAGTGGGGGGCGTGCAGGGTGCAGCCAGTCAATGATTCTCTCTTATCATTGATGTTTCTCTCTCTCCCTTTCCCTTCCTTTCTTAGATCAATAAAAAATATATTTTAAAAAAAGAAAAAAATGTTTTTATTGGTTTGAGAGAGAGGAAGGGAGAGGGAAAGAGAAATAGAAATGTTCATGAGAGAGAAACATCGATTGCCTGCCTCCTGCATGTCCCCTCTCCCCAAGCGGGGCTCGAGCCTGCCCTGCCCGGGAATCAAACCAGCGACCTCCTAGTGCATGGGATGATGCTCACCAACTGGTCCACTCGGGCTGGGCCCAGAGGATAATTTTAATAGTGAGGCTCGTGCCTGGTGAGATGGAGGAACATGAAGAATTCTCCTCCAATTCTCCAATTCCCATCTTCTTACCAACCCGATTTCAAGCACCGAAATGCTTGGTGCTCTGGAGTAAAACGGAAAAGAGTTTGAAATGGCAGTTAGAGGGCCACAGGCCACACAGGGTGGGGGACCCAGGGACCTGACAGGAGCTGGGAGAGTCTGTGACCCTGGGGAAGGGTGTTAGACCTCTCCAGCGCTGAGGCTGGGTGCAGCTGGAGGATGGCAGGAAGATCGAGGGGTCTCCTTTTTTATTGTAGTCCTTATCTGAGGATATGTTCATTGATTTTTAGGGAGAGCAGAAGGGAGGAGGGGGAGGGAGCCAGAGAGAGAGAGAGAGCGAGAGAGAGGGACACTGGTTGCCTCCCTCACTCGCTTTGACTGAGGATCAAACCCACAACCTAAGTATGTGCCCTGACCAGGAATCGAACCCGCAACCTTTTGGTGTACAGGACGTCGCTCCAACCAACTGAGCCACCTGGCCAGGGCAGCACCTCCTTTCTTGGCAGAGATCTACACCAGACTACTCTCTTGTGGTCTGAGTTTTCTCTGGCACCTTCGAGTCCTGGGTTATGACCTTCCATGACTCGAAGGTTATGGATACTCAGCTTGACCTCTGCAGTTGAGCCCCTCTCCTTCACTGGAGACCACGTTCAACTGTGTTCCCTCTGGGGCCGAAGTAGGTTGTGCCGGGCACACTTTGCCACCGATTTCTTAGGGGAGACGGCGACAGCATTGCTCACCCACTTCTTTGCATTTCTTTGGATACAGACCAAAGAGCAGCTCATTGCCTCTGCCAGGAAAGTTGCGACTTCTGGACAAAACTTGGCCAGGCTTATCCGCATCATTGCTAAGAGCTGCATAGACCCCAGGTGTTCGCAGGAGCTCCTGTGTGTCGTGGAGCAGATCCAGACCATGAGCAACCAGCTCCGCATCATCTCCAGGTAGAAGCGCGTGGTGGGACCGGCTTGGGGGGGGGGGGGGGGGGGGCGGGGGCAGTGTGCTCTTCTGTCTCAGGCTCTGGAGGGCTGGGTGGGGAGGAAACTCCTTTTTTTATATACTCCTTTTAACGTTCCATCCTCCAAGAGCCCACATTAATTCTGGGAATTTCAAATTAATACAGAGGACCAGAAATGCATTTAAGCCACTGTTGTTTCTCATTTTATCACAAATATATCGGGTGATATACGTAAGAAAGGAAAATCAGACTTAACATGGAGAACCTGTTCCTGAGTAGGTGTGAACATAGAGTAACCATAAGGATTTTCAGGAATCAAATACACCGGCATCGACGCTTCCCGCCTCCCTGTGCAACATCACACACGCATGCTGGTGTTTGCACATCAGGCTCCATCTGCAAAACAAGTCTGTGCTTTATAATTATGTTTAACATTTTACCATTAGTTATCTCTTTGTTTTTATACTAATAATATAACCAAAAAAGCCAGTTATTTCTAAAAATAATTGCAAAGTGGAAGTATTTTCAGAGTTACCTGCCCAGGAAAGACTATGCTAGCACATAACTTATGTTAAGACGAATTAATTTAATGTGCCTGAACTCTGGAGGTGAGCAGGATTTTTTTGATTTTTGTTTTTTAAATATATTTTTATAGTTTCAGAGGGGAAGGGAGAGGGAAAGAGAGATAGTAATATCAATGATGAGAGAGAATCATTGATTGGCTGCCTCCTGCATGCCTCACACTGTGGATTGAGCCTGCAACCCAGGCATGTGCCGTGACTGGGAATCAAACAGTGACCTCCTGGTTCATAGGTTGAACTCAACCACTGAGCCATGCTGTTCCTTACCACAGCTTTCATGTTGACAATATACAATGTCATAAGTATGGACCAGTTTTATTTCAACCCAAGTGCCTTAAAGCTGCACTGCACATTCATCAGTAACAGATATATATCTATATATATAAAAGCCTTAGCAACCGAATGACCGAACGACTGAATGACCGGATATGGTGCTCACTGACCACCAGGGAGCAGATGGTCAATGCAGGAGCTGCCCCCTGGTGGTCAGTGTGCTCCCACAGCCAACCTCCTGGGGCTCCTCCCCCCGGCCAACCTCCTGCGGTCCCAATCGGCCCAATTGCTGGCCAGGCTGAGGGATCCCACCTGTGCACGAATTCGTGCACCAGGCCTCTAGTTTGTAATATTCTGATGTTATGGGAAGCTGCTAGCTAAAACTGGTATCAATTATTGTGAGTTATAAAAATAATATTGCCAAGATCAAGGTATATACATTGTATAGAAATAAAACCTGGTTACTTTTATCTAGGACAGCGATTTTCAACTAGTTGTGTTACAAGAGTCAGGGGCACCGACTTCTTTTCCCTTAGATTGTCAAATAAAATAATGACAACAGCCAAGACAACATTAGCCATCTGGTGTGAATAAATCAAAATTATACCTATTTTTTTGGGTCAGGTCAGCAAAAACAAGTGTTGTTTTTTGTTTGTTTGTTTGTTTTTGGTGTGCAGCAGAATTTTAGTAATTAGTTTCTGTGTGCTATGGCATGAAAAATGTGGAAAATCACGTCTAGGAAATATTTCAGTCACATAATTGTCTCAAGATTAGCTACTCAAATTTCTCTACTTAAACTATAGGAACTGCAATGAATTAGCACTTCAAATCCAGGTATTGTAAGGGTGCTTGGGGTTTGTTTAAAGCAAATATGGCAGGACGCACTCGCAGGGAAATGACTGTCAGAGAGGAAGAAGACCCTCACAGGGCCTAGGAGCAGAGCTACATGGGGCCATGCGGGGCCAGCCAGGGTCCGTCAGAAGCAGGAGTGAGGGGGAAACAGGCCAGAGACTTACTATGGTTGTCATGGGAAGGAATAGGCAAGAGGGGGTGAGCGAGTTACAGGGGTTTAGGATCGGCTGATTTGACTAATTTCCTCGGGCTCTGCAGTACAGAGGCTGCCCCTCCTTGTCTGGTGCCCGGCCCTAGTGTGATCTGTGCAGGGAACAGTGGCCTGGAGTGGAGAGCTCCATGGGGAGGAGGTAGGCGGGGTTTGGGTTGGTTAGTTTGCCTGTGGAAGATGCACTTGCAGGTGATTGTTCACTACCTCCAGGAATTGGCTATCCTTGGGAGGGGCAGCCTTTCCAAGGTGAGCAGGGCCCTAAGATGTCAGTGCTCAGACCACAAAGATAAGGCCTGATTCATAAGGTGGATTTGTCAAGCTCTCAGGTATGAGATTTTACCAAAGTTCATTACTTAAGTACATCTCTTCAGTTATTTTCATTAAAAACACTTCTTGTTAATTTATAGATACTATATGAGTCATACTTTCTTCGTATCCAGATGTACATTTTTATTTTAAAATGACAAATTAGACCATTAGGACATTCTTTCTCTGAGCCGTGCCCACAAAGGCTCACATTGCGAACGTTCTGGCATCGAGCTGTCTGAGATTCACCTCCCACCCAGTGTGACGTCAGCTGCTTTCCTCTTGTAATCCCCAGCGTCAAGGCCTCCCTAGCCAGAAGCAAGTCCTCTGAGGAGCTCCTGCTGGGAAATGCACAGCAGCTCCTCCGGGCCGTCTCCAAGACCGTGAGGGCCGCAGAGGCCGCGAGTCTCAGGGTAAGTGCTGACCCCAGAGCAGGTGCTGGCGTGAAGCACAGTGTGCGGGCTGTGAGCTGGGTCACAGCCCGACAGGGACAGGAACATGATGTACTGCATACATGCATGAGGAAACGCTACCTTCTTCTTAGTTGTTAAATTCAACCTGGCCAGGCAGCTCATTTGATTAGAGTGTCATCCCAATACGCCAAGGTTGCAGGTTCGATCCCCAGTCAGGGCACTTGCACACATCAACCAATGAATGCATAAATAAGTGGAACAACAGATCAATGCTTCTCTCTCTTAAAAAAAAAATTCAACTTGATTTTATCCCAAACCTTGAGAGAAAAGCTCAGGCCTGGCCATTAAGGAATAGTGTCCCTCCCTCCAGCACAACCACGCCCATGGCCTCCCACTGGTCCTGCAGCCACGCCCACAGCCTCCTGCTGGTCCTGCAGCACCAGCCTAGGCCAGCCAGTCCACATGGCCCAATCTCCAGGCCGTCTGAGTGTAAGTGAACCTGACAGTGAAGCCGAGTGTACACCTGTGTCCTGGCTCTGCTCAAGCCGCTGGCCAGACCCTTGGAGCGTTTGCATAAAGCAAAATGAACAAGGCGCAATCCAGAGGAGGCAGAATTTAGGGGAAAGAGAGAGTTTTAAAAATTACATTCTCAGAACATCTTGTGTTGACGAATGTAAGGCCCTTGGTGCTGTTGCGCATCTCCTTTCAGAATGAGTGGGTGCCCACCCAGAGGAACCCTCCGAACACCGTTCCTTGGTCTCTGTGAAAGCAAAGCTAGACCAGCAGGAAACCAGCCCAGCCTCTCAGAGGAATCCCGGAGAGCTCCAGTCAGCAGACACTGGGAGAGTGTGCAGTGTCCCTGGGGCTCACCTGTCTCTCTCTCCCCCAGGGTTTGAGACCGCTGTCCTCGGATGCGGAGGAGCTGGAAGTTGCCGCCTTCTGCATGCAGTGGAGACAGAAACTGCTGCAGCACCGGCTTCAGGAGACCTCCGACCGGGACTGCGATGAGCTGGGCCTGCGGAAAGCCAGCACCAGAACTCCCCCAACGCTCGCAGCCCTGGCGCCGGAGCATTACGAAAGCTGAGAAACGTCTCCCAGGCTCTGGTAGTGCTGACACTGGCCCTGAGGCGCTGGTCGCCATGGGAACCAGCCTGTGGGGACAGGCGGTGACAGTGGGTTGGGTGGGTGCTGGCTGGAATTATTTTCTGTCTAACCTGTCTCGCAGCCACGTTTGCTCAGCCTCGCTGGTGCCCAGATTCCTCTCTAAGTACTGGAGACCTTTGAGCGATAGTCACCACATTGTCAGTGTCTGCCTCCTGGAACATCTCACGAGGTATCTCCTCAATGCGCCCTGGCTCTGGGTGAGGGCTGCGCGCCCGTGGGGATCTGGGGACTCTCTGAGCCAGTGATCAAATGAAACAGTAGCCCAGGCCTCAGAGCAAACTGCCCAGTGGGCCGCAGTGAGCGCTGGGCTCCGAAAACCCCGCTGCTTGACGGGAGGGAGGCTGCTCTTCGGCAAGTGTCCGCGGGGCTGCAGAGGTTGGCTCCCACACCGCAGATGTGGAAAGGAGTGGGTTCTTACCTCTATGCACTGGGGGAGGGCAGGGAGCCCTGTAGCACTGTGCTGGCCCTGGGGTGACCACTGGCTGGTCACCATTCCAACGACAACCCTCTGGCCTCTCCTGCTGTGTGTACCTGGGTGCCCCGGGGCCTTTTGGTTGAGAAGTGCTCCCAGGGAGCACCAACCAACCCCCCTTAGGACTTTGCCCTCCTCAGTTCTTACGGCTCAAGACCCTGGGGGCCCTTCCCTGGCTTCTGAAGGGTGGGCACCTCCAGTTGTCAGAGGGCATCCATGCCGCACAGACACGAGAGCCCAGGACAATCAGGACACAGGAAATACACTCACCAGCGACAGGGCTCTGCTCCGGCCTCCTCCCAGAACCTCAGCCACGGCACCAGCGAGCTCATCGTCCACTGCGTGCACAGAAACAGTCCACTCACATCTGATCCACCTGCGCTCCTCCTTCTGTTCGGGATTCCCAGGGAGGAGAGAAAAGGGCCTCCTTCCCCCTCCACCCCTCACCCCGCCCTCTTCTGCTTGGCCCTCCTTTGGGCACTGCTCACTGATACGTTGGAGGAAGAATAGAGAGACTTGGACATCATTTCAAATGAGGTTATGGCACTGCTGCAAAGTCTCATCTTTGTGCGTCAAAGCTGAATATTACCTTCATTCTCTTAGCGTCCCTGTAACAAACTGCAAGAGTCTCTCTCTCTCCTCTGTACTGTCCCAGGTGGATGGATGTCACAAGCCAACGAGGCAATGGTTTGCAAACTTGGAAAGACAAAAGAGAAAGTCCATTAGTAACCTTCAAAATAGCACCCCTTTAATGCCTCTTTCTGATGCTACTTCGAGGAAGGGGATGGACCTCAGGAGGTCAAGCGGCTTCCTTCCCTCACTTTTGGGAGAAGTGGTCCCAGGGATAATTAAGGCACTCAGCAGCCCTCAGAGACCTGCTGTGCTGCACGCCTGTCAGGTCAATGGACTCACGAGCTCACTAGTGGGCTGTGAGGTGATGCATGTAGATCCCCAGCTCACCGCCATCACCCGACCAGCATGGAGGGTTACTGCCATTATCATAACTGCTGGGCAGGGACGTGCCATTGCGGAGGGTGGTCCAGGGCAGAACCACCTCCATGTGAGGGTGTTGGAGAGGCGCACGGTGAGAGTGGAAAGCTTAAGTAACACTATGCACCATTTGTTCCTCACGGCTTCTAAAATGTAGCCTGTGTGCTTGATCGTTTGACATTCGCCACAAAGCAGGCAGACTTCAGACTCACTTTGCAGTGTTGTTGGGAAACAGCCGTCTTTCCCCTCTCAGTACTCAGCACCCACTGGCACAGATGAGCACTCAAACGCCGGCTCTGAAATCAGGGATGAGTCCTCGCTTCGTCCATGAGGAAGCGATGCCCAGTCCTGACTGGTCCACTGCGGCCTCACGCAGGGCGGACTGTGCTCGCTCCGCTCTGCTCCGGGGAGAAGTGGCCACCGCCAGAGCTGCTCGGCAGTTAATCCAGGCTCCCTCGTTCTGACTGAACATACAGGAGAAGCCACGGGACATTTGCTAACAGCTTTCCGACCTCTGAGGGAAGCATCGTCACCTCGTTGTTGCTCTGATCATGAGGGGGAGAGTGACCAGGCTCTCTGAGAGCCTTTCCCGCCAGGAGATCTGACTTTGACCCTGGAGTTCCCGCTCTGCTCTAAGCAACCCATTTGCTAGCAACCTCTCATTCAGATCCTCCAACAGAAAACTAGTTTTGCTGATGTGAGAGACTTCCCAGAACAAACACAGCATCGGGACACAGGGCCTGCAGCGCTGCTAGTCGCTGTGGGGCGTACAGCCTCCTGCTGGATACACTGGAGGACCAGCCCACCCCTTCTCCTTTCAGGAAGGCAGGAGGGGCTCCCTTTACCAGCTCTTATGTGAGTACACGGCACCACTACACTCTGTCTTTTTTTTTTTTTTTTTTAAATATATATTTTATTGATTTTTTTACAGAGAAGAAGGGAGAGGGATAGAGAGCCAGAAACATCGATGAGAGAGATCGATCAGCTGCCTCTTGCACGCCCCCCAGTGGGGATGTGCCCGCAACCAAGGTACATGCCCTTGACCGGAATCGAACCTGGGACCCCTGAGTCCGCAGGCCGATGCTCTATCCACTGAGCCAAACCAGTTCGGCTACACTCTGTCTTTAAAGATGAATGTATTAAAGCAAAGCAATGCACTGCCAGACAGTTACTATTAGAAACATTTTATTTAAAGTCAGACAATAGAAAGGTGCCACAGAAAAAAATTACAGAAACTTGCAACAACAGAATGTAACCTTGCAAGAGTTATTACTGAGAAGAAATAATAGATATTCCTGATTTTACCAAGTGATTTGCTCAT
This sequence comes from Myotis myotis, assembly GCF_014108235.1. NCBI lineage: Eukaryota > Metazoa > Chordata > Mammalia > Chiroptera > Vespertilionidae > Myotis > Myotis myotis. The sequence goes on along the minus strand of NW_023416371.1, from coordinate 404,095 downwards.
CCTTAAGCAGAATAATTTATCAATTCAGCAAAATCCTCTAATTGCTGGTATCTTTTGAACAGAAAGGAGATAAAAAATTGAGTGAAGCCAATAAACTGGTATTTACGAAAACCTTCCAGAGTGAAACAATTTTGGCAGCATTTCCCCGACATTTATAACTTGGGGAAAGATAGAACTTGGGGAACTGAAATAATGCTAGGAAGTGAAAAACAAACACCTGCTTCATACTGAATGGGTTTCACCTGGATTTCAGCCGATAGATGGTGCTTGAGGATCTGACAGAAAACAGGCCATGCTAAGTCTGGACACAGCTCCCCCCTACACACACACACACACACACACACACACACACACACACACACACACACTGCATCTTAGGACACATTGCCACCAGCACCCTTGCCACGGGCAGGCACAGAAGCCCTGGACTAAAAGCAAAGTGACCTGGGTCCTGGCACCCGGCAGCCATGCTCTTTCTAGTCATGGGTGGGGGAGCATGGGTTTAGGGCAAAGATTGAAGGTTTTTTAAAACTTTTGCAAGTTACGTATACAAACAACTGGCTTGATTGTCACTTTTATAAGGAAATATCACCCTACTTCTTGGAAACAGAATCTCCTTATTCAACTTGCCTCTCAGACATTTGGAGGGCAAACTCCTATAACACAGAAGTGGACTAAAACCTCTTGCCTGCAGTAATGGTTATTTTTCACCTCTATTTTAAAAAGCATATAAAATATATAACCTGTCACTGACAACTAATCCCGAGCTATTGCTCATAATGGAGGTCTGGAACAATTTTTTTAAAAAAAGTTGGTCCTTTAATTCCTTTAAATAAACTATACATCAGACCCCTGATAAAATAATATTAGCTGATGCAATCAGGCATCGATTCAAATGGAGACTGCAGCCACAAAATCAAGAGAAGGCTTAGACTAGGAAGGACAGCCATGAGAAAATTAGAAAAGATCACCAAAAGCAAAGATGTGTCGTTAGAGACCAGGGCCGAGGCTACCCACACCCTCGTATGCAAAAGCTGGACAGGGAAGAAGGCTGATAGAAAACAATTGATTCATTTGAAACATGGTGTTGGAGGATTGCTTTATGAATAACTCAGGCCACCAGACAGACAAGTGGGGCCTAGAGCAAATTAAGCCTAAAACATTGCTGGAGGCAAGTATGACAAAACTGAAGCTATCCTACTTCAGGCACATCTAGAGAAGGCAGGCTCTTTGGAAAAGACAATAATACTGGGAAAAACAGAAGGCAGCAGGAGGAGGGGAAGGCCAAATACTAGAAGGACAGACTCCGTTAACAACGCCATAGGCGTGAGTCTACAGCTGCTGGGCGGGGCTCCTGAGGCCAGGACACGGAGGACATCACTCATTCGTGGAGTCGCTGAGACAACAGTATGTGACACGCAGAGTAGTGAGGCAAGAAGCATGGGCCCGATAATTCACAGAGCTGATTTTCTTCTAAAATGCTATAATTATCTGCATATTAATAAAAAATAAATTCTAAGTTTAAAAAAACAAGAGATTCAAGGTTGAACAAAACTGTAAGATACTATTGCAAGGACTCACAATCTCGTTTGAAGAGTTTCATTGTGCACACAACAGTTTTGTCAACTGTAGCATGACTGTTCTGTTCCAAAGGGTAACGAGGGTGTTTAAGGACCAGACACAAGGCCCACACTAGAGTGCAATTCATGACTGAAAAGGTGAATTACTGTTCATGGTGTTAGGAGAAACACATTTCAGTGCTATTGGAAATTCATTAGGTTAGGCATATCTTCATAATTTTGGTTGATATTTTGAAGATAACCGAAAGGGAGAAACTAGAGAAAGACATTTAAAATAAAAGCATAAGACTCTAGTTATGCAATTCCTTCTGGTTACAGAAATAATCCTTTGTAGATCTATAGGAATAAATTATTGATCTATTCAAACCTCCACCATTAAGTTACATTAAGTAAAGTCTGGAGGATTCTTAAGATTTATGAATTATTCTAGAAACATTTAACTCCAAGCAGAGCTGCTGCAGCCCTACCTTCACATTGTTCAGTTGATGGGGGAGAGGGGAGAAGCTATGCGCCCAGTGTCTACCTAAAGAGGTATAAGTTATGAACTGTATTTCTAATGCAATCGCAGAATGGCTTTGCCGTATCTGCCCTAATAGTTGATAGCACCTGAAAAATCTAAGCCTGGATGGATTGTGAGAAGCATTCAAGAAGCAGTTAACAAAGCACCTACTGTGTGCCTAGAGCTAGGCTTGTTGCTATGGGAAAACAGAAAAGTACGGAGACACATATGGGTCCTGTTTTCAAAAGCATAAGTTACAGCTTAAAATGTGGTTTTCATTTAAAAATTATATATTCTAAATATTATATTGATGTTAACCTAATGTCCTTTCTTAGACCCATATTCTTTCTAAAAGAGGCAGGTTAATTTGGGCTTTGTTACTCTAATGGGAGTGTATTATGTTTGTGAAAGTTATGAAGCAATTTTATATTTATAAATACTTAATAATTCATTTCCTCCTTAAGTCTAACTTGTGAGCAGTAAAAATTATCCCCACTTCACAGACAAGAAACTACACATGAGATGAAATGCTTATCATATCAGAACAAGAATATGAATTCATGGGCTTTGAACCTCCAGCCCTCATAAGTTCTCCTTTCCTCCCTCTCCCTTCTAATTAATTCAGCAAAGTGGCTTATAATAAGCTCATATAAGCCTTATATGAATGCTCATCCAGGATTTATTTACTAAACAACCATTCTTCCAGTCTTAAAATAAGGGGGACCAGGAATAAAAACTACCATTTGAAGTCCAAACAGGTCTACAGACAGACAGAAACCTAACCCAACATCATTTCAAATGTAGACTGCTTTGGTTGCAGCCTAACACTGGGGTGTGGCTCAAGGGCGGATCACAGTGGTCCGACGGAAACAGAGTTTGAAATCACTCTAATACTTGACTCATCTTCAAGGTTCAGAATGAGGTCCTAACTGGGAAAGCTCCAGAGACAGGAGTTTGGAGCAAAACTAAAGAAGTAATGGGAAAACATTTGCTCTGGGAATCAAAAATCAACATCCTGAATATCCTACTCTATTCAACATCAAAGTGAACAGGCATAAAACTTCTGTCACAAACCAGTATGAATGGTTACGTCACATCCCAACCAATGAATCCAATCCAGACTCTTTTAAGATGCAAGTTACTTCTGTTATCTATAAATGTTTGGCTTCTAAGAATAGGGACATAACATACTCCTCAGCATACTATAGTATAAATCAAATTCCATGGATTTTAAAATCACAATTCTCCTTAAAGAGGAGCTTATTCTTTGGGGAAAATGGCTACTATTAACTTGGTGAGAAAATAGGAAAAAAGAAACATAAAAATAATCCAGTTTGGCCCTGGCTGGTGTGGCTCAGGTTCGGCGTCGTCCCATGGAACGAAAGGTGGCTGGTTTGATTCCTGGTCAGGGCACATGCCTGGGTTGTGGGCACAATCCCCACTAGGAGGAGTGCAAAAGGCAGCTGATCAATGTTTCTCCCTCACATCAATGTTTCTCTTTCTTTCTCCCTCTCCCTTCCTCTCTCTCTAAAAATCAATAAAAAATCTTTTAAAAAATAACCGCAGTTGATAGGATGTAACAATATCTCCTAAGCTAATGTTACAATTTAAAAAGCATCACAGATAGAAATCATTATTTTAAACACAAACAGCACATTTTCATGTAAAATATATTGTTAAATTTGAAAGTAAGTCCAAACTTTCTTGTAAAATAGCTTCTAGGACAGTGGTTCTCAACCTTCCTAATGCCACGACCCTTTAATACAGTTCCTCATGTTGTAGTGACCCCCAACCATAAAATTATTTTCGTTGCTACTTCATAACTGTAATTTTGCTACTGTTATGAATCGTAATGTAAATATCAGATATGCAGGATGTAGTTTCATTGTTACAAATTGAATATAATTAAAGCATAGTGATTAATCACAAAAACAATATGTAATTACATATGTCTTTTCCAATGGTCTTAGGTGACCCCTGTGAAAGGGTCGTTCGACCCCCAAAGGGGTCACGACCCACAGGTTGAGAACCGCTGTTCTAGGACATTAGCTGATAAAATATGGATTCAAGGATACTGAGTAAATGAAAATTATTATTTGCATTAATGATTTTTAAACTTTACTTTTTAATTAACTTTTTAACATCTATTTTAGTAGTAAAAAATATCTTCTGTTAAGGATTTGGATTACATTTTAGTCTTTAACAAAGATATATATAATCTATACATAATAGCAAAGATATATAATCATATATATGTATAATATATAACTACTAATATATATGATTATACATATATATAAAATCTTGTTTTCTGTCAGTTTTATTCATTTCAGTGACTTTTCAATTAATAATAAAGTTTGTTTGAACAGAAAATATTTTCTATGGTGGCTTTAAACTGCATTTTTAACCTAAAAATATTATCCAGAGCCATTTTAGACAACAGTGTAGACGAAGTATAAATAGCAGAAATTCACCTTTCCTTGAACAAAGTGAGCTTCTTAGGTTGGCAGAGTTCTGTTCACTTAACCCTTTGGGAACGCAGGATCCAAGCAAAAGGTAAAGGGTTAGGAAGTGAACATACAGGGCAGGCTTTAACATTAAACCATAGGTTCCTAGAGAAATATTTTGCTGTATATTTTTACATCACTTCTCAAGGACAGCTGTTCACCCAAGGACTGATATCCATCACTTTCATTATCTTTTGTGAGGAAATGTTCCTTTGTTCAAGTTGCTGAAATTGTTACCAGCAAACACTTTCATAATCTTTCAGTTCAAGACATCAGTATCAGTGGAAACTGCTTCCATTATAAATAATAAATGCATGAAACTGGTAAGGCTGCTATTATTTTAGACTGCAATAAATACACAAGAATTTATATGTTATTTTTCATAAAAATGCAATTTCTAACCAATTTAGGGGATTTCCAAACTCTGTTATAGAACGCCAGTCATGTGAGATCTGAAAGTTTTTTATTGGCAGCCACACAGTTGACCACAATATCTCTGTGTTTTCTTGCTATTTAAAAAAATATGGAATCTGGACACTTAAAACATTATCAATGCAATAATCACGATAGACTTTCACTGAATCTTTAAGAGTTTGTAAAAATTGCCAAGGTCATGATGAATACAATTATTGTAGCTACATCATTTGAAAAAGTAATATAAATTATGCTGCTAAAGACAAAACACATGAGCACACATAAACATCACCAGGTGACAGCAGTAACTCATAACTATTTAATATGAAAATTAACTGTAAAAAGGTATGTCAGAGAACTTGCGAATTTTCACTTCAGCAAAACAATCTACTTATATATCTCTAACTTCTATGATACAATAAAATATTTTTTAAAAGATATGACATTCAAATGCTTCATTTACACAAGTAATATTGCCCACATTAATAAAAGTGATGCCCTTAAATATGAACTGTTCTGCTATGATTTAAAATGTTTTATTTCATTTTACATTTTTGTTAGCAGTTATGTGTTGACAGAAAGGATCCTAGTCAAAATACTGTTTCCCAAAAGTAATATACATCATATTGCTTGAAATGAACAACCATATAAAAGTGGTAATCATTTATCTAAACATTGATTAAGAAAGACAACTGGCATATATTCAGGCAGAGTGTCCAGTTCATGATGGTTTATTTACAAAAAAAGTATTTTTACTGAAGCTAACATGATATATAGGTTTCTATGTCACTTGCTACAGTCTCTTAAATTTATAAAAATATTATATAAAATACCACAGCCTTTAGAGGATATAACTTCATGTGGTTCTGATACTAGCAGCTGAAAAGTGTTCATAATTTAAAAATAAATAAACTATAGAGGTAAACCAGTTACAAAACAGCGAGGACTGCGATGGTCACGAGACTGAAAAGAACTGCTTAATTACACAGTAGCTAGCAAAATGGTGAAGCAGTTGGATCGAAAGTTTTAAAAACCTCTTTCAGAGATTTGTCATCTGTTTCCCCACTGGGGTTATCCTCTGGGGTGGGGCTCAGCTGTCCCAGCTGCCTGGACTGCCTGGGATCGCTGTACTGGGGTCTCATTAAGCCTGCTAACGCCTGTACAGGAAGGCTGTGCACTGCGGGGACCTGGCCTGCACAGGAGCTGCTGGGGACATGGGCCGGTGCGTCGGCTGGCCCATGGACAGTGGCCTCCGCGTCGGCAGTGGTTTTCTGTGGCAGGGCTGCTTCTCCAGGAGCGTGCTCATTTTTGTCACTGCCTTTTAAACCACCACTTTTTTTCTGGTTCTCTGCATTTTCCGTTGCTGGCTCTGGTGCAGATGATGAGCCAGGCTCCCTAGGGTCATACAAACTAATACCACTGAGAACTGAACTTGGAGTCCCCAGTGGAACACCAGCTGAAGGCGACAGTTTAGGAGTGTAGGGAGGCAAAACCCCAGGCCCAGAGTTGCTGGTTACTGCCGCCGAGGGCTGCGATGCACCAGGGCTTGACCTGGCCAAGTGAGGGGCACACTTTGGTGTATGTGACTCCTTCGTAACTGCTTGCTGAGACACTGTGTTGTGCAGTCTGTGAAGTCTCGGATCACATTTTTTTTGTAGCCTGGGGTCTCCCAATTTACTTGCTGAGCTGTGCAAGTCCCCAAATGGTTCCAGGTAGCCTTCTCTGCTTGTTGTGTTAATTTTGGCTTTGACTGCCAATTTTGAATCCAGGGGAACTATGCTTTGATGGAGATCGCTTTTCGAATTCCATAGCCTCTGGTCAGCTATAAGAGGGGGCAGAGGTAAGCTGATTGAAGAGACGGGGTCCGGTTTTGGTAAAGGGACTGGAAGTAAGTCCTCTGGAGCCCACACGATGTGTTTTGCGAAATTGGGCTTGGTGAGTATGATATCCATTTTAATGTGACTGAACTGCCTCAGCTGCGACCGTGGGTCCTGGAGCACTGCCCCGGGGGGAGAGTCCAGGGGTATTAAGGAAGCCTTTTCTCTCAGTTCTCGTTCTGTGTCCTCTTCCTCATCATCTCCTCTCTTGTGTTTGATGTTAGCGCCAGAATGTGCATGATGTAAATCGCACTTTGCTGCGCCAGCAGAGGAGCTCACCTGCCCACTTCCGTTTCCTCTTGGTTTCCTGGGATCCCACACGAGTCTGAGACCCTGTGCGGGAGACTCAGAAGACTTTCTAATGTCTTGTCTTGGGATGGTCCTAAGTCGAGGGTCAGACACCTGGTTACCTTTACTCTTCTCTTTAGCAAGTCTTGGATCAGTAGGAGTGCCAAGTTCCAAGGAAGACTGCTGCTGACTCCTTAAAGTTTCTGTTTGTTTCTGTAACGTTTTCAGGATTGCCTTGACACTGCTCCCTTCATCCTCTTCACTACTGGAATACCAGTTAACAGGATCATCTAAATGCAGACAAAGACTTATTATAAAGAATGAAGCATGCAGATTCAGCCTGAATTAAGATAAAAAAGCACATGCTATTTCTGAAGTCTAACTTCAAGACAATGCATCATCGTCCCTGGCCAGTGTGGCTCAGTTGGTTGGGCATTGCCCCATGTGCCAGAAAGACAATGTCATCATAGAAATGCTAGGGTTTCAACACCGGAACAAGGCAGGATATGGTATGATGACCATCAATTTGGTTATCACACTCTGGAAAGACAGCTGGGATACTGGGACATGTGCAAGTCCTTCCAGCCAAAGAAAGCCAGGGCCTTTCCTGCCAGTTGGCCAAGGGAACTCAGAGCCTGTGTGGTGTAACAGGCTTCAGGGAGAAGGCAAAATCCTCTGGGGACAGAAGATGAAAAAGTTTTGGGTCTCCTTAATTCAAGTAATCCTTAAGCTCTTCATTTATTTTGATAGCAAGGGAGAGATATAAAAATATGTTTGGAAAGACAACAGAGCACTAATAATGACAGTTAAGGAAGCCATGGGAACTGAGCAAATGAGGGGTGAGGTGCAGACTCTTCATTTGTATTTTACATTTTAGATATTTGACCTATGTGACTATATTAGCTATTCCAGCACTAAATTAAAAATATCAAACAAAACTAACATCCTAAAGTTTATATACTTGACCTTTATGAGAACACTTTGGGCCTTACTCCTAAAGTCTTTTTATCCCTAGTGTGTTGCGCACAATGAGTAGAAGGTATGATAAGGCGAGTCTCCTTCCTCTCAATTCAGACACATACAGGTCGACACTAAGTTGGACACACACACACACACACACACACACACCCTAGAACAGCGGTTCTCAACCTGTGGGTCGCAACCCCTTTAGTGGTCAAAAGACCCTTTCACAGGGGTCGCCTAAGACCATCCTGCATATAAGATATTTACATTACGATTCATAACAGTAGCAACATTACAGTTATGAAGTAGCAACAAAAGTAATTTTATGGTTGGGTCACAACATGAGGAACTGTATTTAAAGGGCCAGAAGGTTGAGAACCACTGCCCTAGAATATCCCAGACCAATAGACCATTGCAGATATTCTTCTTTTACCTCCTTGCACTGCTTACTAATGTGTTTCTACCTCATGGAACTTTAGTGTTACCCTCTTAGTTTGAACAGAGCAGTGCTCACAAAATAAGCAATGGTGTTTAGGGTGGGGATGTGTCTTAATATAGAATACACTATGTCACAATAGCAAAAGGTTTTTTTGGGTCTCAGGGTATGGAAAACAAAGTTTAGATTCTAGGTCTCTTTCCTTCTTTTCTTGGACCTCCAGGAGGCCTAGAGCTGGGCTTGCAATTCATTTTCAATGTTTCTGTAGAGTAACTTTGCTCCTCACAGAAGTTGTTACCTGACCCAAAGAGGGAAGATGCTATTTTATTCTCACTTTCATATGAACATATTTAATAAGCAGTCAAATCCCTTTTGGAATGAGAATGAATATAGAACAGAAGGAAAGTAGAACAGCAGAGGACAACAGGCAGCAAATATTAGACAGGAAATGATGAGTAACAACTTTTTATCAAGGGACAGATACAATTTAAAGGCATTAAAATTTTATGAATATAACAACAAATACACAAAAATCCTAGCTGGTCAAGACTTTTTCTGTATATAGAGAAAACAACCTTTATAAAACATCACCAGTTGTATAATATTATAAAACTAGAGGCCCGGTGCAAGAAATTAGTGCACTGGGGTGGGGGGGAGGGGTTGTCCCTCAGCCCAGCCTGTACCTTCTCCAATCTGGGACCCCTTGGGGGATGTCCGACTGCCGGTTTAGTCGGACATCTGGCAGTTGCACATCCCTCTCACAATCCGGAACTACTGGCTCCCAACCACTCGTCTGCCTACCTGATTGCCCCTAACCACTCTGCCTGCCAGCCTGATCACACCCTAACCACTCCCCTGCTGGCCTGATTGCCCCTAACTGCCCTCCCCTGCCAGCCTGGTTGCCCTCAACTGCCCTCCCCTGCAGGCCTGGTCCCCCCATAACTGCCCTCCCCTGACAGCCTGGTCACCCCTAACTGCCCTCTCCTGCTGGCCTGGTCCCCCCATAACTGCCCTCCCCTGACAGCCTGGTCACCCCTAACTGCCCTCCCCTGCTGGTCCCCCCATAACTGCCCTCCCCTGACAGCCTGGTCACCCCTAACTGCCCTCCCCTGCTGGCCTGGTCCCCCCCAACTACTCTCCCCTGCATGCCTGGTCGCCTTCAATTGCCCTCCCCTGCCAGCCTGGTCCCCCCTAATTGCCCTCCCCTGCAGGCCTGCCCCCCCCCCAACTGCCCTCCCCTGCTGGCCTCGTCACCCTCACTGCTCTCCCCTGCAGACCACCTTTGACCACATGGGGGCAGCTATCTTGTGCGAGGGCATAATGGTCAATTTGCATATTATCTTTTTATTATATAGGATTTTTTATCATCTAGAAAAGTTATTTTCTTGCTTATGAAAACATAAAGCTCTGTAAGACTAAAAAGTTGACTGATAAATGGTTGTTGTTTTTTAAATGAAAGTTTTAGCACTTAAAGGAATAAATATAAATTGTACAGGAAATTAAGTTATTAGGTAACCCTCATTTCCCTGTGATGTTAAGTAAATGAAGAATTAATGTTACCGTATTTGAAAATATAATGTATATTTATGTAATAGCTTGTAGCTACCTGTCATAGTTTTAGATAGTTATTAATAAATTTTATGTTTAAGATTTTCTAATTTGTAAGAACTGGATGCCTTAAACTTTTCTCTCCTTAATTAACTAGATGCTATACACTTATCAACATTGAAAACACTAAGGTAAACTTAGTGTCTCCATATTATCTTTTATATTGAAAAATAGAGGCCCAGTGCACGAATTCATGCACCAGTGGGGTCCCTCAGCCTGGCCTGCGGGATCGGGCTGTCAGCTCTCCAATATCTCCCAAGGGGTCCCAGATTGTGAGAGGCTGCAGGCCAGGCCGAGGGACCCCACCAGTGCAGAATCAGGGCTGGGGAGGGATGAGGGAGGTTGGCCAGCGGAGGGACCACAGGAGGGCTCCAGGGTGTATCCAGCTCCTCTCACTCAGTCCCGATTGGCCAGACCCCAGCAGCAAGCTAACCTACCAGTCGGAGTGTCTGCCCCCTGCTGGTCAGTGCATGTCATAGTGACTGGTCAACTGTCTGCCCCCTGGTGGTCAGTGCACATCATAGCAAGTGGTTGAGTAGCCTTAGCATATCATTAGCATATTATGCTTTGATTGGTTGAATGGGTGACTGGACAACTGAACACTTAGCATATTACGCTTTTATTATATAGAATAACATTCCCTAACTAGAGGCCCAGTGCATGAATTCGTGCACAGGTGGAGTCCCTTGGCCTGGCTGGTGATTGGGGTCATTGGGGGGGGGGGCGCTCCAGATGGCTGTGGAGAAGGACTGTGGGAGGTTGGCTGTGGGAGTGCATTGACCTCCAGAGGGCAGCTCCTGCATTGAGCATCTGCCCCCTGGTGGTCAATGTGCGTCATAGTAACTGGTTGACCAGTTGTTCCATTCATAATGGTCGCTTAGGCTTTTATTCTATATAATAAAAGAGAAACATGTAAATTGACCATCCTTCCGCTACATGCACCAGCCAATCAGGAGTATTCAAATTAACCTGACAAAGATGGCGGGTTAATTTGCATACACAGGCGCCGGGTGGAGAGCAGAATGGGTGAGCCAGTGGAGAGTGGAACAGCTTGGGGAAATTGGCTCCCCAAGCCGCCAGACAGAGAGCAGAGAGGGAGAGCTGGCAGCTTGGAGGACTTGGCAGAGTAGGAGGCCATGGAACAGAGACAGAGTAGGAAGGGAAAACCAAGAGCGCGGGGAGCATCAGGAATGCTGGGAATCATAGTTCTGGTGGCAGACGGATCTCTTAGACACTAGCAGCGGTTCTCAACCTTTGGGTTGCGAACAATGAAAATACATCCTGCATATCAGATACTTACATTACGATTCATAACAGTAGCAAAATTACAGTTATGAAGTAGCAATGAAAATAATTTTATGGTTGGGGGTCACCACAACATGAGGAACTGTATTAAAGGGTCGCGACATTAGGAAGGTTGAGAGCATTGCAGAGCAAAGTGAGCCTGGAGCAAGTTACTGTGGCGGTGGGGGACGGCGGGATAGCAAAGGTGAGAGACATAAGTAAAATCAGAGTGTCTAGGAAAAATTAAAGGGAAGATATCCTAAAACTTCCAGGAAATCTCCACCAATGAAGCAAAGAAAAAAATATGCCTCTATTATTCTGTGAGCAACAAACCAAACTGAGTTGGGGTCTCAGACAATTCGCTCATATGACTGCACAAACAGACAGAAACTCCTGGATTGGAGAGGGCTCTCCTGAGGGCTCCCAGATTGGAGAGGGTGCAGGTCAGGCTGAGAAACCCCCACAACCCCCAATGCATGAATGTCGTACACCGGGCCTCTAGTATATATAAATAATATAGCAGAATCTGAAGTGTATAGTCTATGCCCATAAACATTCCTCTAATAACTGAATTGTTTTGAGCTTGGTCTAGAAGTCCAAATTCCTGAATTGAAAGGTGTCTCGTCCCTTTTCTATTTATTGTCTTCCAAAATAAAAAGGCCCAATAAATAGCAAGTCTGCTCACTTAGGCCTTGCACTCTAATTTCAGATCTAATCACTGGTTCAAGTCAACCCCCTTGCAATCAATTGCTAATATACCAATGGCATGGAAACCACAAACAATCCCCAAGAAAGGAGCTATGAAGTAAGCTGGAAATATGAGAGACAGTTCAGAGAAACTCATTTTTTCAAACTTTAACCTATTTAAGACCATTTTAGGAACTGTGACCCAAACAGGTTGTGAGATGCTGTATCATAACATGTGACATATCCACTAGGGAAATGCAAATCAAAATCATAATGAGGTATCACTTCACACCTACACGGATGGCTAAAATAATAATTTCAAAAAGAGAAAATAGTAAGTATAGGTGAGAATATAGTGAAATTGCAACCCTCCTACATTGCTGGTGGGAATGTAAAATGATGCAGCCACTGTGGAAAAATCTGGTGGTTCTTCAAAAAGTTAAACATATAGTTATCAAATGACCCAGCAAGACCACTCCTCGGTATATTCCAAAAGAATTAAAAACATGGACTCAGCCTAACTAGTTTGGCTCAGTGGATAGAGCATCGGCCTGCAGACTGAAAGGTCCCAGGTTCGATTCAGGTCAGGGGCATGTACCTTGGTTGCCGGCACATCCCCAGTAAGGGGTGTGCAGGAGGCAGCTCATCGATGTTTCTCTCTCATCGATGTTTCTAACTCTCTATCCCTCTCCTTTCCTCTCTGTAAAAAATCAATAAAAATATATTTTAAAAAACCCACAACAACATGGACTCAGACGCTTGTATGACAATATTCTTTGCACCATTATGAAAAAATAACATGACAGACCTTCTTCTTTGCTAGATGCCCTGTGAGGGTGGGTGCTGCTTGGTTCTTCATCGTCTTGGTATTTCTGAGTAAGTCTGACAAAAAGAGCTCTCTGCACTGCAGGGAGGAGGCCTGGTGCAGGCAGGGGGTCATGGCCTGTCATGCTGCTGCTGCCATCACACCCACTCCCACGGTTAGGTGAGTCTTGAACAATGGGAGGCTGATGCTGAGCAAACTCGTCATGCCACATCCCATCTGCACATAATAAAGAAACAGACATTGATTAAAGTACAGTATTCCATGAGAGAGTACCCCTGTGAGTTATAAGAAATTGAAGCCCTACTAATAATCACATTTGATTAGAAAACTGTTATATGATTGTAAATATTTTTGAAGTTATCTGAAGTTCTATTATTAAAAATGTTTGGTTAAATTTGAAGCCTTCCCTGGTGTTGCGTGGTGGTTAGAGCATGGGTCCATGATCTGAAGGGTCTCGGGTTTCATATTGGTCAAGGGCATGTGCATGGGTTGCACGTTTGATCCTGACCCTGGTTGGAAGACAACCAATCAATGTATCTCTCACATTGATGTTTTTCTCTTTCTACCTCCCTTTCTCTTTTCCGCTCTCTAAAAATCAGTGGAAAAAATATCTTCAGGTGGGAATTAACAAAAGAAAGTTAAAACATATTTAAGGTCTCAATTTCATCACATTTTACTTAGATTTATTTGTTTTCATGTAGCTTTATTTAAAACATACTTATTATCCTTTTAATGAAAGATAGGACTCTAAATATTTAGCTTGATTCTGAAAGGTACACTTACCACTAGAGTTAGTGGGTGGCTGAAAATTAGGTGCACCATGCTGAGAATAGTAATTCTCATAAAACTCAGCGGGGTTTTGTAGGGACTCATAACTGGTGTTGAGCTGCATTTCACCAGAACCTTGCAGGTGTGATGAGCCTGGAGAACCGTGATTCTCTCTGGGTACTTTCATCATGTGTTCTGGAAAGCCCGGACAATGGTAAGCACCACTCATACTTGGTACTGTCAAAGATGCATCTGGTTGAACAATTACTCCAGCTCCATGTGGACCGGGTGGCAAAGGTGGGCTCTGTGGCACTGGTAGGCCAGGAGGTCCTGCACATGGATGATGTCTAGGGGAGCCTGAGTGCATCACAGGAATACTGTGTCCCTGAGACATATTAGGTTCGGGACCTGGACTTGACCCAGAACTGTAGATATGCTGAGGATGTGGGCTGCTTTCCTGATACTGTGGTCCTGGTGGCGAGTCACTGCTATAAAATGCTGGTGGTCTGTAGACAGAAAGAATAGTATTTCTTAGTTCAAAGAAAAGAGACAAACAAGAATGTCACATTTTTAAATGGTTACATGTGTTTTCTATATCAGAGGAGAATAGTCTGCTTCTAAGAAGGCATTTATTTCATATTACCTATAGTAACTGGAAGGACCAACATGTGCATCCTGCCTGTGTTTTAGCCCATAGTTTTCTAAGTTGCTGCTTATTAACTGTTGTTCTAAAATCGTATTCATTACTGCTTTTGAAAAATGCAGAAAGTACAAAGACAAATAAGAAACACCCCTAATCCCATCACCCAGAGATAAATGTTTTGACTGGTTCTCTTCTAGTCCTCATCACTGTGAGGAGGTTCTGAAGCTGGCTCAGGATTCTATAGAGAAAGCTAAGAGGAGGCAGCAGAGGACGGGCAGGAGGATGTGGGAGGAAGCAATCAGGTGCGTGCTAGGACAGCTGCTATCTCTACCTGAGCTTACGCACACGATTAACATAGACACAACTTAGTTTCTTAAGAAGTATTTCTAGGGAGAAAATGCCACCGTTTTTGAAAACGTTAACTTACTTCTTCCCAATCTTATGTGCTAAGTCCACAGTAGGTTTTACAACTATTTCAAAAAGAGATGGGATTTTCTTGAAATCATCAGAGATATCTGTCTGAAAGTCATCTTCAGGATCAGAAAAGGGAAAGTGCTCTGCTGGGGTTGGCAGGAGCCCCACTCCTGGAGGTGGTTTGGGAAGAGGGGTTATGCCACGCTTCCTAAGTTCCTCTAACTCTCTTTCATCCTCATTTGTGGGGTCCTCTTCAGTGTTCAACACCTGAAAATAATTGGCAAAGATTACCACATAAAAACAAACTATCTTCCTCACGTTTAACATTGTATAAAGAGTTAAGTAAATTAGTTCTATTAATAGGAAAATATAACATTAAGCTGCATGGGTCACACACAAACTCATTTTCATAAAGAGAATGAAGTTCAAAGAGGTAAAGGATATTTCTCAGAGTAAACTAGCTTTTTAACAGCAAAACAAGGATGAGAATAAAAGATTCTTAATTCCTAGCCCAATATTCTGCTTTTCTAAAACACTGTATTAATGAAACATGAAATAACAAATCCCTGACTTATGAGCAGTTTTATAAAACATGATTCAAGTCAAATAAATCTGTAGAGAGACTTAACAATCAAGGAACAAAAACATTACTTACTTTGTCCAAAAGTTTCCTCGTTTCTTTTGTCAAATCATCATGTGAAAATTTACACTTGTCTCCTTGGTAACATTTTGCTCCACTATGATAGAACTTGCATGGAAATTCATGTAAATAAAAATATTAAGGAACAGACCAAATAAAATAAAATTCTAATATTTTTAAGCCAAAAAACATAACTGTGCTGAATCAATAAGACTCCATAATTATATACAGTGGGGCCTTGACTTACGAGTGTCCTGACTAATGAGTTTTTTGAGATACCAGCTGTCTCTCGGCTGATTTTTTGCATTGAGTTGACAGAGTAATTTGAGTTAACGAGCTCCTTAACAAACTCCTTAACGAGCTCGGTCTCGGAACGAATTAAACTCGTAAGTCAAGGCCCCACTGTATTATACTGAATTTTCTATAAGCACATCAGATAATTTAAGATGAAATATTTTAGTTATGCTGCAAAATATTCAAAAAATTTAAAATCTCTCTCACTCTATTAAAACTAGAAAACAATTTTAAAAGAAATATAATGGTTATAGTATTTATAATGTTTATGCAAGCCCTGTTACTTTCCACAATAAAGTATTATGCAGAGCAAATACATTTTATAGCAAGAACTCATACCTATGAAGAATAATGGGCTTGATATGTCAAGTTAAAGTTAACCCAACAATGAGAGCTACAGGCTAGCCTGACTTAAAGGGTAGTCACCTAAGGTTTTGGAGACAAAATTCTAAAAAAAATATTAACTCCTGAAGTATGGTGAAAAATATATCATTTTCACATGGCATATGTTCAGAGAGAATTCCTGGATGGTTTTAGGAAATTTATTACTATAATCATCACACTGATAAGTTCAAAAGAAAAAATTACACGATTATCTTAGCAAGTGCAAATGGTGACTAATACAATTCAAAGTCCTCATTTGATTTAAAAAACTCTTAGTAAAGTAAGAATATACTTAACTTGATTTTTTAAAACATCTATCTTAAAACCATAGCCACAAGCTAAAGCAAAAGGACATTATCATTAAAATTGTGTACTGCCAAAGCCGGTTTGGCTCAGTGGATAGAGCGTCGGCCTGTGGACTGAGGGGTCCCGGGTTCGATTCCGGTCAAGGGCATGTACCTGGGTTGTGGGCACATCCCCAGTAGGGGATGTGCAGGAGGCAGCTGATCGATGTTTCTCTCTCATCGATGTTTCTAACTCTCTATCTCTCTCCCTTCCTCTCTGTAAAAAATCAATAAAATAAAAAAAAATAAAATAAAATTGTGTACTATGTCTGCCATAATCATCACTGTTTAACATTATTCTGGACATGTAGCCAATACAATTAAAACAGGAGATATAAATTATCATATTTACAGATGGTATGACTGTGGGGAAAACTGTAAGGATAGACTGAAAGCATTTAGAAACAGAGGAATAAGGTGTCTGGTTTCTAAAGAAATATGTCAGATCTGAAAAAATGTTTTCTTTTTTTAAAATATATTTTTATTGAAGGGAGAGGGAGAGGGAGAGGGAGAGAGGGAGAGAGGGAGAGAGGGAGGGAGGGAGGGAGAAGGGGGGAGAGAGAGAGAGAGAGAGAGAGAGAGAGAGAGAGAGAGAGAGAGAGAGAGAGAAAGAAACATCAATGATGAGAGAGAATCACTGACTGACTGCTCCTGCACACACTGTACTGAGGATTGAGCCTGCAACCCAGGCATGTGCCCTGACGGGGAATCGAACCAGCAGCCTCTTGGTTCCTGGGTTGATGCTCAACCACTGAGCCACCTGGCCAGGCTGTTTTCTTTTTCTTGAATAAAACATATTTATTAGAACATTTTAATCAGGAAAGGAAGATTGTTTGCCCTACTAATTATTAACCATACCCTTATAGAGGGGACTGGTCAAATAGTAGTATAGAAGCTGAACTGTGCATACAGGGAAATTTAGGCTCTGGCAAAGGTGCCATTTTAATTCACTGAAGATGAGACAATGAGTTAACCATTTGGAAAAAATTAGGTCCTTAATGCACATCATATATCAAAATAGAATCCATATGAAGTAAATGCTAAAGATACAACCTTCACAATCATAGCTCAATCACATTTTTAGAAAAATTATGTTTAAATGTGTACATCTATCCATTCACAAATGCATACATCCAGTTGTAGAAAAAAATCCAAGACTTTATGTCATATTGTTAGCATAATTATTCCTGAAGAATTAGATTATTTGGAATTTTTTAAAAAGTTAACTTGAAAATTATCAAACATATACCAAAGGAAAGCAAATAATACAATTAGCTCCCTCAGACTGCCCGTGTAAGTTCAATTTCATCACCTGGCAATTTTGTGAGATCTATGCCACCCCCATACTCTCCTCAGACCTCTCCATCAAAAAACACTGGAGTATTCAAAGCATATTCCAAACACATTTAATCTGTGGATATTTCCATGTTTATTTCAAACAGATAAGGAATATTTTTCTTAATAATCACAACCTATCATTAATATGAAAAATTAATACTTTAATTTTATCTACTACCCTGTCAATATACAAATATTTCAGACTGTTTCAAAAAAAGCTCTTTTTATAATTGCTTTGTTTAGATTAAGATCCAAACATGGTCCACAAATTGCATCTGGTTAACATATATCTCAAGTTCTTTAATTGATCTATAGCAGTTCCCCTCCCCTTTTATTTTTATACTAGAGGCCCGGTGCATGAAATTCATGCACTGGGTGGAGGGGTCCCTCAGCCCAGCCTGATCCCTTTCACAGTCCAGGAGCCCTCAGGGGTGGGAGGTGACCCAGCGATCAGGGGAAGGCTACGCCCCCATCACAACTCTGCTGTTGCCACTGCTGGCAGTGCAAGCCTCGGCCGGCCCTGGTTACCTGTGCCTCGGGCTGGCCCTGGGCAGCTGGGCAGCCACCATCTGAGGCTTGCTTGTGCCTCAGGCCGGCCCTGAGTGGCGGGGTTGAGGGGACTGGGCGCCGCCATCTTTGAGGGCGTGGCAGTCAATTAGCATATTCCCTCCTTATTGGCTGTGGGTGCCACCATCTTTGAGGGCGTGACAGTCAATTAACATATTCCCTCTTAATTGGCTGTGGGCACCGCCATCTTTGCGATGGTGTGAGGGTCAATTAGCATATTTCCTCTTTATTAGATAGGATCATTTTTTGTTAATTTTAATATTTGTCATTGATGTTAAAATAAGTACTCCCAATTGCATCAAGAGGCATTTGATGCCCAGCTGTTTCTTTTCAATGTTAAGGCTGATGGGTTGGAGCAGGTGTTGTCAGTCCCATTCATCAATTACAAAATTTCTCATCAACTTTTCATCTAATGTTTTTTGTTTTTTTTTTTTTTTTTAAATATATTTTATTGATTTTTTACAGAGAGGAAGGGAGAGAGATAGAGAGTTAGAAACATCGATGAGAGAGAAACATCGATCAGCTGCCTCCTGCACATCCCCCACTAGGGATGTGCCCGCAACCAACGTACATGCCCTTGACCGGAATCGAACCTGGGACCTTTCAGTCCGCAGGCCGACGCTCTATCCACCGAGCCAAACCGGTTTTGGCCATCTAATGTTTTTAATAGCCATCAGTAATCACTGCCCAAATCTATTAATTCACCAAAATATGCAAAATGGTAGGGTCTATGTCAGAGGGTGAAGCCGTGTGTAATTGTGCCAGCACAGCCCTGCTCTTCTCCACAAGGGTGGCCCCATTTCGAATTCCTGCCAACAAAGTCTGAGGGTGTCTATTTTATCCCAGCCTTGCTAACAATCTTTGCTGTCCCTTTTTGAGGGTGGGGGGGAGGAAGGATTTTTGCAAATCCGGTAACTGCAAATGGTATCTTGGGCATAGATAAATTGCATTTCTCTTATTATGAACTAGAGGTCCAGTGCATGAAATTCGTGCACAGGTATGGTCCTTAGTGGCTGCCGGCTGCCGGCTGGGGCCTCCCTTCTTTCCACGCCCCGCCCCTGGTGATTAGCACACGTCACAGCGAGTGATCCAACTCCCAGTTTCCCAGTCGAACTCCTGAGGGGACACTTTGCATACTAGTCTTTTATATAGATAGGATTGAGCATCTTTTCATGTTTTGGATCATTTGCATTTCTCTCTATGAATTATCTGTATGTCTTATCTCATTTTTCTTCTCAATTTTTAGAAGCTCATATATCAAACTTTTTGTGATATAAGATGCAAACAACTTTTCCCATTTTATTATTTATCTTTTACTTTGCTTATGTCAGATATTTGTATGTAAAATTAAAAATTTTTATACTGTCAATTTTTCAGTCTTTTCTCTCATTGCTTCTGGATTTTAAGTCATACTTCTGTTCTGGAGTATAAAGGACCCATCCACACACTCCTCTGGTATTTGTATGGCTTTATCTTTACATTTAGATCAATGATATCAGGAATTTTTTACTTTCTTCTTTTACATTATTTTTGAACTAGACAAGACTATTTTAAATTGTATCTGGAAAAATAAACATGAGAATCTACCAAATAACAAGTGTACTGATGAGGCGGAAATAATCTCATCAAAGCAGCAGAGATAGGAAGACGAACAGACCATGGGGCCAAACAGAAACTCTAGAACAAAACCATACACATAACATTTCATCATAATAAAGATGGAGTTTCAGTTTGAGGGAGAAAGGCTCCATTAGTCATCAAAGGCAGTGAAAAACCAGCTTCTCTCTCTCTTGCGCTCTGTCTCTCTATACACACACACACACACACACACACACACACACACACACACACACATATATTTTAAAGAACTATAAACATATAGTGAAATACCAATTTGAATGGGGGCAGGTGTACAATTTAGATGTATAGATTTCTAAAGAAAGAATGAGGAAGAATATACAGTGATAATTAGGGGTAAGATTTGATGAGACTCTGATTTTATAATGTTTAACAATGATAGTTTATTACTTATGAACCTAAGTAAAAATAATAAAGTCATAACATAAATACAGGGTATCCCCAAAGATGTAGACACAAACTTTGAATAATTATAAAGACAGTATTTATTAAAATACATTTCATTTTCAAAATTGAGCTATCAGCTGTTACAGCATGTATACATTTTTTAGGGACACCCTGTATTTTGCCAACTCTTTCAGGAACCCATGCTATTGAAATACATATAAGTGTATATTAAATACAAAGTACCTTTATTTCACAGATTTTTCTCCACAGGGATGTTATTTATTTCATTTCCCTAAAGAAAAAAACTCAGCTTGCCCTTCTAAAGTACAAAGGCTGACTAGACTTAGTTTGTGTAATGTGTTGTTTGAAATTTAAAATCAAACTAGGCTTTCTAGGTTGTACTTAGGATTTTTCAAACCCTCAATGATTTTTTCAAACCTCAATATTTTGGTTAACATATTCTCAGTAAAGGATATTATGCATGTAAATACAGTTCTCCCCTTTCGTACAATATCCTTGTAAATAAAATCTGCAGATCTCTTTCCTCTTCTCCAACTCTGCATCATGATCAAATTTACATTGATCTCCCTGTTCCAAAAAGAAAAGAAAGGAGGAAACAAAGAGAAAAAAAGAAACAACTGAATTGAATTTTCTCCATGGCATTTCACAGCGGAACTATGGTTATATCTTCAGTCTTTAAATAATGAGCTAATAATCCAAACAATTTCTTAAGAGTTTTTGCCCAAGATGGTGGGTGTGGCTACTAGTATGTGCAAAGGCAGCACAGTGCAGGCTCAGGGGCATCTGCCCACTCACCATGTCTAGCTGAGCTACTATGGGGACTAATTTAACCATCTGGTGTGGCCGTGTTTACAATGGGTCAGTAATAGTAACCACTTTCTAGGGTTACTATAAAGATTCAAACATTTAATATTAGTAATCCACTTTGAACAGGACTTGCCACACAGTCAGCAGTGTGTTTATTAAATAAAATCTAATTTCAACAAATTACATCAATATCCCAAAATATAATTAAATGAGTTCTGATGTATAGTATTTCCATTAGATACATTGTGAAGAACCAGTTTTATTACAACTAAATGAGAAATGAAAAAAAAAACAAACAAACCCAAAAAGGTTTAAATTTTAAAGAGCATTTTGGAAGTGAAATGATTTATGATACCCCTGTGAATTTACCTTAATACATCTCCCTTCCAGAAAGTATTTACAGATTTGTTTTCCTTTGTGTTCCACTGTGTGCTGATTAATAAATTCCTGAGTCATCACCTTCCATTTTTTCCCTGGTTTATTATACTGCAAGAAAAATTTTTTATTTAAGTGCAACATATATTAAATAGGTATTAAAACGTACAGTCAAATGAATCTGGAAAGCAGTTCAAATTCATTATTAAAAGTGGGCAAGATGGGACATTCTGAGGTTACTCATTTATTTGGAGAGAGATATGCTTCTAGTGAACAGCGTATGCTACTAGTGGTTGCAAAGAACCCTATTTCTATTTTAAGGAGAATGTATAACTACATTTTAAAGCATAAAATTATGAAAAGCTTGAAAATTAACAATAATACCCCATTTTGGCAAAGAAACAATAAAATATAGTGTTGATAGGTATGTTATAAAAGACTTAAAATTTCCATATTGTTTGACACAGAATTTGTACTTTATAGGATTATTCTAAAGGAATTATCAGGAAGGCACACAAAGATTTATTCATAAATATAACAATGGCAGAATTACTTACATAGTAAAAAAAATAAAATAAAAACCACCACACCAAACAAACAAAAACCCTAGAAACATTCTACACATCCAAAATGAATCCCAATTTTATAATAAAAATAAAAAACAAAAAAATATACCCCCCACATTGAAGTGTATGTCTCTAGATGATTCTCTTAAAAATTAGATTATTTTGTACTTTCTTTAGAGAAAAAAAATCCTCAGTGAAGATGTATTACCTTTAATTTATAAATTTTAAAAAATTAAGGAAAAAAGTGTATGACGGCAAATCTCACAGCCCTATGTTTTCCTTTGTTCTCCTCAGGTGCCAACTTGACTTCTGTGCGTATAGGAAGACTGAGTCATGACAGGGGATGGGGCTTGGCTGTGCTAAGGACTGCCATTCACGTGGCCATGAAGCAGCACTGTTCTCTGAGCGCCCCTCATGTGTGTGCCTGGCGCACCGTAGAAGTGCAGTGACTATTTGCTCTCCTGATATGATTCCAGTTTCCCTTTTCCCTCAATTTACTAGAAGACAGAGAACAATATTGCACAATCTACTGAAATAGGAAATTGCCTCAAAGCAAACACTTTGAGCAACAGATGGCCAGATTTACACCTGATCCTCAATGCTCAGAGCAGAAGTATCCATTTTACTCTAAGAATTCTTTTAAAAAGCACAATACCAAGAAAACATAATCCTTGAGGCTCTTTTTAAAAATATAAGTATACCTAAATTGCCCCAGGAGAGAATAAAATTGTGTATATTTTACTCTTACATATCACTGAAAATATCTTAAATCTATGTAAATCTGACTTACAAACATTTCCTATTTCTGGCTCACTTTGAAAAAGTAAATATAAATGACCAGCTCACATATGCCATCTGTATAAAGAATCGTGGCTATAATGAAATAGACAGCTGAAGAGAATTCATTATGCAAAGCCAGTGAGCCAACCTGAGAAATATACTCCGAAATTAAACAGTAAAAATATCTAGTGATTATCATCAAAGAACCCCCTAACAATGCACCAAGTAGTACTTAGGCTTTACTAATTTAATACTGTGTGTACTCTCATTTTGTCTCTTTCTGTCAGTCTATGTTGCTTTCTAATGATATGCCTCGGTGTTTTAATAGAGGATTGTAGTTTTTGTTTTGTTTTCCAGTTTAGTTCTGCTTAAATGAGTAGAATATATCTCAGTAAACATAACTATGAGAACTCTAACTATAATCAAGGTATTCTAGAAAATCTAAGCAACTTTAACAAATACAATTTTAGAACAATATAAAGTGCCCAGAAGATCTGATCTTTTAAGTTTGAGCCTACGAATGACCACAAATGTCCTCTTATTAAGTAAAAGCTGAAAGGACGGCAGAAGTCACTGGTTTATCACCCTCACTGGACAGATTATGACAACTGCAGATCAGAGAAGTTAGTGATTTACCAAAAATCACATGGCACATTAGCAGCTCTGCAGTAACTCATACATCTCTTAAGAAAACACAAACTTAAGAAAGAGGGAGAGATGGGAAAGGTGAAGGGAGAGAAGAAAACCCAACCCACTACTGGGTCTTCTAAATTTACTCTAAAGCATGTATTATATTGGTACAACGAACAAAAGCATAAAAGATTTTTAAAAGTATATGAGGAAGGGGAAATGGAAGGATCTACCAGGAAAAGAACACATATTTATAGAAAATTTAATAGCTACCATAAAGACTAAACTATTTAAAGAATTTTATGGCCAACAGAATAAATAATAAGTCTTTAAAATCCAGGAGAAGTTTGCTTGTTCTGTACCCTTGAGTTTTCAAGAAATTAGTGTAGATGTGCAGGTATTCCCGAACTTATCTGGCCTCTGGGGCTCTTATACTTCCTCAAAAGACTAGGATGGAAGTGGATCTATGCCAGCCACTCAGCATGTCCACCCAACCCTGGGTGGGTCTGAACATAAGCACTCTCACCCTTGTTTCCAAGATCGCAAAAAGAAATCTCTCATGACAACCAATAAATGGACAGTCGATGACAGATTTTAATCTCAATAAATAAAAAAAGTGTCTACATCTGATGACTGAAGAAGAATTTATTCTGATTTTCTATTACATGACAAAGCATCTTTTAGTTGTAGACCAGATCTGTAAACATCTAAAATGTTAGCTTGAAGGGGCCCTTACAGTTAATTTAATACTGTATGTATTCTCATTTTAGCAAACTGAAGCTCACAGAGACAGGCAGAAACTTGCTTGAAGCCATGCTTTCTTGGAAGCTATTTTTCCCCAGGTATAGGGTAGGTAATGCATGTAATAGAAGGCTTACTTAGAAAGTATTCATACTAATTTGGTCTAGGGAGTGCAGCACATTCTGGAGGTCAACTGGTACAGAAGATGGACAGGCAGGTTAGAATCACCCAAAAAGATTTTTAACAGTCTATAATGTTCAAAGTTACTATTCCACAGAACATGAACAGGCTTATTTGTGCCTAATCTGTGCAGAGCCCTTAATATGTCAATGATGACTGAGAATCCTAAGGGAAGAGTGGTATGTGTAGAGTTTCACAAATTTATCTGGGCCTCAACTTCCTTTTTTAGGTCACACTTACTAACATTTCCCTAAGTAGTATCTTAAGGAGTACATATTAAGAAATCTTTACCTATTATCTTTAAGCCCAGAGATCAGAAAACCAAGCATTTTAAATTACAATCGATTGCTATCCCCTTGCTCTCAACTAAGGTTGCAGCTTTATAACCCACCCTTATCTGTGAATTCAGTCAGACCTCACTGGATCTGTGGGCAGAATACAGACTACAGAAAGTAGCTACACACTTGAAATGTACACATCTGAGTTCAAGTTAACATATATTTATTTGCTATCTACCATATGGGTAGTTCATAAATTCATCTTTCCAACCATTTATATTTCCTTTTCTTCTCTTTTAATGCTTTCAACTTCAGTTAGCTAATTTACTACTGTCTCTCTTCTTGGCCTGCTACACATTGAGCTATTACCATTTTATTGCCATCTGCATCTGGCGAAGACAACTCCTAGGAAAGGAAAGCCCAACAGAGAACTAACAGAACATGTTTTTGCTTTCCAAATATACCACTGTTATTTTGAACTGCTTTCAAACATATCAGTATTATTTCAAAGTCACCTAAATTTGCATCTCTATATTATAATCATGACTAATTAAAAAACAATTACTTTTTGGAATTTATTTATATTAATTTGATCTGAACTAAGAATGATTCATTTTACTAGAAAAGTAGCATTAAAATCAAATGCTTTATTTGTAGCCAAATAGGTTAAATGATGGAGAAGCTAATCTCCTCATTACGCATAAACTCAGTACCTCTTGAAAGTCATCCATTCCTGAAAACATACTGGGCCCTTTACTGACTCTTCCCCCACGGTCTTTGCGTTTGATTTTCTTCAGCAAACCTCGTCCACGACCAACATTAAAACTTTTAAGCCTCTGTTCAGTACCTAAAAAAGTTAAAATGTACTTCAAATACTATAGAAAAACAGTACACCTGTCAATATATTAGTTTATTGGAAACAGCTGTTTGTTTGTTTGTTTTTGGTTAATCCTCACCTGAGGATATTTTTTTTCCAGTGCTTTTAGAGAGAGTGGTAGAAAAGGAAGAAAGGGGAGAGGGAGAGGGAGAGGGAGAGGGAGAGGGGGAGGGGGAGGGGGAGGGGGAGGGGGAGGGGGAGGGGGAGGGGGAGGGAGAGATAGCAACTGACGTGAAAGAGACACATCCCTTGGTTGCCTCCAGCAGGTACCCTGGTCAGGGCACGGGATCGTACCTGCAACCCAGAGACCTGCCCTTGACCGGGAATCAAACCCAAGACCCTTCAGTGTGTGGCTGATGCTCTAACCACTAAGCACACCGGCCAGGGCAACACCTTATTTTTTAACAGTCTATAATGTACAGTGCATCTTTCTCCTCTAAATTCAATGAAAAAAATTATTTCAATCTTTACATGTTAAAACTTTCTGGGCATTGCTTCTTATACTTTTATTTTGGTTTTTAATCCTCACCCAAGAATATGTTTTCATTGATTTTTTAGACAGAGAAAGGAAGAGAGAGAAACTTTGATGTGAGAAACATTGGTCAGTTGCCTCCCATACAGGCCCTGACCTGTATGGGACTGAACCCCAACCTTTTTTTATACAGGATGATGCTCCAACAAACTAACCACCATGCCAGGGCTCTTTTGTTTCTTAAGGGATGTTAACAACATTAAGGAAGACAAGGAACAAGGACGTACATGGATGGAGAAGTCAAATCCAGCTTCATTCTTTTCAATTT
Source organism: Myotis myotis (assembly GCF_014108235.1). Lineage (NCBI taxonomy): Eukaryota > Metazoa > Chordata > Mammalia > Chiroptera > Vespertilionidae > Myotis > Myotis myotis. The sequence continues at coordinate 377,654 of NW_023416371.1, read as the reverse complement.
TCTTTAGAAAAAGCAATTAACAAGGCTTTCAGTTTTTCAGAGAATTAAATATTATATTCATCTCTATGGAAGACACTGTAGGTATTAGTGGTTAATTTATAGTGAATTGAGTTTCTATTGATAATTTTGAGTACATAGCACATATATTTCCAAGTAAAACATATCTTTTACTTTTTAAAAAAATATATTTTTTTATTGATTTCAGAGAGGAAGGGAGAGGGAGAGAGAGATAGAAACATCAATGATGAGAGAGCATCACTGAGCAATGACCTCCTACACACCCCACACTAGGGATTGAGCCCACAACCTGGGCATATGCCCTGACCTGGATTCGAATTGTGACCTCCTGGTTCATAGGTGGACACTCAACCACTGAGCCACGCCAGCTGGGCGACTTGTCTTTTACTTTTGAAAAACTTGCTATTTAAAAGCATCTAAAAAGATAGCCAAATAACGAAAGTATTTATTAGGGTAGGAAGTTAAAATACAAAATGATTTCTTATTTTACCAAAGTCATACTGAACTAATACATTTTCTAATGACCTTAAACCTACAAAATAGCCAATAAATATGTGCATAAAAAGTTTTATCTCATTAAGAGAAATTAAAATTAAAAAAATAACATACCAATTTTCACCTCAAAGAATACTGTGTGTAGGGACTTGGAGAGTTTGGCATTTTCACACACTAGCAGGGATCATCACTTTTTTAAACAGGCACATCACTTTTTTGGATATCACCTTGCTATATGAATCAAAAATCTTCAAATGTGTGGCTATGTCTTTTGACTCAATTCTACATTTCAGAATTTATCCCAAGAAATACGTCTGCCAAGGTGTTTTCTGATATATGTATAAATATGCAAGATTAATCACAGAATTTTAAAAAACTGGGTGCAACTTAAATCTCAAACAATTACATCAAACAAACATAACAATTTGTTAGACAAATTATGGTATATTTACTTTTACTAGAATGCAGGCATTTAAAGCTACTTATTAACATTAGAAGTTAAGGGGGGGTGGGGAATAAATTACCACAGTATAGTTTTTGTTAAAAATAATTGTCAGAAAAATTCTAAAAGAATGTATAGTAAACCAAAAATGTTCAAGTAATTATCTCTGGAAGTAGGGATTAAAATTATTTTATCTTTGATCTTTGCTGGATTATCTTGTCTACATATAAGAAAAGTTTTCTGCATTTGGCCATATATTCCTTCCATAATCCAGGAGAAAACAAATGTCAAAAATAAATGTATCACTCAGTTCACTAACAGCACAAACAGAAAGCGCCTGATGGAAAACCTCAGCGGGAAGGGATGAAGAGGCCTCCACATTCGGGTATTCCCATGTGGAGTTATCTCCACACCACTGTTGGACTATAATTACAGTAGCAGATGCATAGTCAAATTTCTTTTCCTTAGTTCAGCAAAGCCTAGTTTCATATTTTTCAATTAAATTTTGCTAAGAAATAAAAAAAGCCATTGAAATAACCAAATTTACTTGTCACTAACTGCTTTTCTCAACAACAATTAAAGGATAGATTCACAGAGTTTGGGTGCCCACTGTTTAACCTCAGCCTCATCTTGCTCCAGTTTTCTTGAGTCGAGCACATTGACTGAACATTTCTTAAGCTTGCTTCGACCGTTATGGGGCCCACCATGTCTTTCTATGGTAACTTGCCCTGACCTTCCCAGGGACCATGTGTCTCAATATAGCAGATGAATAGGTGATGACTGTAGAAATTTCTTTAGATTAGGTTATTTCCAATCTTGATATATGTCCATAGTCCTAAGTACACATGCATAGTAAAGGTAACCACATTTTAAAGCCTAACAAAAGAATAGCTTCCCAGCCCTAGCCAGTTTGGCTCTGTGGTTAAGCGTAGGATCATGGGTTCAATTCCAGTCAAGGGCACATACCTCATTTGCAGGTTCAATTCCTGGCCTGGTTGGGGCGCACTCAGGAGGCAAGCAATCGATGTGTCTCTCTCACATTGATGTTTCTCTCTCTCTCCCCCCACTCCCTTACACTCTCTAAAAAAATCAATGGAAAAAATATTCTCAGGTGAGGATAAACAAAGAAAGAATAGCTTCCCAGAACTCTGTCTTTACTGGTCTAAAGTATATATGTACTTAGAGCATCAGAGAGAATGGAAAAAGGTAGGTTATTTTTTATAAGTATAGTAGTATATTTCAGGGAAAAATATAAGAGGAAAATTGTTTTATACTTTTACATACTTCTAAAATATTAGGGTATCTTTATAATTCAAATATTAAGATTTCATACAGATTGAAATATTTATAGATTTTTATCCTCAAGGACTACAAAATAAACAAAAATGAATAAACTGATCTTGAAAAGGGGCTAAGAACTGTAAGTTTTTACTCCATCACTACCTATTTTAATAAGGTTCTTATATTTAAAAACAGATTGACAATTTAAAACTTACCTTGCTGAATTCCTTTCATTCTTTGTTTTTTCCCTGGTTCTTTAAAAAATGATGATCCTAAAGCAATACTGGAGGGTTCTTTAGCTTGTCTGTAATGTTTGAGCTGACTGTCAAAATCTTCTTCTGTTTCCTGACTGTAGTTACCGAAGTTGTCATCACTGTAGTTACCGAAGTTGTCATCACTGTAGGTACTGTACTCACCATATTCTTTACTTTTAAATTTTTTGTTATATTGACTCCTCCTTGATGTCGCGTAGCTTCCTGATATGTGCCCATGCTAAGTGGAAACGGACAATCCACTGTTAGGATTTTTCAGTTACATACAGGAATTGAGAGTACCATAAGACCTCTTTTCTCCCCCCGAAAGTTGGAAGAAAGGAGATAGTTATTAGTTCTGCCCTTTGATTAGTACTGATCTAGGACACCATTTGAAAATAAGTTAAAAAGTAAATGCTACTCTGATATCATTAAATTTCATAATGTTCAAAGATCCTTGCTGGGATGTTTTATTCACTTTTTGCTTTCCATGTCCCATGTCTCAACATTTGTACATACAGGATACTTATGTGAATTCCTGTCATACATGAATTCCTTCTCCAAAAAACAGAAAAAGTCTTTTTGAAAATAAGGAAAGTATAGTAAAATAGCTTGGGGGAGGGGTAGAAAAACATATATATTGTTCTAACGTTGAAAAGTTCCAAAATTACATGTTTAAGCATATTATATTTAATAAAAAAATGATATGTTTAGACATTTTTCTAAGAAAATATTTGTATCTGAGGTCTAATATTGAAAAATAGATTATTTCGCTAGAAATAAAAGATATCTAATAAACTATTCATTAAGAATTATTTATGACAATATACTTTATTAACTTTATTGCTTCTTTACTAAAGCATGTGAAAACAACACACTTTTTAGTCCTAGAAATTTATTTAATGACAGTATTCAAGCCTATCTCTATTCACTTTATTAGGTCTATCATATCTTCTGTCAATTTTTTTATTATAAGAAAGCAAAAAAGATTGTAATTACAACTTGAGAATCCAGACAAACCCAGTTTATACATTTTAACTGTGATATAAAAATACTGCCCCTGTCAGAATACCAACATGCGACTATGAGTTTTTAATAAAATGCAGCGAAATATTAAGTTCTTTTCAGTAATTAGAAATTAGAGAAAATATGTAATTAACACAATCAAGAAAATCAATTAGCTCATAAATTTCAAATACTGAAGACATTGTATTAGATTTTTCATTTGTTTTAAGCAGTATTTTTAAAATTTATAAACTATTCTCAAGTCTAGCACTTCAGAAATTCAGAAAAGAAATCAAAATGGTAGTCAAAAGGCACAGTTTCTGATTTTTTTTAAGCCAATGAAACAAAACAGAAAATAATTGTTTAAATTAAGTTAATTAGTTGAATGGTATCTACTTTTTAAAATAAAAATATAGTAACACTGCCTCAATAATATATCCAATGCTTTATGACTAAAAACTACTCTTAATAGGTGAGTAGGAATTTTTCTCTAGAGATTAGATGTGTATCATAAAAGCTTTTAAGTCTTAATTTAATTCAATTCTCTGATTTGTCATGGCCTTCACAAAAATAATCTTCATACTCCTAGTTTTTAAAAGAATTATCCCTAGCTTTCACTTTATCTTCTCCCTAGTTTTCACAACGGCAAACATCCTGTCTCAGGGCTCCTTTTCCAGTGGAAGTCTCTGGCTCCCTGAGGGTCAGGGCCAGGCTGGCCACAAGCAGCCCCTTTCATGCTCTAGGAAAACGTCTCCTTAGGCTGCACATGTTCATCGTCTGAATGAACAAAACACACCAGCAAGGATCTAGCAAGTGTTTTTCAAAGCCCAACTGAAAAAAAATAAAAGAAATGAGAAAAACTATCAATTCTATCACAGGATACAGTTTCTCTGACCACTATGCTGGCTGGTTAGTAGGCCATCTACACTGCTAGAACGTCTTGTTTCTGCCAAACGGGAGCTGGCCCCTCGGCAATCTCCGTCAACATGAAATAAGGGACCAGAAGGCCCTGGACAAAGGTGAGGAAAAGGGAAGGTATATTAAGTCCTCTGGTGTTCATATATATTCTACTTTTGGCCTGTAATTTTGTAGATATTATATCGTTTTACTTAATTTCTTTGAGTTCTTGAAACAAAAATTCTTGTATCTCTAGGGATATACAATAGTTGATATAATGACAATAACTATATTGTTTAAGAAAATTAGTCGTTTAAAACAAATGTGCTATTGTTTGTACATACAAACTGATCCTGTCCTTCACAGTGGCCCCCAAATAAGTTTATATATATTTAAGATATGTATAAACTTATTATAGTACTTCTGCCACTATTTAAAATATTCTGCATCTCTTCTTTTGGAATTACTTTTAGTGACAGCCTATGAATCAACAGTTTATAAATCTCAATCCGATATTTTCTGAAATAGCAATGCCCATCTTGAGCATTTCTTCATTCATTAGAAGAGTATCCAAATGACTTTTGACTATTTCTAAAAAATAAATCTAACTGCAAGTGGTGAAATTTAGGTACCACATCAATGTTTGCTAAAATAGAACTAATTTAGGAATTCTGTTATTAGTAGTAAAAATAATTCTAATGAATAGTTAGTTGTTCAAATGCTCTGAGAAAAACCAAATTAGGTGAAAGAATATAGCACTTGCAGACAAGCCAGACTGGCAGAAACTGGGCCTCAGAAAGTCTGGGGCTTTTCAGATAGGAGCACACTGATGTGAACACTCTCCAATGCTCCTGAGAGCCCTAATCTTTCTAGCACAAAATAGTTTTTATACTGAAGACTTTGTTGAGACAGTGCAACATATTTAAGATATATATATTATATATATATTTATATATATATAAAGTTTATTATGATGTCTTAAAATATTTGTTTAAAACACTTCAAATAATTTTTCCATTTAAAGAGGTAGATGTCACAAAATTTGTATGTTGAAGTTCTAACCCCAGTACCTCACAATGTGTATTTGGAGATCAGGCCTTTAAAGTGGTGATTAGGCTGTTAGGATGGGCCCTGATCCACTATGACTGGTGCCCTTATGAGAAGAAATTTGGAGACACAGAGAGACACCAGGGTTGAGTGATGCACAGAGGGATGACCATGTGAGGACACAGTAGCAAGAAGGTGGCCACTGACAAGCCAAGGAGAAAGGCCTAAACAAATCCTTCCCTCTTCCTCAGAGGGAACCACCCTGCCAGCACCTGGATCTTAGACTTCCAGCCCCCAGTCTGAGAGAAAATAAACTTCTGTTGTTTAATCTGCCTGGTCTGTAGTATTTTCTTACGGCAGCCTAAGCACAGCAATTCATGGTGTATTTTAAAGCATATATCTTATAAAATATCTTTGCAAAAGATCAGAAAGCAAAGAATAAAATTGAAAGTTTAATTTTTCCTTTTTTAAGAAGCAATACCTCAAAACCACAATGAATACCATTTCGTACCCATTAGGAAGGCTATTATAAAAAAAAACCCACAGAAAATAACAAGTTTGACAAGGATGTGCAGAAATCAGAAAACCTCATGTATTGTTGGTGGGAATGTAACACGATGCAGCCTTTGTGGGAGACAGGATGGTGGTTCCTCAGAAAATTAAACACAGAATTAGCATACAATCAGAAACTCCATTCCTATGAGTAGCACCTACGTTCATAGCAGTATTATTTACAACAAAAAGTCGAAACAATCCAAGTGGCCATCAACAGAGGAATTAATACACAAAGTGTGGTATATGCATGCAATGGAATATTATTCAGCCTTAGAAAGGAATGAAATTCTGACACATGTGTTTGCATCATGGATGAACCTTGAAAAATTTGTAAGTTAATAACAAAAAAACAAATATTGTATGAGTCCACCTATATAGGGTACCTAGAGTGGGCAAATTCATAGAGACAGAACAGTGGTTACCAGGAGCTAGGGGGGAACTAATGAGGTTTTATTGCTTAATTAGAGGCCCAGTGCACAGACTCGTGCACGGGTGGGGTCCCTCAGCCTGGCCTGCAGCTCTCTGACATGCCCCAAGGGGTTTCGGATTGCGAGAGGGTGCAGGCCAGGTTGAGGGACCCTACCCGTGCACGATCAGGGCTGGGGAGAGACCACAGGAGGGCTCCAGGGCGTGTCTGGTCCGCCTCACCCATTCCCCATTGGCTGGACCCCAGCAGCAACCTATTGGTCAGAGCATCTGCCCCGGGTGGTCAGTGTGCGTCACAGCTACCAGTCGAATGGTCAAACAGTGCAATGGTCGCTTAGGCTTTTATACATATGTAGACAGAAACACAGTTTCTGTTTGGGATGATGAAAAAGTTCTCAAAATGGATTATTGTGAATACGCTTAACACTACTGAACTGTACATGTTTACATGGTTAAAACTGTAAATTTTATGCTATGTGTATTTTATTACAATAAAAAAAAGACAATACCTGAGGAAATGGAATGTCATAATCCCTGTAGAAACCAGTTCTTTTTTTGTGGGAACTTTCTGTATGTCCGACATCTGAATCAAGGCTGTAGTCTGAACTGTCATCACTAGATGGAGAATTATGCTAAAAGAAGGAAAAAACAAATATGTTACTTTGCAAAGAAAAGAATATTTAACTAGTAACTAGATAAGCTTATTTCAGCCAGAGGGGCTAATCAATAGATTACATTAGCCTAGTAGGTTCTAAAGTGTTTATTAAAAATTTCTTGTTCCAGCCCTGACTGGTTTGGCTCAGTGGATAGAGCGTTGGCCTGCGGACTGAAGGGTCCCGGGTTCGATTCCAGTCAAGGGCATGTACCTTGGTTGCGGGCACATCCCCAGTGGGGGGTGTGCAGGAGGCAGCTGGTCAATGTTTTTCTCTCATGGATGTTTCTAACTCTCTGTCCCTCTCCCTTCCGCTCTGTAAAAAATCAATAAAGTATATTAAAAAACAATTTCTTGCTCCAAAGGCCACACCCCAAAAAAATTCTCTAAAATTTTCTGAGGGAAAGCATATCTTCCCCTCATCTCAGGGACTTCATGACAGAATTTTCCTCATCATACTTTTGGCTCAAGGACTTCAAACAGGAAATACTAAATCTCTATGCTCTAAAGAAACCTTAGATATAAGTTAATTTTAAAGGAAATAAAGTTGGTTCCTCGTCACCAAAAATGATTCTAGAACATGCGTAGAGTATGAATTAATTTACTTTTACCTAAAATGGCTTTAGAGTTCTTATTCTATTATATAAGTACCCTAAAGCTAAAAGATATTAAAACATTCTAAATTATAAAATAAATCCAACCCATAAAACTGAACAAAAGTAAAACAGAAACCACCAGTAATTGATAAAGTGACAAATATCATTCTTCAAGTATAAGTACAATTTCTAAAAAAAAAAAAAAGAAGTCACCAAATCTCCTCCATCTAGTCAAAATAATTACGTTCCCAGGTTGAGCATTCTTTAAAGAATTCCTAAAGGTCTTATCAGTGAAGAACTGCCTCTGTATTTTATCCTTATTGCATTCCCAGTATCTAGACCTAGAGCAAACTCAGTTAAAATTTGGCTGAGTTAATTGAACTCCGATGCTTTTAGAGTAGATCTGTTTTCCTCTACTACATTCTTTTTTTATAAAAAAATGTTTTTATTGATTTCAGAGAGAGGAAGGGAATGGGAGAGAGAGAAACATCAATGATGAGAGAGAATCATGGATCAGCTGCCTCCTGCACGCCCCCTTCTGGGAGTCAAGCCAGCAACCTGGGCATGTGCCCTGACTGGGAATGAACCGTGACCTCCTGGTTCATGGGTCGATGCTCAACCACTGAGCCATACTGGCCGGGCTCCTCTACTAACATTCTTAAATGCTTTTTAAGGAACACAATCTGTTTTCCTCTACTTTGTTCTTCAAATGTTCTGGGGTTTAGTTTTATGGTGCTGTTAGTTCTGTTTTTATTGACTCGATAAGTGATATGAAGAAACCTTTTTACAATTATGCTATGAAATGTTTCATGCTTAACTACCTAATCTTTGTTGGTAAGGGTTTGAAATAAATATTGTCCATTTAAAAGCCAAATTTGTTCAGTCGCTAACAGAAGTCAGCTCCAGCTCAAAGGAAAACTTTTCACTTAAAGAAGATAACTTAAGAAAGTAGTAGCTTAAATGAAGACTGCTTCAGGAAGAACTATCAGAGAATAGAAGTTCTGCTTAAGGGAGAACCTTATGGGCTCACATATATACTAAGAAGTAATCATTAATCTGGAATTAGCAATTGGTCTACATTAAAATAGCTGGAAATGCTAATTAAAAGTTATTAAAATTTTAAGTGAAAAGGATGTTATACTTTTTCTTCCTTTTTTTGGGTATTGTTGGTATCTGTTCAAAGTGTTTGAAAGTGTTCCTTCATTTTTTGTTATTTTATTTATTATACACTGGTAGTTTATTTCCTTCAATATGCTGAACTTGATTAGTAAGTACTAAAGTTCAAGTCTAAATTATTTTGTTTTTTATAGAACTCTTTACCAAAAAACATCACATCACATCATGGTGAGTGAAAAGGGCAAGACATATAATTCAAGAACAAATTAACAGGAAGCCACTTGGTGACCCCCTTAAATATTCAAATAGTGACAGAAAGAATTTAGGAACTTCAGTGATTTCCCCAAACATGCAATTCTTTTCACAATTTTTGCTTTCGTATTCTCTGGATTTCTTTGGCCAACTATCTAATTCCCACCTATACTTCAAAATTTACCACAAATGACCTCCATGTCCAATACGAAGAGAATGATTTACTAAAGGATATAACAATCAATTAAAATGGTATTTTGGAAGATTTTAGAGTAACATAAAAATGTTTATCTGTAATATTAGTAAATATACCAAATATAAAATCAATTAAACAGTATGTCTCCAATATTAAGGGGAAAAATCACAGAAGAAAAAAGATTTGAAGGAAATATATAAAAATGTTAACAGTGGTTACACTCGTTAGTTTAATTTTAGGTGGTTTCTTTTTCCTTTTATATTTCTGAGTGTCTTCTTGGAGTAAAGAACTTTTACCTTGGGAAAAAAGACTTAACTTAAAAAAAATGTTCTTACTGACTTAAGAGAGAGGAAGGGAGAGGGAGAGATAGAAACATTGATGATAAACTCTATCGGCCCTGACTGGGAATAGAATTGGTGCCCTCAACCAGCTTCACTCGGGACTCTGCCATTTGAGAAAAACACCTGTTGCCAGTCTGTTTTCTGGAAGTTCCTTTTACCTTCCCTCTGCTTCATTATACAGTTGCTATTTGTGGTTTAGTCTTATCCATTTGTATTTTTGACATTTGTGGGGATAGCTTGTTACTTCATTTTTTGTAGATATTGTAACTTTTTGGTTTTGACAATATCCTAATTGCTTTGTTTTTATGGGGAAAATTCAGAGTTTCAAAAACTACCTGGGTTCTCTGTCAGCATAGTTTTCCTTTCTACTCCACCCCAATTCACATTATCTATTCAGCACTCTACTGTTTTCTTGATAGCATCTGTTTATCATGGGTTTACTGCCTCTCGTTCCCTTTTCAAGGTAATCTCTATAAGAACAGAGGCCTCTTCACTTGTTACCATAACCCCCAGCACACAACACGGAGACTTCCACAGCAAGCACGTGATGCCTGTAAATAAATCAATAAATGGATGGGCAATGCCAATGCTGCTAATCTGTATCTGCAGAGAATGAAACTTTCATTCCCTAAGCTTCAGCATTCTACAAACTTCCATCAACTAAAAAGGTTTATTTTAATTTGCATTAAAAGCTACCTTATTTTTTAAATCTTTAATTCATATAATATTCATGTTAAAAATATATTAATCACATAAGTAAAAGATATAATCCATGTTTTATAAGAAAATAAGCAATGATTTATACTTTCTAATTTTCAGTATTTTATATTTCATAAAAATTTACTGAAAATAAAAAGTAGATCCTAACTGACCTTATGTTTCTCACGTTTTCTCCTTTTGGATTTTTTCTTTTCTCTTTCTTTTTTGTGTTTTTTTCTTGATTTTCTGTAGGCTTTCTCATTTTTCTGCTTCTCATCCTCTTCCTGTTCTTGTGTTTCTTCAAATCCTGCATCATCAATTTCACCGTCTTCTAATTCACCATCTTCTCTGTAGAAGACAATGAAAATTTTCAAATGTCCATTCTAAACAAATCTTACAGGAACATTTCCCAAAGAAAACAAGCAGGTGAACAGAATTTAAGTTATATTAACTTAGATCAGGGTTGGCAAACTTTTTCTGTAAAGGACCAGATAGTAAATATTTTAAAATTGCAGGTAACATATGGTTTCTGTTGCAAAGTTTTCCTGGTATTTTAATAACTCTTCAAAAATGTAAGAACCAGTCTCAGCAGCCAGTATGCCAACCTCTGATTTAGATTAAGATTATTCTCACAAAATAAATGCAGTACCATCCCAAAGTATTACAATAGTTACCAAATCCACAAAAATACCTAAAATAGCTCCAGGAAGGGGTTTTTAACTTAGGACCTTAGACAGCTAAAAATAGTTTTAAAATAAAAGTGAGAATTAATCTATATTAATTCTTGCCATCAGAATCAACAAGCAAATTGCAACAGGTAGATAAGTAACAAAACCTTTGCCATAAAAGAAGAATAGTAAATTCCTCAACTTGAATTTATAGAAAATATTCAGAGTAATACTATAAATCTAATTCTACTTTCCAAATACTAGTTATCTTTGCTATTATGGAGGCTGAATCCTAGAAACAAACTTTTATATCGATTATGACATTCTCCTAGTTATAGAAGCCAAAATGTTCACTAATAGTATTTTAAGTGCAAATTAACCAACATGGGAAGATAAATACATAATTTTAACATTTAATCCTGCTTCCATAGTTTGAAAAAAAATGCGAACTACTACCAATAGTAGATGCTAGTGCATAGAGACGGATGTCTTTGTGTTACTGAAAGCACATGAGAAGCACCCAAACCATGGTGTATGCATTTAAAAGATACTTTAAAATTCCTAGAAATGTGTGATTTCTAAAATACAAAACTGATCATGTCACAGTATTGCTAAAAATCCTCAGTGATGACGTGATGGCTCATAATGCTTCAAAAACAATCCACTGGGGATAGAAAAGGTATTCTCAACAAGATTGGCCATTAGCTGGAGTTGCTGGACAGTGGTATTTGTATATGAGGGTTCATTCTATTATCATGTTAGGATTGACGTTTTCCATGATAAAAAAAAGTGTTATCAATGATCTGAGGATGTCAAAACTCGATATTGCCCAAAGGCTCTTTATCACTGAGTCTCTGCTTACTTGGCTACTTTCAATTTCTTCCAAGCCTGAAACATTGCTTTAGAGCAGCGGTTCTCAACCTGTGGGTCGCCACCCCTTTGGGGGTCGAATGACCCTTTCACAGGGGTCACCTAAGACCACCGGGAAACACATATATAATTACATAGTGTTTTTGTGATTAATCACTATGCTTTAATTATGTTCCATTTGTAACAATGAAATTGGGGATCACCACAACATGAGGAACTGTATTAAAGGGTCGCGGCATTAGGAAGGTTGGGAACCACTGCTTTAGAGGCTCCCATTGCCCTGCTCCTCTCAACACCCACCCCCTCACTCTCCACCTGGCCAATTCCAATTCAATCTTTAGGACCCAGTTTAGATATCACTTCCTCCAAGATGTCTCCACTGACTACAAAGGTTTAAGTGAGATGCTCCATCCTAAGTATTCCCCCAATAACTCTCATTTCTGAATCACTGCACTCTACACATTATGTTTGAATGAGTTGTTCACTGGTTGGTAGAAGCAGGGTATATGTCTTCCAAAGCTGTAGCTCTAATTTCTAGCATGGTGCATGCTATTTACAGAATAACCAAATATATAACATTCCTAACCCTTGCCATTGTAGAATAGGCCCATGATATTACCCCAAAATGACTGTGAAATCAATGTTATTAGCCCCCAGTTTCTATTATAGAAGCAAAGAGGTATATATCCAGTCAGGTGAACTTCAAAATTTCTTGTGAAGAAGACCTGACATTTTGGCTGTTTTAATTTAAAAATTTGGAACGTTTATAATACACTAAAACCATTTGGCCCAGAAAAATGAGTGCATATATTCACAAAAAGACAAGTATTAGGATGTTCTTAGCAGCTTCGGGCATAATAATGAAAAAAATTATAAACATCCTAAATATCCATGAACATGTGAATACATACATAAATTGTGCCATACTTGTATGATACTATTAAGAAAAAAATTAACTACGTCTATACACAATATGAATGAATCTTGTAATTATGAGAAGCCAGACACAAGAGACTCATTTGATGCTATTAACATGCATCATGAATCCATGCTTATAGGTCAGAATAGTGATAACCTCGAGGAAGGTTGTAACTGACAAATACCAGGTACTAAGGAGCCTTCTGGGTGTTGAGATATTATTTATACTATCTGTGTGATGATATTATATACACATATACATGTGTAAACTTCAAGTTGTACATTTAAGAACCGTGTGCTTATCCTAGGAAGTTCAGTTGGTTAGAGCAGTGTAATGATATGCCAAAGTTGTGAGTTTGATCCCCAGTCAGAGCACATATAAGAAGCAACCAATGGATGCACAGATGGGTGGGTGGAACAACAAACCCATGTTTCTCTCTCTCTCCCTTTCTCTCAAATCAATAAATAAAAATTAAAAGAATCCTGAGCTTTGCTGTCTGTATTTACACCATAACATTTAAAATACAAACAACAAAGTCTTATAGGTGGTCATTGTCTCCTCCTACTTGATTCATATTCAGCATTTTGACTAGAGCTATTTAAATACATAAAGTATTCAAGCTGAAAATGCTGCACAGAATTTACTAGTAAGTCCTCCTGCTTTACATAAATTCTTTTACTGTGAAATATGGGACATGTATACTTATTAGACATAAAACACCGAAATTTTCATTGTTGTTAATTCTCACCTGAGGATATTTTTTTCTATTGATTTTTAGAGACAGTGGAAGGGAGGGGGAGAGACATACAGAGAGAAATGTCAATTGGTTGCCTCCCACACCCACCCCAACTGACGCCTCGGATTGAGCCTGTAACTGAGGTATGTGCTCTTGACCAGAATCAAACCCATGCCCCTTAAGTCAGTGGGCCAACACTCTAACCCAGCCGTGGGCAAACTACGGCCCGCGGGCCGAATCCGGCCCGTTTGAAATGAATAAAACTAAAAAAAAAAAAAGACCGTACCCTTTTATGTAATGATGTTTACTTTGAATTTATATTAGTTCACACAAACACTCCATCCATGCTTTTGTTCCGGCCCTCCGGTCCAGTTTAAGAACCCATTGTGGCCCTCGAGTCAAAAAGTTTGCCCACCCCTGCTCTAACCACTGAACAATCTGCCAGGGCAAAACATGGAAATTTTTTTTCTTTCTTCTCCCTTAGCCTATTTGTCATTTCAGCATTCAAACAATAACAAGTTTAAACTTGTGATTTTATGCTTAGTAACAAAAAATAGGATAGAACACGGAAATAAAGAACAATGATCCACACTTCTATGGAATGCTTCCAAATGTTTTTGTTTTGTTTTGTTTTGTTTTAAAAAAAAAAAAACAGCTTTGGGCACATCTGGAAAACATGTGTGGCGTAATGGAAAGAGGAGACTTAATGGGAGGGAAGCTGGATTCTAATTCTAGCTCTGTCACCAGAGTAAAATAAAGCTTCCTTAATTGGCACCTACTGATGTACCAGACATTAATCCAGCTCTGCAAAAAATTAATAGAAGACATAACAAAATAACCAAGGGTGCTAGTATTCTCTAAAGTTTGATTTATCTCAACACTATGACGAAAGCTGTTTTGTTTACTAAACCCAAGATAATTTTTAAACTTTAATAAATCAGAAAGAGGAGTTCCTAGGTCAATTATATATGGATGACTTTTATGAATGTAAAATAGTGATTATGTCCTTTTAATAGTCATATTCCATTTACAGACATGCAAATAACTGTCCAGTTATTAAACAAAATTACTTTTTTAAAAAAATGTTTTTAGTCTGGCTAGCATAGCTCAGTGGTTGAGCATCAACCTATGAACCAGGAGGTCACAGTTAAATTCAGTCAGGACACATGCCTGGGTGCAGGCTCGATCCCCAGTGGGGGGCATGAAAGAGGCAGCCGATCAATGATTCTCTTTAATCATTCATGTTTCTCTCTCTCTTTCTCTCTCTCTCCCCCTTCCTCTCTGAAATCAATAAAAATATATTTTAAAAATATAAAAAAACGTTTTTATTGGTTTTTTAGAGAGAGAGAGGGAGAGGGATAGAGAGATAGAAACATCAATGAGAGAGAAACATCATTCATCAGCTGCCTCTGCACACTCCCCTCTGGGGATCGAGCTCACAACTGGGCATGTGTCCTGACCAAGAATCGAACCATGATCTCCTGGCTCATAGGTTGATGCTCAACCACTGAGTCATGCCAGCTGGGCACAAAACTATTTTTAAAAGAATTTATCTTTTAGACAAATCCATAGACAGAAAGTAGATTAGGGGCTGCCAGGTAGATTAGAGGGAAGAATTCAGAGTGATTGCGTTCGTTTTTTGAGTGATAAAAATGTTCTAAATTTAAGACAGTGGTAATGGTTATACAACTCTGTGAATATCCTAAAAACCAGTGAACTGCATACTTTAAATGGGTGAATTTTGTCTCAATAAAGCTGTCATTTAAAAAAATTGTAATAAATTAAAAAAGGTTTTATCTCTTGATTTAAATATGTAGATTGGAGACAACTGGAAAAAATCATAACACACTGTGGTATACTAGTAAATTAAAGACTGGAATTGGTCAATGTCCTTACTGCCCCTGATATGTTCCTATTTTGAGGTCATTATTCACTAAGTCCTCATAAACTGATGTGCCTCAATAGAGGAATCTACCTTTTTCCATTCTGGTTTTGTTGGCTTGTAAAATAAATGAACTAGAACCATTCGGTGTTACCTCCACAGGCAGTTTCTGCTTCTTCATGTAGCCTAAAGGCTCCTGTTACAAACTACCGGTCAGAAGCTGCGTATTTGGAAGAAATACAAAATTCTCACTGAAAGGCGATACCAGTACTCCTGACGGATGATACTACACAGACACTACTCATGAATATGAGCTTCTTGGGATAAGCTGTATGATCCTAAGAAGGACACCTTCCAGAATGTCCCAAGCAATTGTGAGAGGATATCCAGGACTTCTTCACAGTCTGGGAGCAGACATTAGAATAGACTGCTTATCCTAAGACCAACAGAACACAAATTTCCTAAGTGCTTGAAACTATGCCCTGATCCAACGTCCTCTCTCCCTTCCCACATATGATAGGTAGGTGAACTGCTCTTGACCGGCACCCCGCAATCTTCATGCCTCCACATTGCTATACAGACAGGCCCAACCACAGGTGACCTGAGCCTTGGCGGAGCACCTGTGATCTTCCAGGTATGGAAGATAGGAGGTCCTGGAGGTGCCTCTACAAGACTCGTATCCTCCTCTCTGCTTCATGGAGGCTGCTGTGAGGCAGGTTCTCACCCACCTTGCCAGCTCCTTACGCCACCCCTCAGGCTAAAAAACTGCTGAGCTACAGTATGGAAACTGTTCCTTGTATTACCTATGACCATCTGGCCTCTTAGGGGTCAGTGTTCTCCTGCTAGTTGAGGGACATGCGGAGCTAAAAATGCTGATTGAGAATGCCTATGTAAGTAATGAACTGGCTGAACCTGTCAGCAGGCTTCACAGAAAACTCGCTTGAGTTTCCTAGGCTTTGCCTGCACCTTCCCCAATCTTCTCCCTCAACCTGTATAGCTTACATGGGACCCTCTTGATTAAGCTCTGACCCAACTTTCTACCAAACTAGGTACTTCCCCTTAAGGCAAGTAATGGCTGGTCATACTGGGGCCATGAAAGAGCTCATATGTCTTTGTGATTTTATGTTTGTCCTCAACTGGCCCTTGAACATTTATGTCCTAGATGGCTTATTGTATTTGTTTCAGAAAACGTTTCCCTTTACAAACCACCAGTGGTAAAATCTGGATATCTACAGCCTCCAAAGCATTTTTGCCTTTATCATTTATCCAACACATTTTGACACCTGGAATGTATCTGGTTGGCTGAAACTCCGCTTATCCTTTTACAATCTACAGCATTAGCAATTTTTACTTGGCTTGTTTTACTCCTTGAGCCAATCTTAGAATTTGTCAAAGCCTCAACCCAAATACAAATTCTTTCAGGAATGGGACTTGGTACAAGTAATTCCTTTTTGTTTTTACAAGTGAATGTGGCTCTTCTAGTCTTCATTTCCTGAATCGACATGCTTACTCATACTTGCGTCATCAAAATCTAACTTGCATATACAAATAACATTTCTATGTAACATGTAATAATTAGACATTTATAGATATTTCTTGCCCATGTCCTTCAGGAAGCCATGCTTCTCTGGGAGTATCTAAAAAGATAGTGATTGCTCTGGAGAAAAAACTGTTATTCCCCCTTTTTTTAAAAAAAAAAAAATTTTATTGATTTTTTTACAGAGAGGAGGGGGAGAGGGATAGAGTTAGAAACATCGACCAGCCGCCTCCTGCACGCCCCCTACTGGGAATGTGCCCGCAACCAAGGTACATGCTCTTGACCGAAATCGAACCCGGGACCCCTCTTTCCACAGGCCGACGTTCTATCCACTGAGCCACACCAGCCAGGGCTTGTTATTCCCTTTAGGCTAGAATCATGAGGGCTCTATTTTCAACTATGGGAGTCATATAACTTGGAAATTTATAAAAATGTGTTACTAACATTGAAGATCTGAGCTGGGGGGTGGGGACAGGCTGGGACAAGTCAATAGTGGGAAAGGGGACAGATGTAAATACTTTAAACAATAAAAAATTAAAAAATAAAATAAAAATAAACGCATGGAACATATAATTCTGTACAGAGATAATAAATGGCTAATGATAATAAATAACTATGTTACTGGCTTACATAGTCCAAAAAAATGTTACTAACACTGACTGTAAAGGTAAATAATACTGTAAAGCCTAGCAGTACAACTAAAGTCATTGCTCCAAGTAGTTGTGGGTAACAGCATAGCCCTAGATCCTGCTGCCCATAGAGTAATGAATGCCACAGGGAAAGCTGACCAATCTATACTCAAACTAAATGAAGAAAGAACAGGGCCATCAAAAATGGACTCTGAAGGAGTCTTAAGATCTGGTCAAAGTGAGGGATTCTTCAGTTATCACTCTGAAATGCCTTCCAGCTTTCCTTATAATAGTTGTGGCTGCTCTTACTTCTGCAGTGCCTGGTCTCCAGAGTCAGATACGCTACTGCACAACTGTCATTTCATCAAATGGCACAAAATTTTATCTTGCAACACAAGGAAAACAAAGGGATTCTGATATTTAGTCAAGCTAAATACCAAGCAAGGTCTCTGATCAGAACTTCCACAGAGCTCATAACCCACACAGCAGTGAACCTCTAACTGCTGCTCTGTGTGGGTAGGACTAAGGGGTGGGGGAGAGGGCAGTTAAAATAAAACTCTGTCTAGTTCCCCAGCATGTGCACACAAAAGTGTTAACTATAGATCCCTGAGCCTAACAGACAACTCTCATATACCTCAGCTATCTATAAAGCAATGCCTGTGCTTTTGTGACATAAGCAGAAAAAAAGGGAAGAATTTCTAGTTCCTAAATGAACCAGTAATAACTTAACATCTAGAATTCCTCCCAATATGTAATACACTTCATTCTGTTATTCTCTCCCCTTTCAGCACATAGAAACACACTGAACTCATTTCTTACCCAGCAAACAGAAAAAAAAGAAGAAAAAAAGCAAGCTCTGGTGGAGTTTCTTTCTTGAAAGCTAATTATAGAGCCTTTTATTGAACAAACTATGAAATATGTAAATATCACAGTTAAAATTCTAAAGATTAAGATTAGTTTTCAGAGGGGCATGCCAGAAACCTTGGACTAATTCTTAGATGTGAGCTGCAAACTTGGCTCTGCATTTCAAGAAGGATTAGGTGTAAGACAAAAGTGCTTCCAGGACAAAAAAAAAAAAAGACCGCTTATTCAAGAGAATCACATATTTTTGTGGGAGAACAGAGATATATTTGTCCTGAGTCCTCATGAAGACACTATTAACTGGCACAATGGATACTATCGATAGTGTCCATATAATCAATTCAACAGCTTATGACTTACAGCATACTCCAATGTGAAGAACATGCTGCCACAGTTCAATCGAGAAAAAGCAATTAATTAAAGAAACAAATATTGTTCAAGTACACTAGTGATGGCAAACCTATGACACGCGTGTCAGAGGTGACACGCAAACTCATTTTTTTGGTTGATTTTTCTTTGTTAAATGGCATTTAAATATATAAAATTAATATCAAAAATGTCTTTGTTTTACTATGGTTGCAAATATCAAAAAATGTCTATATATGACACGGCACCAGAGTTAAGTTAGGGTTTTTCAAAATGCTGACACGCTGAGCTCAAAAGGTTCGCCATCACTGAAGTACACAGTGCCCCATGTTCTGATTTAATCCAGAGATGAAATCCACATCTAGAGAAGTGATTCTCAAAAACTATGTATATAAGAATTTTCTGTCAGAAAAAAAAAAAAGCCATGAATTCATTTAGAAAATATTTATTCATCACCTTCTCAGTGGGGATACAATGACAAACAAGAAAGAGACATGGTTTTCTCTCATAAAGTTTTCAATCTAGTGGTGGAGGTGACAGACAGACATCAAAGAGTCACAAAAATAAAGTAACAACCATATGAGTATATGAAAAAGGTAAATAGTGATATGAGCACACACAGTCGGGGAAAGTCTGGAAGGCTCTCCCTGAGGAAGTCATGAATGAACTGAGATGAAGAGTTAGCCTGAGAGGTAAGGGTGGGCCTCAGGCAAACAGGAAATAGGATGAGCAAAATTTCTATGTAGAACTGCGACAGGAACTGAGACAAGGCCAGTATCACTGGCTCATAAAGAAAAGGGGGGAGGCTGGTTCAAAAGTATGCTGGAGTGACAGGTGGCACTGGATCACACAGAGCTTTGAGCATCCTGAGAAAAAGGAGGAAGCACTGAAGAGTTTTCAGGAAAGAAGGTGATGTAATTAGGCTTCCATTGTGACTGAAAGTGAAAAACAGACCTAGAGAAAACAAACAGGTGGAGGGAAGCAGTTTGGACACACTACAGCAATCCAGTGAGAGCCCACAATGGAATGTACATGGAGATTCTAATGCCAGCCACACCCAGTCACTAACGAGAACGCTTTTTCCCCAAGAGTGTTGAGGCAGAAAAAAATTAGCTGAAAACAACTAATACTGAGAAATCAATAGGCTATTATCATTCAGACAATCCTCCATGAATATTTCAAACATTCCCATAATTTATACTTTTAAAATGTTACTTCATTATTTCTCCTGAGACCATTCCTTTTAATAGGGTCAAGATTTTCCTTAAAAATAGGCTATGAATGAACAGTGAGTTTATTTTCTATATCTTAGCAGTACATAATCCCAATCATTTCAGTCTCAGAAATGTCAAAGTATGTGTGTGTGTGTGTGTGTGTGTGTGTGTGTGTGTGTGTGTATCACCTGCTGGAGGTAATGAATATATCAGTAATGTACTAATGAGATATCTAAATTCAAGCAATGTAATCCCCTAATGAACTAACTTCCAAGTATAAATTTGGTACAGAGTACACCATGAAGTCATAAAAGACCTCTAAACAAAGAAAAGGAGTCCTCAGAGGGAGATTTATGCTTTTATTTAAACACATTTTCAGAAAATAAAAATGATTAAGAACAAATGAGCTATACATACATTCAAATGAAGACCTTGAAAATGGGCAAAACCAAAAGAACAAGAAGAATAAAAATAATGTAAGGGCAGAAATCAACAAAATAAAGATTAAAAAAATAGTGGATTTAAATAAAGCTTCAGGATATTTTTTAGAGGCAGAACCATCCACCACTCACTATCAGTTGGCCTCAATAGTCCTGCGGTCACTCTAATATAGACATGAACAAAAGAAATGTAAATGATGCCATTTTAGCTGTCTTTAAAAGAGGACAAGTTAACTTTGCTGTTTTCCCCACAAAGGCCAAATACTGCCTAGAACAGAACCTTTAAAAAACTTGGGTTGTTGGAGGATTATTGATCCATGACTTTAACAAATAATTTAAAAACAATGTTCAATAATTTTTAGTCTATTCACTATCTTTGATTCCAGCTAATGTGTTCATAATAAAATAATTCTAAAGTTACATCTTGATTCAAAATTTGCAGTAAAAAACCAAACTAGTGTGATAATTAACAATTATTGAGCACTTACTATGCTGCCAGGTATGTTGGATCAATTTATTTCATCATCATGTGCAATCTATGAAATACTATTATCTCAATTAATGAGGCACAGAAAGGAGACAAAGAGCTGAACTAATTGCTAGTAGATGGCAAAGCTAGAAACCAAACCCAGGCACTCGATTTCCAGACCCATCATCTTAACCATGTTGCTATAACAGCTACACATGTGTTTGTTCTTAGGAAGAACTTGCAAATAGCCCAAACACTTCTCAGCTGATATAAAGATTTAAGAACCTCACCAACTGGTAGGCAGAATATGGGGCTGTTTACAGTAAAATTTTTTTCCACATTTTTATGTTAAAATTTTTCATAATAAAATATCGGGAAAAGGAAATTTCATTGATGCAACATTTAGGTGGTATTTTAAGAGATGATACAAAGAACTGTTAAAGTCTGAAAGCTGCAAAAAAAAAAAAATCTGAAAGCTGCATTTCTAACATGCAGAAGTAAATGTGAATTACTTCAATTCCACACGAGTTATTTTAATGACTGTCAGGAAATAGTAGCTACCAGACTAGGCCTGTTAGACTGTCAAAATTTTTATTATACAGATTTTTTTAAAAAGAGATAAAAATACTTAAATGATGCAGACATGGAAAATGGGTCTCCCTACTTCATTTCAGATCTCAGACAAGTTGATAGAGAGTGGTGCAGGGTAGGTAAACAGCCTATTAGGTGAAAGCCTCCACATCCAAATCAGAAGAGGGAAAGAAAAGAGGGGAATGCTGGAAGAAATAAAAATGCTGTTTTTACTAAGATTTGCTATTTAATTAAAACAAAATTAGGCTAAGCACCATATCCAGATAAGAGTGGAATAATAATGAGACTGCCAGAATAGCAATTTTCACCTGCAGTTAAAGACAAACCAAAAAAATAACACACACACACACACACACACAATCATCACCACCACCACCACCACCACCACCACCAAAAACCACCCCAAACAAACCCTTTAATGAGGGCTCAGGGTTCTGGCAAAGTGAAGGCACCTGTAACTGGAAATTAAAGTAGGAATGTTAAACAAGAACAATAACCAACAATAGATTTCTTAAAAGGACTAATTAATGTTTTAAATTCATGGCATGTTAAAACTGAATACTTAAGACATTCATAGTAGGGTAGAACAGAAGCTCTAGAGCTGGAAAGATCTGGGTTCAAGTCTGTTTCCCAAGTCTTATACTACCTTGAACTTGAACGAATTATCTCACAAGTTCTTATATGAACTTGAACAAATTATCTCACACTCAAATACTCAGGTTCCTCATCTATAAAATGGGATTAACCAATTTACCATTGCAGAGTTAAGGATAAAGATAGTTAGGATAAACCACTTATCACTATACCTAGCAGACAGTCCTCAACTAAAATTTCCTTTCCTCTTGTGATTTACTTGAAATAGAAGCATTTGAATAAAATGGGCATGCTAGACTACAGTTACTTTCACTGAAATTGGGGAAGGTTATAAATCCAAGAGGCAGGGATTCTAAGGAGAAATTGCCCAGAGAATAAATTACCAAAACAAGAAAAAGCAGAAAGGAAGCTGGAGTGCACCAAGTTTGAAGTCTGTTCATGAGGGCATTTCTGCTTTTCCTACAGCGTGTGTCAAAGCTCCCATATTTCCAGTCTACTTAATGTAACAAAATACAAGATGGAATGTAGCACCTAGTGTTCAGAGTGGCTATAGTGACAACAGATATTCATGATGACCCAAAGTAACTTAGAAAATGATAAATCAGTAACTATTTAGTAAGATAGGAAAGCACACCAAGTATTTTATTTACAAAGAGTTCCTTTGAAAATATTTACAATAAAATTTGCTGCTGATAAAATGTTATTTCCCAACCCCCCCTCAATGCCAGAAGAAAAATTAAGAATTTTAAAATATAGCCTTAAACTTGTATATTTGACATTATGAAGGAAAAGCATTCCATTCCTCAAACAGCCTTTATGCCATAAGCAGAGACAATTACATGACTCAAAACTGTGAGCTCACTTGCCATAGTTTTTTTTTTTTTAATAGATTTTTATTGCTCTGAGAGAGGGTGAGGGAGAAATAGAAACATCAATGATAAGAATCTATTCAGGACCTATTGTGTGCACTTACAGCAATCACAGAAGCAACCTAACAATAGGCAGTGTTGAAAATTATTATTACTCTACTGTCATGCCCTATTTTTAAAATTAGACAACTTTTATAATAATAAATTATAATTTAAAGAATATTTAAGGTTTATTAACGTATTCCAGAAATTTAATATATGATGCTAGCTTCAGCCCCAGCTTTGGTCAAATACTGGCTTTCACACTTGGACATTAGGCATTTTAAAAATGTATATTTGGTGCAATATATTTATACAGTTAAAAGAGGTAGGTATTTCTTACTTATTCATTTTCATTTTTATTTGCTTACCCAAACTATAATTTTTAAACAGACTCCTATGTTCTCCAAGGGTAGACATCAACCCACAACCTTCTTTATGGGCTAGTATAGAAGTTATAAAGAACTCAACCCCACACATGTACCAGTGATCTAACAATAATTTATTGTCAGTTCTTCTGATCTCTATGCATTTTCAATGAATTCCCTTAACAGACTGAAACTTGTGTTTTTTATAGCTAAAAATTTGCAGACGTAAGTTAAATTTATTCCATATTCTCTTGAATTATATGAAAAATCCATATTCTTTATAAATTCAATTTTTAATGCTTTAGATTCAGAAAAATGCTGTCATATAAGATGAATTTTAATGACTAGGATGAAATTATCTGTGATCAAATAATACCTCAAAAAAACCCCCAAAAACCCAAACCACTTAAGTGTCCAAAACCCAACCCAGCATCTGATAGCAGATTTACTATCATCAGGAGGCAATGGAATCAACAGAGAGGACTGAAACCGAATGCCACAGACAGACTGTATTTCTCACTCAGCTGTTTAGTCACCTTGGACAAGTTATTTACCCTCTGAATCTGTTTCCTAAACTATAAAATGAACACATTAATATTTATTTTGTCATATGGACCAAATGAATTAAAGTATGTGAGCTATAAACAACAATATATGTAAAACACTGAGTATCATGAGTTCTAAACCTAGGTTTTAAAATTTTCTATCACTTTTATAATAGATTATTGATTTTCATAATGGTTTTATGTATAATTTAAATGATAATTAACTTAGGACTCCTTTTAAAAGCTCCATGGAATTTGTTTTGGTCATTTATTTGCCACTCAAGAATGTGGCTATGACTTGTGAAAGTTTAAGTATTAAAACAGTTCATTTAAAGTGTTAAGCCATGAATTGACATTATCAACAAAGAAAAGTAACATATATAATTTTATAACAGAGAAAGGTTGCTCTGTGCAAGAGTAATAATAATCTATTGAAATTGCTTTTGCTGATGTCATCCAATATGACTACTGTCTGGACATCAGCAGTCAAGTATATCTTCCAGGACACAAACACTGCAAAAAAGATTGGAAATAAGAATGCCCTCAGGCTCTGGCCAGTGTGCAGCTCAAGATTGCTGATTCAATTCCCAGTCAGAGCACATGCCCGGGTTGTAGGCTCCATCCCCAGTAGGGGGTGTGCAGGAGGCAGCCGATCAATGCTCTCACATCACTGTTTCTCTCTCCCCCTTCCTTCCTCTTTCTCTAAAAATCAATAAAAGTATTTTTTAAAATGCCCTCAGAAAGTTCAACCATAAACCAAAACAAGATGAACCAGAATAGAGATTAGGAAGTCAGACACAGGGGACCAAGTAAAAAGATGACTACCTAAAATTTAAGGTATTAACATGCAAATGAAAAGAAATTTACCTGTCAGAAACGAGGACTGGTTAGTAATGAAAGTGATGAAAAGAAAGACAAATGTGGCCAGTGCCCAGGGAAGCACTGCCTAGGAGTGAAGATATTCTACAAGGCACATGGGAGCAAGAATCTACTTGGCAGATATGAGATGGAAATACCACTTTATCTGAGCCTAATGCCATTTAAAATCAGTCATTTATAACCAACTGCTTTGTTCTAATCCCATACTCTTGTTTATTAGGCAACTTTTAATAATTTATTTTTTCAAGTATCATTCTACATGAAGAGAATATATTCCCTTATACAAGCTTGAGCTCTGGAGTTAGATTATTTGAGTTCCCACTGATTTACTCTGTGACCCTGGAAAATTTAGCAACCTCTTAGTCTGTTTCTTCATTTGCAAAGATGGAGACTACTTCCTTGGGTTGTTGTGAAGATTAAATAATTCATGTAAAGCACTTAAAACCTGTCATACACTTTAGCACCAAGTAAATGTTAGTCATTGTTATTATTTTTGAGGATGAATTAACATCCCCAAGTCTGATAAGCTATGAGACTGATCAATTTCTGAATCTGAAAAACTAACGCAGGACCACTATGTTGTACAAATCCAGGGGATACCTATGAACCAAAGAATATGCTGGAAGCCTTAGAGTGGAGGCTTGACCTGGTGAATTCAAAGTCACCATCTCTGTGAGGGTTTTCAGGTAGCTAGCTAGATTGCCAGTCTGTCCAGGTGAAAACGTCACTGTGTAACAAGTGGTCAATAAGGTCATCTAATGAGTGAAGCCGACCTTGCTCAGGTGCTGAGTTTGCAGAGAAAGTGTGAGTGATAGTACTGTGGAGGTTGGAGAACACACGTCAAGCCTGATGGCATTCAAACACAAATATTTTGAAGCATTCATGTCGGGAAAACCACATTGTGGGCAGATTTTAGGCCTGAAACCCACCTGTTTGCAAATCCTGCAACACTCTTTTATTCAAGTTTTTAAATGTCCTAATTTAGTACACTTTTACTTTCCTTTACCTACTTTATCACCTAACACATTTGTTTTTCATGTTTCTTGTCTCCAAAGAAAATGTAAGATCCATTAGGTAAAGGATTCGTTTCTTCACTGCTATCTTCCCTCAGCATAGAACAATACATACTAAATATTAGGTGCTTAGCATTTAATGAAAGTGACTGAAATCTCCCTAACTTGTCTTCTGATCTCCCTTTCAGTAGTCTACTGTCTCTTAGCCCCCAAGATATTAGAAGTGTATCTGATCACTCTCCTGCTGAAAAAAACTTTTGACAAGATCTTTATTCATTTAAGCCGTTTCCTCATTGCCCAAAATATGTTGTACACGCTCCACATACTAACACTCTTTCCATCCCTGAATCTACCATTTCATTTCTTCATGCTTTTCATATACTTCTGCCTCTGCTTGGCCAAAACTTAATCACCCTCCAGACCTGGCTATTCGGTGATGCCTCCCGGATACTCCCATCTGTGCCACCACTGCATTCAGTTCATACCTCCATTATACACGGTGCTATCACTATGTATTTACCAATCTGTTTCTCACCTACTGGGTCGTAAGATCCTGGAGAGCAAGTTCAGTGAAGTTGTATTCAGATTGTTTCCCCAGTTGTATTCAGAAGTATAGTGTGCTTATCACTATACTTGGCACAGAAATTTCTGGTAAATAAAAATTTAGGCCAGCCACCATGGCTCAGTGGTTAAGCTTCAACCTATGAGCCAGGAGGTCATGGTTATATTCCCAGTCACGGTTCAATTCCTGGTCAGGGCAAATGCCTGGGCTGCAGGCTGGATCCCTCATAGGGGACATGCAGGAGGCAGCGGATCAATAATTCTCTCTCATTATTGATGTTTCTATCTCTTTCTCCTTTCCCTTCCTCTCTGAATCAATAAAAATATATTTCAAAGTAAAATAAATAAAATAAAAAAATTTAATGAATGCAATAACTTGTTTTTAAGGGGCTAGGAAAAGAAAAATGTCTTCTTAACAAAGTGCTTTCCTACATCAAACCTGTACATGATGTCTGTGGTTTTTTGGCTTAAGAAAAACTCAGCCTGATAGTTTGAATAATAGTTGAATTAGCAGATTCAGGAATAAAAAATAAATTAATGATAGTTTCACTTTTGCAAGATGAATAGTTCTGGGGATGGGATGCACAATAATATGAATGCACTTAATAGCACTGAATTGTACACTTAAGAATACAATTAATTGACTAATGGCCTAAGGAGGGAAGACGTTTACTTCAGTACTAATTTATAAACCAGATATTGTATGGAGCATTGAGTGAACTCTGATGTACGAAGTTGCATCTGTAATTTAATTAAAATTAGTGACTTATTAAAACTAGATGATTTTAGAAATAAGAAAAATCATGGAAAAGAAAAAAGCATTAACCAAGTTAGAGGAAAAAAACTAAGATCAGAACCCAGGTTTTATTAAGAATGAAAGGGCTCTCTTAAAATAGTGGGCGCGCGCGCACACACACACACACACACACACACACACACACACACACACAATACTAGCACATTACAATCCCAAACAATTCAGTAAGTGCAGATTAGCGTGTAATGCATTAATACTTCAGGTAGGAGTTTGCATAACTGGGTTATCTAGGCTCTACCTGTGAGATATCAAACAAATATGACACACTGTAATGCTATACTACCTACTGGGATTAACGTGAGAATCAAACGAAAGCCTTATTACAAATGGAATGTGTAATCATCTTCTCCAACCTCACTTCTCCAGATTCTCCAAGTCTCTCAGCAAGGTTCCCATCATTCTGTGGGGGTGAGGGACTAGGTGGAGTTCTGTTGTTCTTGTTTTACACAAGGAAGAGGCGGGAGAAGAGGAAAAAAGGTAGGAAAGTTGTTCATAACGAGCAAATAACTTCTTCCCAAAACAAAGGATTAACCATACCTCCTTATCAATGAAAGACAGAATCATAAGCTCTATATAAACTGCTCATGTTAAACTTTTTCCCCAGTGACGGCCCTGTAAAACTTTTGACCTTTAGCATATTTCAGGAAATTATACAATAGTTACTTGGATGTATATTTACCTTTCCTATTCTACTGCAGATATGTCTAAATTAAGGACTCAGTATTTAACCTTTTGGAGTTGTTTATGGATTGTCTTAATTGAGTCAATATTCAGCTACAATATAAAGCTAGGTGGCTGGAGTTGTGCATAAGAGAACTGGTTGAAAGGAAGAAATGAATGAAAAAATAAACAAGAATTTCATCTCCCTTTGACTTCTCCCAACCTCTATCATTTATTTCTAAAGATCTAGGCAGAAGCCCTCTACTTACTAATTAATATTCTATATGTCTGCATGTTTGTTTATAAGTATTTTTATATTGTTAACACTTTATAAAAATAGTGTTTTCACCCCAGGCATGAAAATACAGAGTGGGGCAAAAGTAGGTTTACAGTGGTGAGTATGCAAGGGTTTATTCTTATATTATTATTTATTAGTTATAAAACTTTCCATATGAACACTAAACCTACTTTCATCCCATCTTATATTGAGAGGAAATACCAAATGGGTATTTTCTTTAAAGTTAACTCATTTGGCAAACAAATCTTGTGCAAAATATTCACCATATAAAACATGTGCAAAAAAACATTTAAAGAGAAAAAAATGTGCATTATGTGAATTTCCATTTAGAATCTCATTTGCATATATAGTATAATCATAATATTTTAACTTTATAATCAAAGTAGTTGTGAATAAAAATTATAGATTTATGTTTTTCCTACACTATGTCAGAAATAGAATATCCTTGAGACAATGCATAGCTACAAATACCAGAATTCATGTATCTTCACCACCTAATTAACAGAAACTTTTATTACAGTACAAAATAACTGTAATATCCATTTCCCCCCAAATTTCTTAAGAATCAGTTAGGGGGAGCCTATTAAAAATACAGACTACCACATTTCTCCCCAGAAATTCTGATTCAATTGCTCTGAGCAGGACAAAAATTTTTATTCCTCAAAGCGACTGGATGGTTAGCTAAGTTTGGAAAATACTGATCTAATAGAGTAGTTCTCAAATTACCAGGTATTAGCATAACTTGAGCTTTTAAAAACCTTAAACACAGGCTGAGGTTTAGACATGGCCATGACATCAACACCTTTGAAAAAGCTCTCCATGGACGATTGAGAACCAGATCTTGGAGAACTTGAACCATTCTTGCAGAACCCTTTTATCAATTAAGAAAGGAGGCTTGCTCAAGTTCACAAAGCTAAAGGGTACCAAAGCTGGAGCTGGAACCATTTCTCCTGACTCCTAGTTCACTTTGTTTTTTTAATGTAGCTGTTTTCTCATGTAGGTTGACAAAAAAAAAAAAAAAAAAAGTGTGAAAAACACATCTTTTTGCCTCAGATTAATGCTGGCCCTTAATAAGCTAACCTTGTTTCAGAAATTACTAGAAAACATTTTCTTAGTCCTAATAGAAAATAAGCTTACTACTTAATCTTTGGTTCCTACTAAGCTGTTAATGTATCTTACGGAGAATTCTTTAAAATTATTTTTAACTTCTGATTCAGTGTTTCAAATTTTCATTATTTTTAAAGTTCCTTACTAGCAAAATTATTTTGACACCTGAATTTGGTGACATGGTTTCTTCAATACATAGAATACATAACTCTACATATTGTGAACAGAGAACAGATTTTCTTCTTCCACACACACACAAAAATGATTTTAGGCTCCTAGGCAAAACCTCATCTTTGG
This sequence comes from Myotis myotis, assembly GCF_014108235.1. NCBI lineage: Eukaryota > Metazoa > Chordata > Mammalia > Chiroptera > Vespertilionidae > Myotis > Myotis myotis. The sequence continues at coordinate 348,156 of NW_023416371.1, read as the reverse complement.
CTCGTCTACAGATATTGAGTGGGAAACTTCTCAACCCATTCCTAGAATTTTCTTATTTTAATAAGATAATGTAAAAATAAATCATGAAAAATGTCAAGTGCAAGCTTACGTACAGATAACTTTTAAGTGTTTACTTTCCAAAAATTACTGTGTTTAATGCTTTCTGGCAGTTTACTTTTATCATTACAGTACCAAAGTTATCAAGATATCATTTTTATCCCTCTCAAAACTGCCAGATGTTCAGATATTTTAAATTTTCAAACTTCTGTGATGTTTGTGATGTCTGCTTCTGGGTTGTGTGTGTGTGTGTTGAAGTGTTTGGCATGCTGCGAAAGCAGGCCACATTAGTCCATAGGTAGAACTTCAGCGATTTGTATGTACAAATGTGTACTTTTGATTACTTCTATTCCCGAAGAACTGCCAGATTCTAGATTTTTAAATATACCACATATAAGAAGAATCAGATGCAATGGGGTTTGCAATCACATTCAATGGATTCTAGTAATTTTAGAGAAGGAAAGCTCTTCCTTTTTCCTAACCGTTGAGATGTCAACGCACAGGCATGTGCTGCTTCGCAAAGGGAATGCCTCCCGGCTCGGTTAGGTTTCCTCACTGTGCCAACCTCACAGGGGGCACTGCGGCCGTCATTACAGGTGCCAGACTTGGCATCACCACCCACACGGGGATAATGTCAGAGCAGAGCAGCCACGCGGCACCGCGCGGCAGGCATCTCTCGGCTCCATGACTGCGTCATCCTACGGGACCCCCGGGGCATACTTTTGGTCCATTGTCGACCCAAATGCCATCTCACCGCAGACTCTAAGTCAGAAACCTAATCAAAAGTTCAATATGCTCTTCACCCCGTTTAAAATCGGTAAATAACACAAACCTTGAAATGGAACTGAGAGTATGCCTCTAAAGGTAAAGCAAAACTAAAAAAAAAAAAAAAAAAAAAAATCAACATCTCGGCTAAATGTTCCAGTGACCTATCATCTTTAGAAAAACTGGGCTAGATGGGATAACCCACGGCGTTTCCACGAAGCGCTACAGTAAGGGTGGCCAAGCCTAAGTATTTGTGTTACGATTTTAAACTTGAAACTGGCCATTGCAGACACATGGCCTTTTTGGGCTTGCTTAACTATTTCCTAAAAGAAAACAAACAAGCAAAACAAAACAAAACAAAAAAAACCCCAAACATGTTTATTTTTCGGAGTGTGCTAGGGTACCGCTCAAACACCAGTCATTACCAATCCGAGGCCGGCCCTGCCCGGCCAGGCCCGCAGCGCCAGCCGTGGGCGGGGGTCGCGCGTGCGGCGGGCGGGGCGCGAGGCCGGAAGGACCCGCGCGGCGGGCTGGACGGGACCGGACGGGAGGGGCCGGCCTCCCCGCGGCCGCCCGCCGGCCTCCCGGGGCGCCGTCCAGCGCGGCGGCCCGGAGCTGCCTCGGTCATGCAGGGCCCGCCCGCCCCCGCCCAGCCCTCTCCTCCGACACACAGACAGACAAGGTTCCGACCTGCCGCGCCCTGCGTGTTCACAGTCTGTCATGTTTGGTCAGGAGCGGGGCGGGGCTGCGGGCCGGTCTGCGGGGCGCGGGACCCCGGCCGCCCGCCGTAACGAGGCGGTAAAAACTCACGGTTACTAGTGAGCGACACAGACACAGACTTTCCAGTCTGTTAACAACCACGCCAGAGAGATGGGCTCTCTGCAAACACGGGCGCGGCCGCGGCCGGCGCCGCCACGCTAGTCTCTACTCGCCGCCGGCGGCCGAGGCTCGGGAGCGGGCGGGCGAGCGCGCCGCGACGCAGGGGTTTGGACAGTGGCCGTGGCGGTGACTGCTCCTCACCGACATGGCGGCCCCGGGGCGGCGTTCGACAAGATGGCGTCGCTCACCAGCCCGGGACTCCAGGCGCAATATCCCTCCGCGCGCCCGCCTCGCCCCGCCCATCGCGCGTCGGCCATTGCAGGACGCGGCCGTCAGTCACCTGCAGGGGCGGGGCTTTAGCCCTTGCCCGGCGGCGGAGGCGGCTCAGGGCCGGGAGGCGGCCTCCGCTCGAGTTTCCCGTGTGGCTCGGGGCTCAGTGGCGCTGCAGGACGCCGCCAGCCGGGGGTTGTGGGGGGGCCCCTAACGAGTGGCTTCTGAAGCAGTCCTTCGGTGGGGGCTGTGTAATAAAGGCCACTCGTGGGGTGTGTTTTTTAAATATAGGGAGTTATTTTTAATATATTTATTTTTTTAAAAATAAAATCTTTGTTGCTTACGTGATGGAGAAATGTGCTTCCTCCTTCAAGGTTGTAGCGAGCTCTCTTTTTATAACGTTTAGTGCTCAGAATCACGTTTTGAGGAAAATAGCGTGGCTTAGTTCTAGAGGAACCGTCCTTGCTTTTTATTAAAATGATGGACTTAAGGGACTTGACCCTCCCAAATATCTGACTTCTTTTGTCATTGCTTAGTGGTAACAAAAAAGGTCCACAGTAGGCCAGGCCAGCTCCGGGGCCACTGCAGTCCTGGCGGGCTGGGTGACCAAGGGTAACCACCAGGGTGGCCTGATCACAAATTGCTGACTGGGCGGGTCGGCCATGGCAGGTGTCAAGTTCCAGGCCTGGTAGCTTCCTTAGCAACGCCACTCTCGGCCTTGAAGCAGCCCAGCCTATTCTCATGCATCTAGGAGGGCGACCCACCTTTGAAAGGTCGGGGTAATTTTCTTTTCCAACACCTCGCCTGGGAGACTATGAAACATCATTGTTATCTTGCTGCCCACTTATTTACTGTCAATGTTAATTATCCCATACTTACCAACATAAAAGATGTAACTCTCCATTTTGTTTTTTATCCAATGATTTCAATGCTTTGCTTTCTCTCACCTCCTTACTCTACCACCAATGGATTTCACGCACCTTTCTTATAATCGCTCCTGTGATTCTAATGCATAAAAGGGACTGAAAACTGCCTTTTTCCAGAGTCCATTTATACTCCAGCTTTATCTTTTCCTGTGGACGTTACATCAATACCGAGCTCAAATATGCTCCTTTCAAGAAGCCTTTCCAACCACAGGTTGTCTTCTCTTCTGAATCCTCTTAGTTCTTGGTATTTTTAAATAAACTTCCTGCCTAAAGGTTGTGTTAATCCCATTGGATGACAGCACTCTACAAGGCACATGAACTGTCCACACCTGTTTCCCCATCTAGAAAATGTGGACTAGCACCTGTAGTACGGACGCGTCCTGGGTTCCAGTGAGCATTAAGTGGGCTGAATGTGAAACATGCCTGATACTAAGCGAGCATTAAATCAATGCTTCTTTTTAGAAACACTGGGGTTTCGATCCAGAGAAGAACCCTGGAGCTCCAGTGGCGCAATCGGTTAGCGCGCGGTACTTATAAGACAGAGAAGAACCCTAAGGACCGAGCCTAAACACTATAGCAAATATTTGAGATAACGGGTCGCCAGGTACAACTAGAAGCATAGATTTAGGGCGGTGCCTGCGCGGAGCTAGGTAGTTAAGAGCGCGCCTGCGCACTGGGGCAAGGAGCGCGTGCGCAGAGGGACAGGCGGCGCATGCGTAGGCGGCCTGGGGGCCCCGGGAGCCCCTCCTCCTTCTCCTCTCTCCGCTCCCGCCGGTGGTTGTCACTCGGTAGCTGCGGGACTCTGGACAGGAGGATGGATTTCGAGAATCTTTTCTCCAAACCCCCCAACCCGGCCCTGGGCAGGAAACCGGTCACGGACTCCGACGTCATGGATTCCGACGACAGGTGACGCCCGTGTTTTGCTGCCCCGAGCGCCGGGGTCCCAGCGGGTTCCGCCCCCTCTCGCGTCCCGGACGCCAGGTCGTGGGGGGCGTGGAGCGCGCGGGAAGCTCGGACATGGTGCGATGGTGCGGGGCGGGCGCGCTGGTGGAAGGAGGAGGTGCGGGGCTCGATCGGGCGAGGGTGCGCCGAGAAGCTCCCCCTTCTCCCAGCGGGATTAGAGCACGTGTGAGCTCCTAGAAGACAGAGGTCATCTGTCATTTCTCACCGACACGTGCTAGGCGCTTTTTTTTGGTAGAAAATATGAAACCGTTAGTTCGCCAAGCGGTGGAGTATGAGTGAATAGTCTGTTCTTATTCCACTGGTCAGGATCGAAAGACCCGAAAAACTATCATAAAGCAGCAAAGACCTTTTGGATATATTTCCTTTATGTTGAAATGGGAAATGAGGCCGCTGGCCAAATGGCTCTCTTTTCATTCTCGGAGACGTGGTTAGTGTAGTTTTTTTTTACACCCAGATATTTAATGACTCTTTTCCTTGTGTCTTTGAAATGCTAAAAACCCACCTTTTCTTCTAAACCTGTATCTTTGCCCCAGTTTCCCTAGGCCAAAACCATAACACAGCCTTTATCCCTTCATTTCTCGTATCAACTATAAGTCATATTATGGTTGACTTTACCTCCATATCACTAAAATCTTTTCACTTCTCTCCGTCTCACATACCTTAATTGGAAGTACGGTATTGCTTTAATTCAGGCTACCATCAAGAGCTTTCCTATGGTGCTTTACATAAAATGTCATTTAATCTTCACAGCCTTTAAAATATCCTTGTTTTTGTAGATGAGAAAGTTGAGGCACAGAGCGAATAAATAACTTGCCAAGATTACACAGTGTAAGTGGCAAAACTAGGGTTAAGTTACTTAGATAAGTTTTCCTCTAGGACTCATGATCTCATCCCCATGTTTCTAAGGCACAATTGGCTAAAGTAAGACCTATAAATATTGAAAAGAGAAGAAGATACTAATTTACTTGCAGATGGTAGGATCATCTACAAAGAAAAAGAACAGGAATCAATCAATAAACTTAAAATACGTAAGAAAAATCAGCAAGATAAATAATCACAAAAAAGACAGTAGCAACATGTAAAAAACCAATAGCAGCCATCAGTTTGAAAATTTTACTGAACTACTTTTATGTCATCCTTTTATGACACGGACTTTTGCCAAAATGTCAGGTGAAGATGGTATTGCAATATGGTTATGGTGAGTGTCTGCGAACTATTACTCATTTATATCCTTTGCCCATCCTTCTCTTTAAAAATTTAGGATCTCTAGTAAGCAGATATTTTACCCCAATTTGTTATTTGTCTTTTGACTTTGCCTATGGCATTATTTTCTATGCATAAAGGTTTTTGTCTGTTTTAAAAGCAGTCAAATGAATCAATCTTTTATGGTTTCTGGAGTTTTTGTTTTTTTACTAGTAACTTTATTATGGAATTACTCGTTTATTGAGCACCAGCTATGTACAAGACATTATTCTAGGCCCTGGGGACATAGTAATAAATAAAACATATTTTTTAAAAGTCTCATACTCATGAGATTTATATTCTTGGGGCACAGGCAATATGTAAATATACAGTCCTCAAGTAATGTCATTTCATTCAACGTTGTTTCATTCTAAGGTCCATGAGATGCTGTAGGAACCTAACTCCTGTGTATATCAGTTAGCCTATGGTAAAATTGATTACATTATATGCTTCACTGCAGTTCCAAGAGCCTATGGATGATATACCGTACTAGAGGCCCGGTGCACGGGAGGGGCGGCCCCTCAGTCCAGCCTGCACCCTCTCCAATCTGGGACCCCTCGGGATGTCTGACTGCTGGGTTAGGCCCGATCCCAGGGATTGGGCCTAAACCGGCAGTCGGACATCCCTCTCGCAATCCGGGACCGTTGGCACCTAACTGCTCACCTGCCTGCTGGTCTGATCCCCCTAACTGCTCTCCCCTGCCAGCATGATCGCCCTAACTGCTCTCTCCTGCCAGGCTGATCCCCCTAACTGCCCTTCCCTGCTGGCCTGATCGCTCCTAACCACCTCTACCTGGACTCCGCCACCATAGCTTTGTCCAGAAGGATGTCTGGAAGGTTGTCCAGAAGATGTCCAGTCTAATTAGCATATTACCCTTTTATTAGTATAGATAGATGGTATTGTAGGCGATGATAAATTACATAGAGAAAAATGAAAGAGGGTTAGTTGGATAAGAAGGAAGAATGTATGATGGAAAGGATGTAGATATTTTAAAGAAGGTGGTTAAGGGAAGCCTTATGTATTAACATTAATGAGTAATATTTGAGTAGGAACCTGAAGGAAGTGAGGGAGGTTGATATCTCACTGGAGAATGTTCCATATAAAGGTCCTGAAGTGCAGGAGCTTGGTGTGATTGGGTGGTGGGAACTAAGTGGCCAGAATGACAATTGGAGTGGAGTAAGAGTAGTCAGACTTGAGTGGTATTGGGTAGGATGGGGGAGGCAGATCATGCAGGGACTTGTAGGTGCCATAAGAAGGACTTCGGCTTCTACCCTAAATATGGTAAGAGGCCATTGGAGTGTTTTCAGCAGAGAGTGACGGTTTAGTAGGGTCATTCTGCTTGTGGAGAGAGTAGAATGTGGGGGACAAGAACTTGCATCATAGTATTAGTGGTAAGAAGTGGTCAAATACAGATAAAATGTTGAAGATAAACTGGATGTCTTCATGGTTTGGATGAGGGACATGGGAGGAGTCAAGGACAACATCAAGGTTTTTGGGAGGTATCATTAGAAGACTGGAGTTGCAGTTTAAGATAGCAGGAGTTCATTTTTGAATATATTACCGTAAGGGTATCTCTAGTAGACACCAGGTAGATATGGTGAATAGGGGGTTGGCTCTGCCTGCCAGTGTTCCAATCTCAGCTCCACCGTTTACTAGGTTTGTGACAAGTTGCGTAAGCTTTCTGTAATTCAGTTCTTTCATCTGTAAAATAGCTTTTTACGCAGTAGTATGTATGTTATAGGGTTGTTGCGATGATGTGTATGGGACAGTGTCCGGGCACAGAGTCATCATAATGCAAGTGTTTGCTGCTGCTGTAGTTACTATTGTCGTCATTATTCTGCCCAAGGATAGATTACTTCCTGCTCCCCGTGATTCATTTCTGAAAAGTAGAGCAATAAAGATCCACAGGATTTGGTTTGTTGGCTCTTGTTTCTGTAAAAGGCTCAAAACATGGTAACTTATCTGATGGGTGTAACTCTGAAGCTCTGAATGGAGAGAGATCAGTGGTAAACTGTTGGATTGGGTATAGCTGTGAAGCCTGAACTCCTGTAACTTGGAAAGAAGCACAAAGCCACAATTCACATTCTTGTAGCATGTTGCTTTGAGTATGTACAGGTGCTTAGTCCTTGCCTTTATCTGGCATGTAACACATATTTGAAGCTTTATTCAGTAGTCACTACTTTCTGAGACAAAATTGTGTTTAATGCCCTGTATCTATACCATCCACTATTATTTAGGTTTATTTATGAACTAGAGGCACGTTGCACGAAGAGATTCGTGCAATAGACCTTCCTTCCCGTGGCTGCCGGCTCCAGATTTCCTCTGGCACCCGGGACCCAGGCCTTTGCTCCGGCTGCAGTGGAGAAGCCAAGCCTTTTCAGTCATCTTCAGTCTTCATTCGGGCCGGAGCCTTCCGTCTTAGTTCCATGCCTGCATATGCAAATTAACCGCCATCTTTGTTGGGTTGATTTGCATACTCATCCTGATTGGCTGGTGGGCGTAGTGGAGTGACACTAACTTGCATGTTTCTCTTTTATTAGTGTAGATTTTATTGGCTTCTTTGTTCACCAGTTTTTTGTATTCCTGTCTTTATCTTTCTTGGGTTCACTTTTAGTTTTACTGAAATACCCTCAACTAACTTTACTTGATGATGTGCATACATGCCAACTTCTCAGTCCTTTTGAGTATGAAAACAACTTCTCTTTTTCATCTTCCACTTGAATATAAGTTTGGGTTCTCCTGACCTGAGAAGGCACCCTGAATTCTACCTGAAATACTTCTCCCTTGCACTCATTCCTCTTTGTTTGCTAACTCTTGCATGTCTTAGGTTCAGAAAGCCTCTGGCACCTAAATCTAGGTTATGTTCTTCATATATATATATATATATATATATATATATATATATATATATACCTGTATTTACCACACCATATTGAAATTGCTTCCCTTCTTTCTCCCAAACAGAAAGTTCTCAGAAGGCAGGAACAAGGTCTGTTTTACTCATTGTTGTATCCTAGGATTTAAGGCCCAGAGCCTGTATGCTGAATATGGTAGATACTCAGCATTTGTTGAATGAGAATGAATGGATAAATTAAAAACCTGCTAATACTTGAGCTAATGTTCGAGGTTATGTAATCTAAAATTCCAGCTTTATTCCAGCTTTATTTAAACATGTTTGCCATTTACTACTCATAATTTTGTACATAATTCTCTGGAAAGAAGGGTAGTTGGAGTAGGATTTGAATTTGGAATTTCTTTGAGGGCAAGTTGAAGATAAGCCAAAGCCATGGATTTTAATGCTGTGGGATGAACCCTTTTCAGGTTTAAAAAAATCCTCTTGTGTTATTTCATATTTTTGCTACAGAATCGATGATGAAATAGATGATACAGAAGTTGAAGAAACACAAGAAGAGAAAATAAAAGTAAAAGTGGAGTGTGAGCATATTTCCAAAAAAGTAAGATTAAGTTGGCATATCGAAATAACAGCACAATAATTGATTTTGCGGACCTTGATTTAATGGCCTTTGGATTTAATGGACAAAATTTCTGGTCCATATGTCATGTGAAAATTACTATCCTGTTAATTTTAAAATGTTTTAACCAAGATTTGCTTATAATTAAATTAACTGGTTATTTTTTAATTAATTCACTGTTATTTTTTAAAAAATTTAGCAAATAGGCAATATGTTGGAAAACACTGTAGTAATTTCGCCAACATAAATAAATATTACATATCTACAACTATAGTTTACATATTTAAATTCAAGAGTCACTGCTTGTAGCCAATGTTTGGCCATGATTAGAATGTGATCACACCTTATTGCACATGTAATTGGTTCTGTTTTTGAGTGATGTCACTTTTTGCCATAGTATTAACTCATGCTGTGGGATGTTCCCCTGTGCACTAAGCCACGCCCAGCCATGTGCATTTGTTTGCTCATGGTAACTGGTGAATGCATACATTTTATAAATTTAAAATTAGAGTACAGTGGGGCCTTGACTTAGGAGTGTGCCGACTAACGAGTTTTTTTGAGATACGAGCCGTCTCTTAGCCGATTTTTTGCTTTGAGTTGCAAGCTCAAAAAAATTCGGGTGACGAGCCAGCTTCAGATACCCCACCGCTAGTTGGCGCAGCGAACGTCACAGTGGTTTGACATACAAGTAATTTGAGTTATGAGCTCCGTCACAGAACGAATTAAACTCGTAAGTCAAGGCCCCACTGTAATACTTTTCTGTGAAATTAAACTTTTCATACTTAATTTTAATTGCACAAATGTTTAATTGCACATAAGTAAAAACAGGTAAACTAATTTGTCAATTATTTAATATATGAATTCGTAAAACATACTTTATTATATAACAGACTTTCAGCTTTAACAGGCACCCCCTCACCTGAATTAGTCTGCTATATTGAGGTTTTACTGTAATGGATATGAGAAATTTTTTAGGGACCCTGTTTGTCTCATTTTAGTTAGCATTTGAGACATAGTTAACTTATATCAAACCCAGTTACACTTTTTAAAAAACTTATCCTTTAAGGGCTTTGTCATTTAACATGAACTATTTTTAGTGCATTGCATTTATTTTTTCTATTTCTGAAATGGGTTGTAAAGTATTTCAAAATTTTCTTCTCATATTAGATCTAAATTTTAAGGCTATTGAATTGCTAATGTAACTAACCTTAGTGATTTAAAGCTTAAAGCTGGTATTCATTTGCTAGGACTGCCATAACAAAGTACCTGGCTGGTAATCTCAATGGTTAGAGCGTCATCCTGTGCATGGAAGGGTCACAAGTTTAAATCCCAGTCAGTGCACATACTCAGGTTCAGGTTCAATCCCCTGTCTGGGCCTGGATGTGAGGCAACCTGTCGATGTTTCTCTCTCTCCCTCTCCTTTCCTCTGTCTCTATAATAAATGAAAAACATAATTCTCAGCTGAGAATTTTTAAAAAGTACCACAAACTGGGTAACTTAAAAAGTAGAAATTTTTTGACTCAAGCTTCTGGAGGCTAAATGTCTGAGATCAAGGTGTCGGCTGTGAAAGGGAATCTGTTCCAGGCCTTTCCCATAACTTCTCGTGGTTTGCTGGCATCTTTGGGTGGCCAGCTTGGCTTCCAGAGCATCACCTGTATCTTTACCTACCTATTTGAATGGTGTTCTCCCTGTGTGCATGTCTGTGTCTAAATTTCTCCTTTTCATAAGGACACTGGTTTTAAAGGATTATAGCCCACCCTAATACCTCATTTTAATTATACATACAATGCCCTGTTTCCAAACAGTCACATTCTAAGGTACTGAGTGTTAGGAATTCAACATAAGAATTTGGGAGGACACAACCAGTAACAAAGCCAATATCTGCTCTCCTTTTGCCTCTTTTTCTCTTTTGAACTATTTTTTTTAATTATTAATTTTAGCACATTACAAAAGAATGGGTTTTAATTGGCAAGGAGACTAAACAGACACAAATAGACTATCCTGCAATACTCTTTACTTAGGTTTGTACAAGGATACAAGACAGGAATTACAGCAGGTACAGCATCTTCAGCACCTCAGGGAGACTCTCAGCTACCCAAGGATGTGACTTCTTTTGCTTTGCTATAGACGAGGGCCAAGATTGACAGGGAGAAATTACAGCTTGGATTGCCTACAATTTTTTTCTACTATTTTAGTAATTTGGGTCCAATACTTCGTGCCCATTTAAAGTCCTCTAATCCATGTATAACACTATACAGGAGATAGGCAGGTACAACATTCTAGGATTATTTTAAGTGGTTTCCAGGAAATAGTACTATGAAAAGATGGACACCTAGATTATTCCCAAGGAGGCTTGCTTTAGCCCAGGCTCTTTACTCACAAGTGTGTAGAATGTGAATGTATCCCAGCTGATCAAAAAGAGAGCACCCATGTCAGCACATTGGAAGTCAAGAATGATCATTACCATCAGAGCCTCTGGTGCCTCCCTTCTCAGCCACCCTCCTTATTTCTTCCTAGAGGTACAGTCCTAACTTATGTACTAATCACTTCCTTGCTCTTCTTTACAGTTTTACTAATGCTGTCATCCTTAGAATACAGTTTGTTCTTGCCCGTTTTTGTACTTTATAGAAATAAGATAGTGCCATGGATGTTCTTTGTCTCAACATTATATGATTCATAGATATTATGGTGTATACTTGTTTGCTTGCTGTCTTAGCTGCATAGTGTTCTATTATTTGAACATACTAGATCTGTTGTTGGTAGACTTTTGGTTTGATTCTCATTTTTGGAGATTATGGGCAATGCTGCTACTACATTTTCACTTCTATCCTGCTGCACGTGTTCAATGGTCCCCTTTACCTACAATTTTGCTTTCAGTTACCCATTGTCAGCCATGGTCCAAAAATATTAAATGGAAAATTCCAGAAAGAAACAATTCTTAAGTTTTAAATTGCATGCTGTTCTGAGTAGCATGATGAGATCTCAGGTCATCCCGCTCCATTCTGCCCAGGATGTGAAGCGTCTCTTTGTCCAGCTTATCCACACTGTGTGTAGACACTTCCTGCCTGTTGATTACTTGGCAGCCATTTCGGTTATCAGATCGATTGTTGTGGTATCACAGTGCTTGTGTTCAAGTGATCTTTATTTTACTTAATAATGGCCCCAAAGTGCAAGGGTAGTGATGCTGGCAATTCGGATGTGCCAAAGAAAAGCCGGAGGTGCTTCCTTCCAGTGAAAAGGTATGAGTACAGTACAACAAGATATTTAGAGAGAGAGATCACATTCATAAAACGTTTTTATAGCAAGTATGTTGGTACAGTTGTTTATTTTATTAGTTATTGTTGTTCATATTTTACTGTGCCTAATTTATAAATTAAACTTTAGCACCAGATAGGCAGGTACCACATTCTAGGATTATCACACGTATATATTAGTATATGTATATACTAGTATTAGTATAGGAAAAACAGTATATATGGAGTTTGATACTATCCGCAGTTTCGGGCATCCAGTGGGGGTCTTGGAATGAATAAGTGGGAATAACTCTACTCTGCATGTACATAGGAGTGGAACTGCTGGGTCTTCAAGCATCTTTACCTTTACCATAATGGCAACCTGCATTCCAAAGGGGTTCTGACTTTTATTTGAGGGACTGTATTTCTATTGCTCCACACTTGATATATATATTTTTTTAAATATATTTTATTGATTTTCCACAGAAAGGAAAGGAGAGGGATAGAGAGTCAGAAACATCGATGAGAGAGAAACATCGATCAGCTGCCTCCTGCACACCCTCCGCTGGGGATGTGCCCGCAACCAAGGTACATGCCCTTGACCGGAATCGAACCCGGGACCCCTCAGTCCGCAGGCCGACGCTCTATCCACTGAGCCAAACCCGTCAGGGCCACACTTGATATTTTTATCCTTCTAATTTTTTGCCATCTGATGAGGTATCTCATTGCAATTTACTTTGTATTTTCTTGATTGCTGTTGAGATGGAGCATCTTTCCATATGTTTGTACATTTGGATTTCCCTTTGTGTGTGTGTGTGTGTGCACGCGCACGCGCCTATTCAAGTCTTTCTGTCCTTTTTTAAATTAGTTTGTCTGAATGTTTATATCTTCATTTATAGTTTTTTATTCTGGATATAAAGGGTTTTTTCCCTTCATTGTGGATTATGTATTGCAGATATCTGCACATTTTCTGATTTTCTTTCCACTCAATGACTCTATTGATGAAAAGCTTATAATTTTAATGTATTCAAATTTATTAATTTTTCCCTTTATAGTTACTGCTTTATTTAAATATCCTGAGTAAAAATATTTTCCTACAGTGTCTTTATTGTTTTGCCTTTCACACTTAAGTTTATAATCACCAGGATTGATTTTTGTGAACACTAATAGGTGCAGAGAACAACAAATTTTGTTTTACTTTTTATTTTTGTTATCATATGCAATTGTTCTGGCATCATTCACTGAGGAGAAAGGACTGCCTTTGCTCCCATAGGCCTGCAGTGTCACCATTGTCAAAAATCAAGTGCTCATGTTCAGATGGGTCTGTTTCTGGACTATTCTCTTCCACTGGCTTATTTGTCTATTGTCTATTCTGTCCCTTAAGACCTCACTCTGTTAATTACTACAACTTTATAATGAATTTGTATATCTTCTTTGTGTCTTGGCTATTCTTAGCTTTTTAAATTTCCATATAAGTTTTAGGAGCAGTTTGTCAAGTTCCACAGAAAATCCTGGTGGGAAATTTATTGGGAATGCATTGAATCTAGATCATTTGAGGGAAAATTGACATCTTTAGAACATTGAGTTTCTCAATCTTTGAGTCCTCTTTAATTTCTCTCTAACAGTGTTTTATAATTTTCTTGGTAGATGTCTTACATCTTACACTTTTTTTTGTTAGATTTATTGCTATATCTTTGGTGAGGCTGTTGTCAATGACATCTTTTTTTATGTTGGTTTCTTTTTAAACTAAATATATTTTTATTGATTTCAGTGATGAAGGGAGAGGGAGAGAGAGATAGAAACATCAATTATGATAATCATTGATCGGCTGCCTCCTGCACGCCCCCTACTGGGGATCAAGCCCTCAACCCAGGCATGTGCCCTTGACCAGAATCAAACCCAGAATCCTTCATTCTGCAGGCCAATGCTCTGAGCCAAACCAGCTAGGGCTTATGTAGGTTTCTTATTTGGCTGGCATATGTAGGAATGTATGGGATTAAACCTTTGAATACTTGTTAGCTTTTCAGGAAATATCTTGAATTTATCCTCATAGTTGATAGCTAATTTAGCCACAACTAAGCAACCATAGATTATAGATGATGAATGAATGGGTGTGCCTGTGTTCCAGCAGAACTTTATTTACAAAAACAGGAGGCCAGGCCAGTGTTTGCCAATTCCTGACCAGAAGTTCTGTTTGTAAGTTTTTTGTATGGTGTTAGTTGGAAAAGGGTGCTCTTTCTTGAGGATGTGGAGATGAAGTTGGTGGCATGAAGACTGTTGGATTGGTTGGTAGTCTTGTCTGGTGTAATGAAGATAAAGTGTGCATCGAGGCCCTTGTCAGGTTAGGAAACTTTCTCAGTTTGTTTGGATCCTTCAAACAGAAGCAAATTCATTTTGGCTTATGGTTGGCAGACCTTTAAATTGGAAAAAGAATAGGCTTTGGTGTCTATGATATATCTTAGTGTAGTACATTTTTAATTGGGCCATTACAGTTTACTTTTATGAAATCATGAGTTACTGAATTAAACCATTTGGAAGTATAGTCAATATGAAGGGAGAAATGTGAACTATAATACTGTAATTTTTTTAATACAAGAATTCTCTGTTTCCTTTTAAAAAATATGTTATTATTGATTTCAGAGAGGAAGGGAGAGGAAGAGAGAGAGAGATAGAGATATCAATGATGAGAGAGAATCATTGATCAGCTGCCTCCTGCACGCCCCCTACTGGGAATCGAGCCTGCAACCCAGGCCTGTGCCTTGACTGAGAATCGAACCATGACCTCCTAGTTCAATGCTCAACCGCTGAGCAACAGCACCCGGGCGATTTTTTTTTTAGTCAAAAAGTTAAAATTTGGGTATTTACTCTCTTAATTCAGCAAAGTACATAGAGTATACAAATTAAGAATCTTCCCTCAAATTACCTTTAAGGATGGCTGTGTCATGCTGGTTTTTTGTTTTTGTTTTTACGTTGTTTTGTATTTGTTTTTTAAATCTGGAAAATTTCAAATACCTGAAAATGAAAAGAATAGTATATGATCCCCATGTATCCATCACCTAATCTCAGCAATGATCAGTTTATGGTTAGTCATTGTTTCTTCTTTATAACCACATAGTTTTGAATCGTTCTAGGTTTTTTAAATTGAAATTTTAATTTTACTTAGTTTAGGCACTTTGGAAACTCTACAACATCACCAGAGAATTTGCTACATAGAAAATCAAGAAGTAAGGACTATGATGTATACACTGATAATGTCTGCAATCAGGAACCAGAAGATAATTTTGCTAAAGAGCTTCAACAGCATATACAAGCCAAAGAAATGGCAAATGCTGCTCAGTCCTTATTGTCTCATAAAGAATCCATGAAGAAAGAGGAAGCAAAGTGTACACAGGAAGGTAAAGGTAAAACTATTTTATCATTTAAAGTCTATCTAGAGGAGCAATCACTTTGTTCATGACTTGGGGGGTGGGGGTTCACCTGCATTTTATGATAAGAGTAGAGGCCCAGTGCACGAAATTCGTGCATGGGTAGGTTCCCTATGCCTGGCCGGCCATCAGCGCTGATCAGGTTCCCCGCCTCACCGCCTCCAACCTCCCAGCCTCCTCCTTCCCTTGCTCCTTCAGTGCCCGGTCACCACTGCCCGCTGGTCACCCGCCATGTTCCGCGCCACACCCTGGTGGTCAGCGCACATCATAGTGAGTGATTGAACTCCTGGTCGAACTCCCGAGGGGACACTTTGCATAATAGCCTTTTATATATATAGAAGATCATGATTTATATGGATCTTTACTCCAGATGTGAGACACTCTTCAACACCTTGCCACTTAGTATACAATGCTCACTGAGTTTGTAGGAGGAGCTGGGAGTTCAGGAGGGTTATCAAAGGCCATGACTACTTTGAAAGGGAGAATGCTAAATCCCAGCCTCTGCATGTAAAAGGGACAAGATATACCTGTTTGTATTGCTATCAGCTGAAGATGAATTGACTCAGTGTCAGGGATGATGGTGTGTCAGACTAATTTCACGTATGTATTCTTTTAGATGTCTTAGTTTCAGGTGTACAGCTTAGTGATTAGTCAGTTATATAACTATAAGGTGAGTTACATAAATACGTCCAGTACCCATCTGACCCCATACATAGTTATTACAGTATCATTGTATAAATGCAATACTTGATCCTCATTTACTGCCTCCCCCCTTAAAATGCTTTTCTGTTTAATATGGGTCATAGATGAGTTCAATCTGTATGAAATGGTTTCAGTGGAAAATCTGATAGTAATCGACACAGTCAGTTTAAACATTTGAAGTTTTACTGTTACAGTGTTATGGTAGTTCCTAATTAGATTCCTCATATCCTGAACACTTCAGAAGGATCTGGCTTGTGGCTAGACCGGGGACCGAACCTGCAATGTAGGTATGTGCCCTGACTAGGAATCAAACCTGAGACCCTTTGGTGTACTGGGCGACGTTCCAAACAACTGAGCCACACAATAGCAGCCAGTGCTGCTGTTGTGCTTTTATATCATCATTAAAGTTAATTTTCTGTTTTCAGATGTTAAACAAAAAAATAAAAACTTTAAAGCTGCCCATAAGAATGGTAAACAGAAGAAAATGAAGCGGAAATGGCCCAGCACTGCAGACAAGGGATCATATGCATCACTGAGGAACAGTGGCTCACAGGGACAGGTAAAAGGACCATTTCTGCCTTACCCTCAGTGACAAGGCACAGAATGAGGGTTATCAGTAGTGAAATCTCCGACAGCAGTGGGCTACACGTTCTCGCTCACACGGGAGCTGCCAGCACCCCCTTTAAGCACCGTTGCCACGCATTTATGCACCTCAGTATTCCCTTCATTTGGTTTACATTGACTTTATTTTTAGTGTTGTGCAGTCAGTGTATATGGATTGACAGACGAGTAACGGGGAGAAAATACAATAATCATGAGCATATTTCAAAGGCCACAGAGTCTTACAAAGTTTCTGCTGTTGCAGTCCCTGGTCTACTGGGTCTAGACCAGCCGTGGGCAAACTACGGCCCGCGGGCCGGATCCAGCCCGTTTGAAATGAATAAAACTATTGAGAAAAAAGACCGTACCCTTTTATGTAATGATGTTTACTTTGAATTTATGTTAGTTCACACAAACACTCCATCCATGCTTTTGTTCCGGCCCTCCGGTCCAGTTTAAGAACCCATTGTGGCCCTCGAGTCAAAAAGTTTGCCCACCCCTGCTCTAGACTCCCTCTGGAAATCCTATATAATAAAAACCTAATATGCAAATTGACCAAATGGCGCAATGATCAGCAGAATGACCGGTCGCTATGACGTGCACTGACCACCAGGGGTCATGCGTTCAATGCAGGAGCTGCCCCCAGCCTGCAGCCCCCAGTCCAGCCCAGGCAGGTGCCAGTGGGGGCCCCCTGATCACCCTGCCTGTCACCCCACTTGGCCCTGATCGCTGGCCAGGCCTGGGGACCCTATTCGTACATGAATTTCTTGCACTGGGCCTCTAGTTAAAAATGAATATATCTGAGCATTGGCCTTACCACCCTCCCCTACCCTCCTCTTAGTTTGATTTTGCTTGTAGAAGTTCTGTACATGTAATCAGGGTGGGACAATAAGTGACTCCTCTGGACTCAGCCTTTCTGAGGGCTTCTGAACTGGCGGCAACTATTTTTATCAGGTTTGTCCACAGGGACATGTGCTAAATTATTTGGAATACTAAATTGTCTATACCAGTGGTCGGCAAACTGCGGCTCGCGAGCCACCCGCGGCTCTTTGGCCCCTTGAGTGTGGCTCTTCCACAAAATACCATGTGCAGGCGCGCACATACAGTGCGATTGAAATTTTGTGGCCCATGCGCAGAAGTCGGTATTTTGTGCAAGAGCCACACTCAAGGGGCCAAAGAGCCGTATGTGGCTCTGGAGCCACAGTTTGCTGACCACTGGTCTATACTAATAAAAGGGTAATATGCTAATTAGACCAGACATCTTTTGGACATCCTTCAGGACAAAGCCATGGTGGCAGGGGCCGAGGCAGAGGCGGTTAGGGGTGATCAGGCCGGCAGGGGAGAGCAGTTAGGGATGATCAGGCTGGCAGGGGGAAGCACTTAGGTGTGATCACACCGGCAGGGTAGCATTTAAGGGCGATCAGGCAGGCAGGCAGAGGTGTTTAGGGGTGATCAGGCAGGCAAGTGAGAAGTTAGGGGTGATCAGGCTGGCAGGCAGAGGGGTTTGGGGTGACCAGGCAGGGAGGCAGAGGCGGTTAGAGGCAATCGGGCAGGCAGGCGAATGGTTAGGGGCGATCTGGCAAGCAGATGAGCAGTTAGGGGCAATCAGGCAGGCAGGCAAGCAGTTAGGGGTGATCAGGCAGGTAGGCGGAGTGGTTAGGAAGGATTAGGCAGGCAGGCGAGCGGTTAGGGCAATCAGGCAAGCAGTTAGGGGTTAGGGCAATCAGGCAAGCGGTTAGGGCAATCAGGCAGGCAGGCGAGCGGTTAGGGAGGATTAGGCAAGCAGGCAGAGGTGGTTAGGGGCGAGCAGGCAGGCATGCAGAGTGGTTAGCAGTGATCAGGCAGGCAGGCAGAGTGGTTAGGGGCGAGCAGGCAGGCAGGTAGGCGAGCGGTTAGGAGCCAGTGGTCCTGGATTGCAAGAGGGTGCAGGCTGGACTGAGGGACCCCCTGCCCCCTCTCTCCCTGTACACTAATTGCGTGCACCGGGCCTCTAGTCAAGTTATAACTGTCACTGAAATGTATGGTGCACTGAGGTGTTCCCAAATGCCAGAATGTAGAGGACTTACTCTGAGGTCTTATTACCCACCTAAGGAGTCCTGGCTTTTATCAGGCATTGTATTCAATTTCTTCAGAGAACAGCCCTCTTTTTGCCCAGGGTAAACTTCTCTTTAATTGTGTTCTGATGAGGGGTGGGCAGAGAGAACTTGTTATAATAGCTTTGTTTGTTTCCATGTAGAATTTTAATTTGTCCTCAGTTATGGCCTTATTTCTCAGACTCCACCTAAGCCGAGCCTCCAACTTAAAACCTGCTTTTCATTTATAAAAAATCTGCCAAGAACCTGTTGAATTCTCTCAATTAACTTCATGCCCTCCTTCTGTACTTTATTTCTGTGGAATGTCAGGAAGCCATACTAGTTCAGTAAACGATCCTGAATCAAAAGCCGGAAATTTTTTTACTTAAAACTGCTTTATTTAGACTCCTTTACAAAAAGGGGGGAAAACAAAGTTTTACTGTCATGTTTGTGTGCATTCTAAATTATGTAGAGAACAGCAAACATCAAAGCAGTGAGTTTATAGCTAGTTGTGTGAAGGAGAGTATTAAGGCAGTAATTTGTATTTTGGGTTATTTCATTGCCCTCTGAAAAGAATCATATCAACTAGTAATACTCATCTCTAATATTATTAAAACAGGCTCTCCAAGGGCAGCTGCCAGCCCTGGGCTTCTGCTACAGTGGGTACCTATGATTGCAGCTGTCATTTCAGAACAGCTCCAGCAGTAGTTAGAAAAGCATTCCTGAAAGTAAAGTTAACCTGATTAAAGAGAACCGGGCAGGTCTTTCTTCTTGTCATCAGGCCTGCCACCTCCTCTGTAACCAAAGCTGTGAATTATGGGAAAAAGGATAGGCTTTAGTAGCTATGATATATCTTAGTGTAGTGCATTTTTAAAATTTTTTTAAAAATGTATTTTATTGATTTTTTTACAGAGAAGAAGGGAGAGGGATAGAGAGTTAGAAACATCGTTGAGAGTTAGAAACATCGTTGAGAGAGAAACATCGATCAGCTGCCTCCTGAACCCCCCTACTGGGTATGTGCCGGCAACCAAGGTACATGCCCCCGACCAGAATCGAACCTGGACCCTTCAGTCCACAGGCCGACACTCTATCCACTGAGCCAAACCCGTTAGGGCTGTGTAGTGCATTTTTAATTGGGCCATTGCCATTGTCCTGGTTTTATTTATATTCCTAAGTCATCTTATCTTTTTCTTTAATACCAGAAAATCAAATATGTTATTACTTGCAATAGAAGGGGTCTGCTGCAGTACTGTAGGCCTGTATGTTTTGTGCAAAGGGGGCATTTAGTCACTCATTTGGATTATTGTAATATTAATTCACATACACTGAATGGAATTTTATCTGTGTGTTTGACTAAGCTAAATTTGGGAGCTATGGTATATTGAATGATTTTTTGGTTCTCTAAATAAAAATTAAAGAACAGAACCACGGGAAACACAATCATTACAAGAGTCAGCCAACTTTTTCATAACGGACCAGATAGTGCATCTTTTTGACTTTGTGAGCCATACTGTCTCTGCCACAACTAAGCAGCCATAGATTATAGATGATGAATGAATGGGTGTGCCTGTGTTCCAGCAGAACTTTATTTACAAAAACAGGAGGCCAGGCCAGTGTTTGCCAATTCCTGACCAGAAGTTCTGTTTGTAAGTTTTTTGTATGGTGTTAGTTGGAAAAGGGTGCTCTTTCTTGAGGATGTGGAGATGAAGTTGGTGGCATGAAGACTGTTGGATTGGTTGGTAGTCTTGTCTGGTGTAATGAAGATAAAGTGTGCATCGAGGCCCTTGTCAGGTTAGGAAACTTTCTCAGTTTGTTTGGATCCTTCAAACAGAAGTAAATTCATTTTCTAGGCTTGCGGTTGGCAGACCTTTAAATTGGAAAAAGAATAGGCTTTGGTGTCTATGATATATCTTAGTGTAGTACATTTTTAATTGGGCCATTACAATTTACTTTTATGAAATCATGAGTTACTGAATTAAACCATTTGGAAGTATAGTCAATATGAAGGGAGAAATGTGAACTATAATACTGTAATTTTTTTAATACAAGAATTCTCTGTTTCCTTTTAAAAAATATGTTATTATTGATTTCAGAGAGGAAGGGAGAGGAAGAGAGAGAGAGAGATAGAGATATCAATGATGAGAGAGAATCATTGATCAGCTGCCTCCTGCACGCCCCCTACTGGGGATCGAGCCTGCAACCCAGGCCTGTGCCTTGACTGAGAATCGAACCATGACCTCCTGGTTCAATGCTCAACCACTGAGCCACAGCACCTGGGCAATTTTTTTTTTTTTTTAGTCAAAAAGTTAAAATTTGGGTATTTACTCTCTTAATTCAGCAAAGTACATAGAGTATACAAATTAAGAATCTTCCCTCAAATTACCTTTAAAGATGGCTGTGTCATGCTGGCTTTTTGTTTTTGTTTTTTGTTTTGTTTTGTTTTTTCTTTGTTTTTTAATTCTGGAAAACTTCAAATACCTGAGAATGGAAAGGATAGAATATCTCCCATGTATCCATCACCTAACCTCAGGAATGATCAGTTTATGGTTAGTCATTGTTTCTTCTTTATAACCACATAGTTTTGAATCATGCTAGGTTTTTTAAATTAAAATTTTAATTTTACTTAGTTTAGGCACTTTGGAAACTCTACAACATCACCAAAGAATTTGCTATATAGAAAATCAAGAAGTAAGGACTATGATGTATACACTGATAATATCTGCAATCAGGAACCAGAAGATAATTTTGCTAAAGAGCTTCAACAATATATACAAGCCAGAGAAATGGCAAAAGCTGCTCAGTCCTTATTGTCTCATAAAGAATCCATGAAGAAAGAGGAAGCAAAGTGTACACAGGAAGGTAAAGGTAAAACTGTTTTATCATTTAAAGTCTATCTAGAGGAGCAGTCACTTTGTTCATGACTTGGGGGGTGGGGGTTCTACTGCATTTTAAGATAAGACTAGGGACCTGGTGCACGAAAATTCGTGCACTGGGAGTGGGTCCCTCAGCCCGACCTGCACCCTGTCTAATCTGGGAGCCCTCAGGGGAGCCCTTGCGAATCTGGGAGTTTCTGTCTGTTTGTGCAGTCATATGAGCAAGTTGTCTGAGACCCCCAACCCAGTTTGGTTTGTTGCTCACAGAATAATAGAGGCATTTTTTTTTTTTGCTTTGCTTCATTGGTGGAGATTTCCTGGAAGTTTTAGGATATCTTTCCTTTAATTTTTCCTAGACACTCTGATTTTACTTATGTCTCTCACCTTTGCTTTCCCTCCACCCCCACCACAACAGTAACTTGCTCCAGGCTCACTTTGCTCTAGTGTCTAGGACAGTGATGGCGAACCTATGACACGCGTGTCAGAGGTGACACGCAAACTCATTTTTTGGGTTGATTTTTCTTTGTTAAATGGCATTTAAATATATAAAATAAATATCAAAAATATGTCTTTGTTTTACTGTGGTTGCACATATCAAAAAATTTCTATATGTGACATGGCACCAGAGTTAAGTTAGGGTTTTTCAAAATGCTGACACGCCGAGCTCAAAAGGTTCGCCATCACCAGTCTAGGAGATCCGTCTGCCACCAGAACTACGATTCCCAGCATTCCTGGTGCTCCCCATGCTCTGGGCTTCCTCTTCCGGTCCTGGGGCTGCCACCAGAACAATTCCCAGAATTCCTGGTGCTCCCCACGCTCTTAGTTTGCCCTTCCTGCTCTGTCTCTGTACCACGGCCTCCCACTCTGCCAAGTCCTCCAATCCGCCAGCTCTCCCTCTCCGCTCTCCGCCTGGCAGCTTGAGAGCCAAGTTCGCCAAGCCGCTCTACTCTCAGCCGGCTCTCCCACTCTGCTCTCCGCCCAGTGGCTAGGAGGGGCGACCAAGGGAGCCACATCCCCCCAGGCTGCTGGCTCTCCTGCTCTGCTTTCTGCCCGGCACCTGTGTATGCAAATAAATCTGCCATCTTTTTTTGGGTTTATTTGCATACTCACTCCTGATTGGCTGGTGCACATAGTGGAGGGACGGTCAATTTACATGTTTTTCTTTTATTATATAGGACTAGAGGCACAGTGCACGAAATTCGTGCATGGGTAGGTTCCCTAGTCCTGGCTGGTGATCAGGGCCAATCAGATTCCCCGCCTCACCGCCTCCAACCTCCCAGCCTCCTCCTTCCCTTGCTCCTTCAGTGCCCCGTCACCACCGCCTGCTGGTCACCTGCCATGTTCCATGCCACCCCTTTGTAGTCAGCACTCATCATAGCGAGTGATCGAACTCCTGGTCGAACTCCCGAGGGGACACTTTTCATAATAGCCTTTTATATATATAGAAGATCATATTTTATATGGATCTTTACTCCAGATGTGAGACACCCTTCAACACCTGGCCACTCAGTGTACAGTGCTCACTGAGTTTGCAGGCGGAGCTGGGAGTTCAGGAGGGTTATCAAAGGCCATGACTACTTTGAAAGGGAGAATGCTAAATCCCAGCCTCTGCATGTAAAAGGGACAAGATATACCTGTTTGTATTGCTATCAGCTGAAGATGAATTGACTCAGTGTCAGGGATGATGGTGTGTCAGACTAATTTCACGTATGTATTCTTTTAGATGTCTTAGTTTCAGGTGTACAGCTTAGTGATTAGTCAGTTATATAACTATAAGGTGAGTTACATAAATACGTCCAGTACCCATCTGACCCCATACATAGTTATTACAGTATCATTGTATAAATGCAATACTTGATCCTCATTTACTGCCTCCCCCCTTAAAATGCTTTTCTGTTTAATATGGGTCATAGATGAGTTCAATCTGTATGAAATGGTTTCAGTGGAAAATCTGATAGTAATCGACACAGTCAGTTTAAACATTTGAAGTTTTACTGTTATAGTGTTATGGTAGTTCCTAATTAGATTCCTCATATCCTGAACACTTCAGAAGGATCTGGCTTGTGGCTAGACCGGGGACCGAACCTGCAATGTAGGTATGTGCCCTGACTAGGAATCAAACCTGAGACCCTTTGGTGTACTGGGCGACGTTCCAAACAACTGAGCCACACAATAGCAGCCAGTGCTGCTGTTGTGCTTTTATATCATCATTAAAGTTAATTTTCTGTTTTCAGATGTTAAACAAAAAAATAAAAACTTTAAAGCTGCCCATAAGAATGGTAAACAGAAGAAAATGAAGCGGAAATGGCCCGGCACTGCAGACAAGGGATCATATGCATCACTGAGGAACAGTGGCTCACAGGGACAGGTAAAAGGACCATTTCTGCCTTACCCTCAGTGACAAGGCACAGAATGAGGGTTATCAGTAGTGAAATCTCCGACAGCAGTGGGCTACACGTTCTCGCTCACACGGGAGCTGCCAGCACCCCCTTTAAGCACCGTTGCCACGCATTTATGCACCTCAGTATTCCCTTCATTTGGTTTACATTGACTTTATTTTTAGTGTTGTGCAGTCAGTGTATATGGATTGACAGACGAGTAACGGGGAGAAAATACAATAATCATGAGCATATTTCAAAGGCCACAGAGTCTTACAAAGTTTCTGCTGTTGCAGTCCCTGGTCTACTGGGTCTAGACTCCCTCTGGAAAAAAAAAGAATATATCCGAGCATTGGCCTTACCACCCACCTCTACCCTCCCTTAGTTTGATTTTGCTTATAAAAGTTCTGTACATGTAATCAGGGTGGTTCAATAAATGACTCTGGACTCGGCCTTTCTGAGGGCTTCTAAACTGGTGGTAACCATTTTTATCAGGTTTGTCCAAAGGGACATGTGCTAAATTACTAGAAATACTAAATTGTATATTTATATACAATCTTGCTCCGCCCCCATATTTTACAAATGAGGAATCAGGCCCTGAGGTTTCAGATGACTGTCATGACCACCCAGGGCCAGGCCAGCGCTGGCACTTTGTGTTCTGACCCCCACCCCCATGAGTATTTCCTTTCATTTGGTTTATAGTTACTTAAAAGGTTATTCAGCCAAAGCTGAGAGCTTTTCTATATGAGAAACAAATCTAAGTATATATGTTACAATTTAATAAGAGAACCAAAGATTTAAATTGACGTATTTATAAGACAATTATTTGATAGTGCTCAGTGGAAATTTGACATTATTATGAAGCAGACATATAAACATACAGCCACCTCCCTTCTTTGTATTTCTCAAACTATTAAGAAATTTGATGTGCAGAAGCTAGAGGCTGTATTACAAGTTAACACACTAGCAGTGGTTTATGCTTCTAGAGAGCTAAAATGTATTATGAGATCTCCTTTTGTTTTTATACCTTTATCACCATCTTTGAGGGGATAGTTCTAGTTCTGGTTACATTTGTTTTTTGTTATTTTTTTTATCCTCACCTGAAGACATGCTTAGAGAGGAATGGAGAGAGAGAAATACCAACCGATCGGTTGCCTTTCTTATGCTCCCTGACTGGCGATCAAACTCTCAACCCAGGTATGTGCCTTGATCTCACACCTTTTGGTGCACAGGTCAACACTTAACCAAATGATCCACTTAGGTTGGGCTACATTTGTTCATTTGAGCTGGTTAGTATACTTAGCTCACACCCAGAGCATCTCATTGACATGAAACATTACACTGCTTTTAGTTTTTATGATTTCCAGTTTTGTCTCCATTTTTCTAAAGAGCTTTGTTCTTGCCTGGCTGGTATGGCTCAGTGGTTGAGCATCGACCTATGAACCAGGAGCACAATGTTTGATTCCCGGTCAGGGCACATGCCCAGGTTATGGGCTCGATCCCAGTAGGGGGCGTGCAGGAGGCAGCCGATCAATGATTATTTTTCATCATTGATGTTTCTATTTCTCCCTCTCCTTTCCTCTCTGAAATCAATAAAAAATATTTTAAAAAATAAAAATAAAGAGACTTGCTCTTACATTTCGCTCTCTATCACAAGTAGTAGCACTTTTATTTTTTTTATTCATTTAAAAAAGTAATGGCAAAGTACAATAAAATATTCAAATTGTATAAATACTAAAGTTCAATGATAGAATGCTGTTGAAGCTGGCAAAACATTCACTTTTCAACTGGTGTACAAAAGTCCAGATCTTATATGTGAAGGTCAATTTAGAAAAATTACTTTTTAATGTTTTGTATGTGTTTTAAAATAATTTGTGCAATGAAATAAAATATTTCATTTTCCATTTCTCACATTTAGTTTTTTGTTTTTGTTTTCAAAGGATGATAAACCTAAAGAGAATCAGCAGCACGTGCAAATGAGTCAGGGGTTCATCAACCAACATACAGTGGAGCGAAAGGGAAAGCAAGTTTGTAAATATTTCCTTGAAAGGAAATGTATTAAGGTACGAAAAACGTGTAAGCAAAAACATACTAAAATGGAAGGTGTAGCAAAAATGTACTAAGATTGACTCCTATTTCCATTAAACACTCTAAAAGCATACCTGTTTCCTCCTGGAAAATGTTCACTTAGAAAATTTTACTAAAATACTTTTTTAAGTTTAAGAAAGATAATTTTTTAAAAATGTTTTGTATTACAGATGTTTAGGCCTCTAAAATTTTAAGTAGATAAATATGATAACTCTAAGAATTGAACCATATAGCTTCTAAGACTATTTTTTTCTGGAATTATTTGTTTATCTAAAATTTAGTAGGAATTGTAATGAGTTAACTGTGAAAAATAATTTTTTTGTTTCTTCTTTTGGCCCAGGGAGACGAATGTAAATTTGATCATGATGCAGAGATAGAGAAGAAAAAGGAAATGTGTAAATTTTATGTACAAGGATATTGTACCAAAGCTGAAAACTGTCTGTATTTGCATAATATCCTTTATCACAAGATATAACTTTACTCTTCATAAGCACTTATGTGAACATTTAAAATATGTACAATTTTGAATGGAACCAGTGTCTTAGCTATGGCAAAGACAAGCCATACTTTATTATCCAAGCCCAACTCACTATTGAAGTGATTCAGTTGTATATAGATTTTTTATTTCACGTAAGAAAAGAGGGATCCCTTAGAAAGTCTCTCACATGAAGTATAGTAGGTTTGTGAGACCTGTTTAAGTCCAGAAAGACTTTGTCAGAATTTCTGCTGTGACATTCAGTCATTGAATCTAACAGAGGCAGGACTTCATTATTTGGGAATGCTTGTTTTCTGTATATTTTATATTCTGTAGGGGTTAACTTTTCCTTGATTTGAAGCTAACCCTTACTTCAGAACATAGGGTACAGACATGTTGTAAAAACATGAACATTTTAAGGTAATAACACCTTTGATTACTTTTAGTCATTAGAACAGGAAATCACAAATTCTAACCTGAGATTTTTTTTCCTGGGAAACAATGTTGACATTGTATAAATTGATTCTTATACATGAAGGATTCAGAGTTGTTAAGACATAACATTGTCATTGACTTTAATTTCTCTACCCCAAAAGAATGTTTTAAAAATAATCACACTTCTCAGGGTATTTAAAATACACATCTCTTTTCTTTTAAAATTTTATTGACTTGAGGCCCAGTGCATGAAATTTGTGCATGGGGGGAGGTCCCCCTCAGCCCAGCCTTCACCCTCTTCAATCCGGGACCCCTCAGGGAATGTCCGACTGCCGGTTTAGGCCCGATCCTTGGGATCAGGCCTAAATTGGCAGTCGGACATCCCTCTCACAATCCTGGACCGCTGGCTCCTAATCACTCACCTGCCTGGTTGCCCCCAACTGCCCCCTGCTGCCGGCCAGGTCGCCCCCAACTGCCCCCTCCCTGCCGCCCTGGTCGCTCCTAACTGCCCCCTTATCTGCTGGCCTGGTCACCCCTTACTGCACCCCATGCTGGCCTGGTTGCCCCCAACTGCCCCCTCCCACCCCCCGCCGGCCTGGTCGCCCCTTATGGCCCCCCCGCAAGCCTGGTTACCCCACGCAGGCTGCTTGTTCAGTCATTTGGTCATCCCTCACTAACTTCCCTGCCGGCCTGGTCGTAGGCAGCCATCTTGTGAGGATGTAATGGTCAGTTTGCATATTACCTCTTTATTATATAGGATTTTAAAGAGAGAGGGAAGAAGAGAGTGAGAAGAGAGAGAAACGTCAGTTTGTTGTTCCATTTATTTATGCATTCACTGGCTGATTCTTGTATGTGCTCTGACTGGGGATCAGACCCGTAACCTAGAGCATCAGAATGATGCTCTAACCCAGTGGTTGTCAACTTTGGCTGCACATTAGAATCACCTGGGAATCTTTTTAAAAATCCTGATTTCTGGGCCTCATCCTCCGGAAATTCTGTTTCTTTGTTATGGGGTGGGACCACAACATTAGTAACAATTTCTGGAGGATGAGGCCCAGACATCAGGAATTTAAAAAGATTCCCAGGTAATGCTAATGTGCAGCCAAGGTTGCAAACCACTGCTCTAACAACCAATTGAGCTAATGGGCTAGAGCAGGGGTGGACAAACTTTTTGACTCAAGGGCCACAATGGGTTCTTAAACTGGACCGGAGGGCCGGAACAAAAGCATGGATGGAGTGTTTGTGTGAACTAATACATGTTAACACTGCTGCTGGTGAAGGAGCGGAGGGGAGAGCAAGAGAACCCTCCGCTCTTTCGGCTCCGTGGGCCGGCTAGAACAGCCGAACGGGCGCGTGTCGTAGTTTGCCCACAGCTGGGCTAGAGCCACACCTCTTACTTATATCAAAGTCATCACAAATTGTTTTAGTTGGATTAAGATTGTTCTCTTCCTTAACATTTGGGATACATGAATATCCTTGCAAGTTTTATCACACAGGAGCAAAATGTTATCAAGGCGAGGGCTGCAAGTTTTCCCATGCTCCTCTGACTGCTGAAACACAGGAACTTTTGGTTAAAGTAAGTACAGTTTTAGTCATCTTTTGTTGTTATTTTTTAAAGAATTTGTTTGAATTAAGGGTGAGAATTTGAAAAGCTATTGTTCTTGGAGGAACATGCCTCCTATCTTAGCAAATAGCATATATTAGGACTGATAATCTGAGAATTTACTTCAGCTTAGAATATTATTATTCATTTTTATATTTTTCCTTGTAGCTTGAAGGAAAATTTACACTCGTTGCTGGTATTAATTTGAGTATTCTTAGAACCTTGAATGTAGTTAGAAATGTTAATAGCTAAGCTAAAAAAGGAAACAGCAAATAGGAGAAAGGTAAGGAAAGTTAAGGATCATTGGTTGGTTGATAAATATTTTAGAGTCACATTACAGAATATTCTAGCTCTTTCAAGCCTTTTCTTTAAATATTCTTTCAGTCTGTGAGAAAGGATAATTGAAAAGTAATAGTCATTTATATTCTATCATTTCCCATATGTTATTTGGAGCAAGTCTCAAAAATTAAATTGACATATAAGTGAAAATAAAAGATTATTTTAAAACTAAGCCATACCATATTGTGACAGTTGTTTTGAACACATGCAAATGTTAGAAACTCAAAGGTGCTTATCTATACTAACAATAGAGGAATATGCAAATTCGCTGGGGTGCCGTCACGTAACAACCAATCAGGACGGGGGGCAGGGACGGGGCCGCAGCAAAAAGCTCTCAGCATGCCTGTGCTGGGGATCCAAAGGGTGCGGAGAGGAAGGGAGAACAGATAGGCAGGGGAATCAGGCCAGGAGGGGAGAGCAGATAGGCAGTTAGGGGGATCAGGCCAGGACGGGAGAGCAGATAGGCAGTTAGGTGGATCAGGCCAGGAGGGGAGAGTAGTTAGGGGGATCAGGCTGGCAGGGGAGCAGTTAGGGGCATCAGGCAGGCAGTCAGGGGAGCGGTTAGGAGCCAGTGGTTCCAGATTGTGAGAGGAATCCTGGATCGGAGAGGGTGCAGGCCAGGCTGAGGGACCTCACCCTTCCCCCCCATGCACGAATTTCGTGCACCAGGCCTCTAGTTTCTAGATATTTTTAGGTTGTAAAATCTGAAGGGTTACTCTAGAATTAGAAGTCATACCAAATATTTATTTGTTTGTTAGTATGAAATATGTATGGGAAAATGGCATATAAAATTTGTTTTTCAGTTTCTCTTACAGTCAACATTAGATGATTACTAGGATGAATATTATTGGATCATGAGAAAAATTACGAGTATTATGGTATATGTGATATGCATAAAATGATTGTTTTTTTTCATATTAGGTTTTAAACACTGAAAAGAAGTCATCATGAAAACCAAAAACATAAAAATAAGGTAAAATTAAGATTTAGTGCATTTTTTTTTTTTTTCCGAAACATCTCTAGAAGTTGGCATGGAAACAGGACCTTTTCCATTTTCTTAAATAGAAGTAATTTTCTCTTTACTCCCCCACTAAAAAAATGATAAAATATTTGGTGCATATGCATAGATATATAGGGTGTCCCAAAAAATGTTTGCACACTTTGAAAAATTACAAAGGCAGTGTTTATTGAAATACATTTATTTTCAAAATGTAATAGAAATCAGCTGTTAAAGAGTATTACCCTGTATATTATGGGTCTCCATGGACCTGCTTCCTCCTCTGCGTTTGTCACTATCTTTTACATTTTTATTTTCCTCCTCTGTTTCTTTGTAAATTTACCAAAGGTACATAGTTCACTAAGTAGTATATTTAGTTGTGCTTGTGTTTGGGTTTTATTTAAATACTATCATCCTCTGTATTTATTGGTGACTTGCTGTTCTCACTCAACATTATCCTTCTAAGATTTATGTAAACGCATGCAGCTGTCATTCATTCACTTTTACTCCTACATAGTATTTTAATAATTGAGTATGTTATAGTTTATTTAGTTTTTTTATTGATGAACACTGAGGTTATTTTCAGTTTTTTAAATACACACTGTTACTACAAATAATCATGTTCATGTCTCCTGATACAAAAGTGTGTGAGTTATCCTGGGTGTATACTAAGGAATAGAGTTGTTGCATTATCTTAATATTTAAGATGATACCAATCTTCTGTAAAGTGCTTGTAACAGTTTGTACTCCCACCAATTGTGTTAAAGAGCTTTTGATCCACTTGCCAACAATTTTTTTTTTAACCAATTTAGTAGGTGGAAAAATCGTGTCCATAGCTTTATTTTATGTACTTATTTTTTAAAAATATATTTTATTGATTTTTTTACAGAGAGGAAGGGAGAGGGATAGAGAGTTAGAAACTTCGATGAGAGAGAGACATCGATCAGCTGCCTCCTGCACACCTCCTACTGGGGATGTGCCCGCAACCAAGGTACATGCCCTTGACCGGAATCGAACCTGGGACCCTTCAGTCCATAGGCCGACGCTCTATCCACTGAGCCAAACTGGTTAGGGCTTATGTACTTATTTTTAATATATTTTTATTGATTTCAGACAGGAAGGGAGAGAAAGAAACATCAATGATGAGAGAGAATCATTGATTGGCTGTCTCCTGCATGCTCCCTTCTGGGGATTGAGCCTGACACCCAGGCATGTGTCCTTGACCAGAATTGAATCCTGGCCCCTTCAGTCTTCAGGCCAATGCTCTATCCACTGAGCTAAACTGGCTAGGGCCCATAGCTTTATTTTCATGAATGTCTTTGCTTATTGGGCTGATTGTCCTCTATAAATTGGTTTTACATATTCCGCG
The DNA here is from genome assembly GCF_014108235.1 of Myotis myotis. Classification (NCBI taxonomy): domain Eukaryota; kingdom Metazoa; phylum Chordata; class Mammalia; order Chiroptera; family Vespertilionidae; genus Myotis; species Myotis myotis. The sequence goes on along the minus strand of NW_023416371.1, from coordinate 317,052 downwards.
TATAATCCTTTGTGAGGTATGTGTGGCAGGTTTTTTTCCATTTTGTGGGCTGTCTTTTCACTTTTTTTGAGGTGTCTCAATGAGCAGAATTATTTTGGCAATTTTTTTCTTATGGTATATTTTGTGTTTCATATCTTATTTAAGAAATCCTTCCCAGTCATGAAGCTATAAAATACTTTAATATTTTTTTAAGTTTTACTTTTTACCTTTATATTTTAACTAGTAGCCCGGTGCATGAAATTCGTGCACGTTAAAAGGGAATTAATTAGCGGAAATATTTTTTTTTTTTTTTTTTTTAATGGAGAAGTCTTTTCTGTCTTTTTTTTTTTTTTTTTTTTAATATATTTTATTGATTTTTCACAGAGAGAAAGGGAGAGATAGAGAGTTAGAAACATCGATGAGAGAGGAACATCGATCAGCTGCCTCCTGCACATCTCCCCACTGGGGGATGTGCCTGCAACCCAGGTACATGCCCTTGACCGGAATCGAACCTGGGACCTTTCAGTCCGCAAGCCGACGCTCTATCCACTGAGCCAAACCGGTTTTGGCTAGCGGAAATATTTTAATATTGCTATTTGCCCTTTCTCTATAGTATAAGTGTGAGAGATGAAAGGAAATTAGTAAAATGTATATGAAAATAATAGATAAATTTATTAAATAAATAGTAACAACAGGATATAACAACAGAGGCATGATATAAAAACGACAAAATCATGATATGAAAACAACAAAATCATGATATAAAAACAACAAAAACATGATATAAAAACAACAGTGATGCAAACAATGACTGATAAAGTGATTAAACTTATTCTAATATCTCCCTGTATACCACATTAAGAGTGAAAACACTTTCAGAGTGCTTGACTAATTTCCCTTGTGCTGAAGTATTTAGAACTTTAACTGTAACGTCACATGCCCTTCAAACTCAAGGGAAAGCAACATATAACTGACCATGTGCGAAAATGGGTTCAGGTAGGAATATGCCTACTCAGTCTAGAGTTTGTCCTTGTGATTTATTAATAGTCATCACAAATGCTGGCATCACAGGAAACTGGTTGAATCAATTTAAATGGGAGGCCAGTGTCAGATGGGGACAAATCAATTCTTGAAATCAGAACAACCTCTCCCTCTGCATATCCTGTTAATACTTCATCTTCGATAATGTTAGGTTGCAATCTTTTGACAATAAATCTGGTACCATTACAAAGACCCCATTTACTATTAAGATTTCTCAATAGCATGATGATTGCACCCACTTTCAATTTTAATTTATGGCATGGCATTCCCAAAGGAGTAATACTATTAAGAAATTCGATGGGAAAATTTTCTTTATCAGCATCACCTGTGGAATCAATGGAATCATCACTCAAATATGTGTGAAAATCTCCATTGAGTATATCCAAAATTTCTTCATTTGCTTTTTGAACGTGCTCATTTTTTGGACAAAGAATTGCATGTTTAAATATTTTTAATATTATCTATAGGTAGAGTATTTTCAAAGGTAGCTTCAATAATAGATCCATTACAAATCATTTCACGGGGAATTTCAATAATATCCATTCCTAAATGAAAACTGCTATTTTTGCCATCTCCAAGTTTTACTAACCATCCACTTTAAGCAGAATCCTCTGATCTCATATTTGTTGTAAGAGACAACTTTCTGAAACATCCCCAAACATTGCAGTACTTTAAACTCGTTTGTACTATGGCCGATCGCATAGCATGCGGTACAATACTGAGACATTGTCGAAAATCCCCTCCAAGAAGGAGAACTTTCCCACCAAATACAAAATTCAAATTTCTCTTAGTAATCTGTCCATGGCGTTTATAGCATGACTAGTGCCATGGTGCACTCATCAATAATGAGAAGTTGGGCCTTTTTAATAGTTTTAGCAACTTCACTGTTTATATCGAGTCTAGAAATTGAAGTTTCATTTAGTGGAATGGGTAATTTATATTGGGAATGAAAGGTGCTTCCACCGAGAAGTAAATTTGCAGCAATTCCTGTAGACGCTGTGGGTAAAATAGTACTACCACGACCTCTAATATAATGTATTAAAACTTTTTTTTTTATTATTATTTATTTTTTAATTGCTTAAAGTATTACAAAGGGTATTACATATGTGTCTTTTTTTTTTCCCCGCCCTTGACTATCCCCTGGCCTCCACCACCCCCCAGCGTCCCATGTCCATTGGTTATGCATATATGCATGCATACAAGTCCTTCGGTTGATCTCTTATACCCCTCCCTCCTGCCCCCCAACTTTCCCTGGCCTTCCCGCTGCAGTTTGACAATCTGTTTGAGGCAGCTCTGCCTCTGTATCTATTACTGTTCAAAAGTTTATAATGGTCTCTATTATCCATGAATGAGTGAGATCATGTGGTATTTTTCCTTCATTGACTGGCTTATTTCACTTAGCATAATGCTCTCCAGTTCCATCCATGCCATTGCAAATGGTAGGAGTTCCTTCTTTTTTACAGCAGGATAGTATTCCATCGTGTAGATGTACCACAGTTTTCTAATCCATTCATCTACTGATGGGCACTTAGGCTGTTTCCAGATCTTAGCTATGGTGAATTGTGCTGCTAAGAACATATGGGTGCATATATCCTTTCTGATTGGTGTTTCTGGTTTCCTGGGATATATTCCTAGAAGTGGGATCACAGGGTCAAATGGTAGTTCCATTTGTAGTTTTTTGAGGAAACTCCATACTGTCTTCCATAGTGGCTGCACCAGTCTGCATTCCCACCAGCAGTGCACAAGTGTTCCTTTTTCTCCACATCCTCTCCAGCACTTGTCGTTTGTTGATTTGTTGATGATAGCCAGTCTGACAGGTGTGAGATGATACCTCATTGTTGTTTTGATTTGCATCTCTCGGATGATTAGTGACTTTGAGCATGTTTTCATATGTCTCTTGGCTTTCTGAATGTCCTCTTTTGAAAGGTGTCTATTTAGGTCCTTTGCCCATTTTTTGATTGGTGGTTTATCTTCCTTTTGTTAAGTTGTATGAGTTCCCTATAAATTTTGGAGATTAGGCCCTTATCAGATATGACATTGGCAAATATGTTTTCCCACACAGTGGGTTTTCTCGTTGTTTTGTTGATGGTTTCTTTTGCTGTGCAGAAGCTTTTTATTTTGAAGTAGTCCCATTTGTTCATTTTCTCTTTAGTTTCAAGTGCCCTAGGAGCTGTATCAGTGAAGAAATTGCTTCGGCATATGTCTGAGATTTTGTTGCCTTTGGATTCTTCTAGAATTTTTATGGTTTCCTGTCGTACATTTAAGTCCTTTATCCATTTTGAGTTTATTTTTGTGTATGGTATAAGTTGGTGGTCTAGTTTCATTTTCTTGCATGTATCTGTCCAATTAAGATCTGCCTCCACGCTCTGAGGGTAGGTTCCTGCTTCAAACCTCGCCCTTACCGGAAACAGCTCTGGGAAACAGCTTGGGGAGGGCACAGCCGTTGCCAAGACAACCCCTGCAGGACTGACTTCCTTCCGGTTGGTCTAGCCTCGGTCGTGGTCGTGATGTTACACCCAGGGTTTTTATATAAATAGATTCCTTGAACTGAAATTATATCAGTTAACATTTGCCACAATAATGATGTTAACAAACTACCACAAACTCTCCATACCAGGTAAAAATAAAAATTTCTTTTTCCTGCAGCTGCAGATGGTTGGGTTGGCTGTACTTATGTAGCAGGTCCACTGGGATGGCTCTGCCCCACATTTGTCTTCCTGGGACCAGTAGGCTGGCTGGGCATGTTCTTTTCCTAGCAGCTCAAGAGGTCCTGTTTGCATCACATTTACATACAACCGTTGGCCAAAGTCAGTCACATGTCCAACTCCGAAGTCAAGGAGTAGGAAGTACATTCTTTTTTTTTATACTTTCTGTGTGGGGGGAGCTGCTATATTACACGAAAAAGAATGTGACTGTGGCTGTAGGGAGAAAGGAAGAAGTGCAGCTAATCATTTACTTTATTTAATGGTAAGGCTGAATAATATTCCATTGTATGTATATACCACATTTTACTCATTCATTCATCTGTTAATGGTCACTTGAGTTGCTTTCATGTTTTAACTATTGTGAATGATGCTGTTATAGACATGGGTATACAAATATCTTTTGAAACCATATTTTCAATTGTGAATATATATCCAGAAGTAGAATTGCTAGATCATATGGTAATTCTATTTTTAATTTTTTGAGGAACCACCATACTGTTTTCCCCAGCAGCTGTACCACTTCACATTCCCAGCAGGAGTACACAGGATTCCAATTTCTCCATATCCACACCAACATTATTTTGTTTGTTTTTTTGTTTTTGTTTTTTGGAGGTGGTATCTTGTAGTTTTTATTGGCATTTCCTTAATGATCAGTGATGTTGAGCATCTTTTCATGTGCTTATTGGCCATGTGTTTATCTTCTTCAGAGAAATGTCTATTGAAGTTCTTTGCCCAATTTTGAATTGGGTGTTTGTTTTTATAGTTAAGTTTTTAGGAATTCTCTATATTCTGGATATTAGATATTAATCACTTACGATATATATCATTTGCAAATATTTTCTCCCATTCTGTTGGGTTGCCTCTTCATTCTGTTGATAGTATCCTTTGATGCATAAGATTTAAAAATTTTTATGAAGACAAATTTGTTTTTACTTTCTGTGCCTTTGGTGTCATATTTAAGAAATCACTGCAAATCCAGTGTCATTAAGCTTTTATCCTATATTTTCTTGTAAGAGTTTTGTAGCTCTGGCTCTTATGTTTAGGTCTTTGATCCATTTTTTGTTAATTTTGTATATGGTATTAGGTAAGGGCCAAAACCTCATTGTTTTGCATATGGATATCCAGTTTTCCCAGCACCATTTATTGAAAGCACTGTCCTTTCCTCATTGAATGATCTTGGCTTCTTATTGAAATATGTGAGAGTTTATTTCTAGGCTCTGTATTCTATTCCATTCGTCTTTGTTCTTTTTCAACTTTGTTTTGGCTAATTGGGACCCCTTAAGATTTCATACAAATTTTAGGGTAGATTTCTCTCTCTCTGCAAAAAAAAAAAAAAAAGTGTCATTGTGATTTTGGTAGGGATTATATTGAATCTGTAGGTCACTGTATAATATTGACAACTTAATCATATTAAGTCTTTTAACACATGAACCGGGAGTCTTTCCATTTTTTATTTCTTCTTTAAATTCTTTCAGCAATGTTTCAGAGTTTTCACTGTACAGCTTTTCCCCTTTTGGTCAAGTTAATTCCTAAGTATTTTAATTCTTTTGAGATATATTAAATGGAATTATTTTCTTAATTTCCTTTTCAGATTGTTTACCATCATTGTATAGAAATGTTACAGATATTTGTTTGTTGACTGTGTATTCTACTATTTTGTTGAATTTGTTTATTCTAACTTTTCTGTGGAATCTTTAAGTAAATTTTCTACATATGAGATCATTGGATGGATGTTTTCTTAACATGATATAATGTTACACTTAGTAAGAAAGTCAGCATTGTACTTAATGGGCAAACAGAAGAGGCATTTCCACTAGAAAGGTCCAATGGGACTGTCTAGTTTCTAAAAGTTGAAGAAGGTTCTCTGAAAACATCTGCATCAGGCGCCAGTTTCATTTATGAATGCCCTGGATGAGGCAGTAAAAAGTATTCATGCTATTAAACTTCAGTTCTTGAGTTCTCGTCTTTCATCATCATGTCTAGCAAAATGGAAAGATATTATCACGTATTTACATTTCCACACTAAGTGGTGTTTTGAGGAAGAGCACTTGTGCTATTATCTGAGTTGAAGCTGAATCAGCTGTGTGTCTTTATGAATACTCTTTACTTCAAAGAACAACTGTGGGGGCCAACTCGTTTCTTCAGATGTGGCGGTTTGGCAGGCGCTTTTCCACAAATGAATGGAGTGACCCTGTCACTTCAAGGAAAACAATGGAAAATAATTTGTTTTCAATGGTAAAATTCTGGCTTTTGAGCACAAAGGACAATATCAGAACATTTTATCTGCCTCTGAGCTTGAAAGCTTTTCTGTACTTAAACATTCTTTTGGTGAAGTTGGTTGGTGATATTAAAGAATGTGATTTTTAAAATACTGTATAGTAGAACATTTGAAAGATCTGCATAAATTAGTAAACTAACATTTTCCAAATAAGCAATGCATGACATCACAAAATTATGCATGGGCAAAACACCCATCCAACCTGTAATACAGACTAATGTATTTTCATGTAACAGTGTAGATCAGTGGTTGGCAAACTGCGGCTCGCGAGCCACATGCGGCTCTTTGGCCCCTTGAGTGTGGCTCTTCCACAAAATACCACGTGCGGGTGCGCATGTAGAGTGCAATTGAAACTTCGTGGCCCATGCGCAGAAGTCGGTATTTTGTGGAAGAGCCACACTCAGTGGCTCGTGAGCCGCTGTTTGCCGACCACTGGGTAGATCATTCCTTGATGTGGTTTCAGATTCTGCATTGCAACTGGAAATTTGTTTGCATTTGTTTATTTGTTTGTTTTACAGAAAACTTATTTTACTTAAAATTTTTTTCTAATACTTTTATTTCAAAATTAAATTTATTGAGATGACATTGGTTAATAAAATTACGTAGGTTTCAGGTGTACAACCCTATAATACATCATCTTTATATTGCATTGTGTGTTTAACACCCAAAGTCAAATCTCCATCTATCACCATATGTTTTACTCTTGCATATATTTTTAATATTCATTTGACCATCATATAATTCTTAGCTTTTCTTATAGCTGTATTATTGCAGCCCTTTCCAACCGATCTGCCTCCATTTCCACTTTCTTTTCCTTAGAGGGCAGATTTCCCAGTGCACTGCTTCACCTGCGCCTTCACTGTGTAGTGCCCTGAGTGGGGAGCTGCTTGTCTGCCTTTTACGTTCTCTGTAGTCTCGCCATCTCAGCCTACCGAGGTTTAGTTCCTGCTGCCGTTTGCTCCACTCTGCCCCCCTTGGTTTACTCCTGGGAACTAAATCTCACTGACCCCTGCAGCTCCAAACAAGCCCATGTATAATGAAACCATAGTTGGTTAAAGAATGAGGACCAGCGGAAATATAAGTAAGAAAGCTGAAAGGGAAAAGCTGTATATGGATTTACACGTGTGTGGCCAGCATGGTTATCATGGCTGTTTTAAATTTATATCTGCTTTTTTTTTGAGCCAAAACAAAAAGGATGAGTAGTTTATCTATTTATCTTTTATTATCAGAAAGGTAGATGCAAAACCTCTCCTAATTGTAATTTCATAAAAAACAGTTCTTATGTAGGTCTTCATTATGGAATTCACTGAATAGAATGGACAGCATTTTAATTTCTAAGATCCTGCATGACAGGTTTCATATAAATTTTTGTGGTCACTTACTAAATGCCACAACAGTAAAACTCAACTTTTGTCAGTTTGTAAGATAAACCACGTGTGTAGCTTTTTGGTGTTTTGACTTGATCCAGTTGTAGAACTGAAGGAATTCCGATCAGAGATGTTAAGTGACTTGTCCCTCACTTCCTGCACAGTTGTCTCGGTTCACTGACTAGTTTCTGATAAGCATAACCATTAGGGGGTTATGGTTATGGATTTCTTACAAAATTGCTTGTAGAGGTCAAAATGCTGTGATTGGGTGATCTGGTCTGAATAACAGGGGCTCAGACTTCCGGTTAGAAGCACCAACACCACACTGGGGTTTAGTGGGATCAGAGTATCTCAGGGTAAGCAGCTGCTGAAGAAATGCTAGGATCATACACATGAAGTCCTCCTTAATACCTGTCACAGCTCCACATAGGGATTATGGGGTGAAATCCAGCTTTGCTATTCACAGATGAGGAAGCCGTGTCTGTAAGAAGGCCACCCAGTTCTTGTTCTTAGTTGTGAACATCATGCATGTGTGCTTCCCTTCCTAACAGAATTCCAGTTTCGCTGAGGTGTCCCTTCTTGTCCATGGCTGATCTGTGCTTTGTGTATGACGGCCCTGGCCCCAACCCTTAGGGTGTAGCAACAAGGGTCTAGAGTTGTGATTTCCACCTTGGCGTCACATTGGGATCAGCTAGGAAGCTCTGTAAAAGATAGGGTGCCTGGGGCCCACTCCCGGAAATTCTGATTCGGGGTTGGGGGCTGGGATGCGAACATGAGATTTTCAGTAGCTTCCAGGTGATTCTGAAGCACAGCCAAGGTTGAAAAACACTGGCCCCAACAAATATTAGAAGTGCCACTCTTTGCCAGCAGTTGGTTCAGGCTTGAAATAGGGACACAGATCCTCTGGTACACTGCTGGGAAAGTGATCATCTCTTGAGATACACAGGAAGAGGCTAGACGTTGCCATGTCTGAATATGACACCCAGAGCGGATGCAGCTGTCTCAGGACTTCAGGGGGAGCTAGCAAACCCGCTGAGGTTGACAGGAGAAACCTGGGAAGAAGCTGGTCCTCGGTAGCTGAGCCATGGAATTCAGCAGCCTTAGTGAGGAGAGAGCCGTCCTTCAGCCTGCATGTTACATATACCACGTGAAATTATATATGTACAATTTCTTTTTATTCTTTACTGTTTGAGCCATTTTGATTTGAGTTCTCTGTTATCTGCAGCCAAAGGCAAGGTGATAAATATGAGCCAAGAATCAAACCTACATTCATTGTCCGAGTCCACCTTTCTGCTCACCCCTCTCCACCGAAGGCTGCGTTCACTGCCTCGGCTCCTGTTGACAGCACACAGCACGAAGCCGGTGTGAGAAAGGAGGAAACACGACATCCACAAGGAAAGGACCTATTTAGAGGGCTGAGAGGAGAGGAGAGAATGTGCATGTTGACTAGGGAGGGACAAGCTGCCCAGCTCACCTCAAAGTGGTGTTGGTTCCTGTGAAATGTGCAACCCTCCTTTACATCATTTAAAAATGTGGGGGAAGTAAACATTTTTGGTTATTATGTCACTAATTCTGAGGTACGTGTTTGTAGTTAAAATCTCTAAGGTTGGAGTGTCTTTTTCAGTTGGTATAATGTCACATTTTAATTGTCAGTTTATTTTTATTAGTACATGAATAATGGCTCTTGTTAGGTTGGTGACATGTTTAGATTTGAATGTAATTTTAAACTGAAGTTGTACATGTATATAGTCAAAAGTTTACTGTGAAATAAAATTTGTTATGAAATTTATTTTGGATTAATAAATTATGAAAACAAAGAGGTTTTTTATGAAAGAGTGGTTTCTGTCACTTCCCCTGCCCCCTTTGTGTAGGCAGAGTTCTTGATTGATTGATTGATTGATTGATTGATAGGTAGATTTTTTTTTTTGTAGAGAGCTAGAGGAAATGGGGAGAGAGAGCCAATGACTTGTTGTTCCACTTATTTATATATTCATTGGTTGATTCTTGTATGTGCCCTGACTGGGGACCAAACCTGTAACCTTGGGGTAGCAGGATGATGCCCCAACCAGCTGAGCCACCCAGCCAGGCTGTGGAAGGCAGAATTCTCAGATGGCTCCCAAGACTTGCCTGGTGACTCCAACCCTCGATGAGTGGGCATTTCTGTGAGTGTGAGGGATTTCACTCCCAGGACTAGTTTATGATACAGATAAAGATGAAGCAGTTATACCTTTGATTTAATTAAGGTCTTGGGTCAGTTGGTTTTGAGTTTAACAAAAAGGAGATGTTCCTGGGTGGGTCTCAGCTGATCAGATGAACCTTTAAAAGACACTGGGCACCTCCTGAAATCAAAGACGAGAAGCAGAGGGAGGGCCTGCCAGCCTGGAAGCTGCCCTGCTGTGCGAGCCCTGGGAACTTGAGTCTTCATGTTACTGAATTCTGCCAGCTAGCCGGACGGACTTGCCTGAGGAGCTCCAGCTCACTTCGTACATTCCCACCTCAGCCTTCAAATCAGCCATTTCCCTAAGGAGCCCAGAAGGTTTTTAATCGCGACAGTCTGTTCAGATGAAGATGCCTTGAGAATATAGCTTCTTGTGAGCTGTCACATAGATCAAAAGTGACTGGGCCCTGGCCGAGTGGCTCACGCAGTTGGATTCCCAGTCAAGGGCACAAACCTGGGTTGCAGGTTCTATCCCAGCCCTGGTTGGGGCCGGTGCGGGAGGCAACCAATGGATGTGTCTCTCTCACATGAATGTTTCTCTCTCCCCCTCCCACTCTCAAAAAAAAAAAAAATCAAAGGAGAAATACCCTCAGGTGAGGAATTTTTAAAGTGCAACCTTTTGGGGGCTTTTGAGGAGCTCCAAACCTGTTCCACTCACTGGTGACCCCTGGGTGCTGGCTTTTGACAATTACTGTCGTCGTGAGCTGGGGAGGGGGGTGAGATTGGGGCAAGTCATGGCCACCAGGCATTTACTACGACTCAGCTGTTTTTCTTGAGTAAATTCTCTTTGAATTCATCTGTTTGAACTTAATTCCCAGAGTTCTGAAATAAATGGCTGTAGCCGGTGTTGCCAGAGTGCTCCCGTGATTTGTGAAGTGCATTTTCAGAGATCCTCGGGCACTGGCCCAGAAGCGGAAACCTGGCGCACTCTAGGTATTGTTTGACATCACAATACCTTCTTTTCTAAATTTATATCCGTGCTTTGGAAACATTTGCTTGTGGCTGGTAGGGAGACGGACGGGTGCCATCCTGGGGTCCTTTCTCTCAGCCGCCTGCCTGCCTGGCTGGCGGGGCTCATCCTCCTGGCAGGATGCTCCTCGCTCCGGGGTTTGGGGACATTCACTCAGCTCCAAACTTTTAAACTACCTTCTTAAGAGGTTCCACAGAAGTGGCCTTATTTATCACTCACATTAAGTCTTAAATGAGTTTTGTATGCCAGCTGTATTAAAAAATATTTCAAATTTATTTGCCTGGATATGTTGCTTGGCGGGCATCTCTGTTATATAATGATATAAACTGGACTTTAATCTTGGACTTCCTGAACAAATTTGTGATTCAGCCCCACGGCTGCTGACACACCAGCTCCTTTCAGCTTTCCATGTGCCTGCGGACTGGGCGCCAACCTAAACTTCCCCCTGCAGCTGAACTTAGTTAGGTAAGCCCGAGTCAACAGAAGTGCCCCTTATTTCAGCCAAACGCACATAAAACAGCCATTTCAGTCCACGACGAAGGCAAACCTGGTCCCAGTGAATTCCTGATTGTCTCGGGGGCTGAATGCCTGTCCTTGTGCTGCCGTGAAGGGTTCTGTGTTCTCAGGAGCTGGGGAGGTGATGGGGCCGAGGCCTGCATCCCGGCCCGTGGCTCTGGCTGCCAGCAGTTCTGCAGGCCCTGTGTTCTTTGGGACACATCCTACAGCTAGATTTGTACCAGGAAAAGGAAAGAGGGGAAAAGTGACCTTGACATTTAAAGTGGGATATGCAGGACCCTCCATCTGGGGGCCACAAGGCAAGACAGGGAACGGGGAGCCTGTGAGGAATGGGGAGACCTGGGAGATACTCAGCCAGGAAGACACTGCCGGTGCCCGGTGATGTCTCTGCAAGAACACTGTCGCTGTAAGGAGGCCGTGCGGCTACATTCAGGACCATGACAGGGCCTCCTGGGCCACCCACAGATCAGCAGGGCCAAGTCACAGGATTGGGAAATGGGGCTTCAGGACAGCAGGGCCCACAGCCCAGTCGCATGTTGGCCTCCAGGCCTCACCCCCGTCCTCTGCTGTCAGGCAGCTGTCATGAACATCAGGCAAGGACCCTCTCCCTCCCTCTCCTGGGCTCAGCAGTCCTATGCCCCTGTCTCATGTTGCCCCCCCTCACTGTCTGGAAACAGCACAAGGATATTCTGTCTCGTTCAAGGCTGTGTCCCTGCGAGGATCGAGCACATGGCAGGCCCTCACTCGGTTGTCATGAGATCATTCAGGTATTCAATATTAAAGGGGAGCTGCTCTGTTCCTCCGGCCGAATGGAAAATGGTGGGCCTCGGGTGAAAGAATGAAAAGGACTTTTTAACGTTAAAGCCTTGCAGTGGTAGAGGCCAAACAAAGAAACAGCACAGATGGGAATGTGTGTCATTCTGCTCAAGTAATTCAAGAATTGCCCAGACATGGGTGGAAGCAAAGGAGAGGAGGTAAGAGAGAACTGAGAGCCCTAGCCGGTTGTGCAGTGGTTAGAGCGTCGGCCCACGGACTGAAAGCTCTCAGGTTCGATTCCGACCAAGAGCATGTCCCTCGGTGACAGGCTCAATCCCTGGCCCCAGGTCAGGACACGTGCAGGAGGCAACCAATTGGCGTGTCTCTCTCACACTGATGTTTCTCTCTCTCGGTCTCTCCCCCTCCCTTCCACTCTCTCTAAAAAAAAAAAAATCCATGGAAAAATATCCTCAGGTGAGGATTAACAAAAAGAGAGGAATGAGAGGAAGTGAGAGAGAACTTGAGTAAGCAGCTGTGGATCCCCATGCACAGCCAGGTGCACACACGCCTCCCTCTGACATTCACGTGTGTGAGGTGTCCTGCAAGGCTTCGCACAGTTCTCCCGAGTCAGCCCTCCTCCTTTCTCATTTCCAAGTCCCGTCTCCAACTACCTAGCACACACCTCACAGTGCCCACCACCCAGCAGTGGGCCCAGGGACCATGGTGGGGACCGCTGGTTGCTCGAGCTGGGCCTTGGACCCCACCTGCAGGCAACAGAGCCAGGTTTATCGCTTGCTGCAGCCAGAGAGAGATGGCATTCCAGGTCCTGGGACATCTCACCGGGGGGGCCTCAGGGAAAGAATTACGGAGCTTTTGAGACTAGAGGAAGTCACGGAGGGTCTTGGCAGTGGTGAGTCAGGTTGTGTCAACTGGAGAGTTACTGGCAGGGTGCGTGGTCTGGTGTTTCTGAGTGAGCAGGGGTCAGATGTCCATGTTTAGCCGTTTGTGACACCAGTGCTCTGAAGGGTACAGTTGACAGGTGTGTGAGCCCTGAGGCAGCCACTGAAAGCTGTACAGAGAGGGTGAGGGGAGGATAGCAGGAATCTGGACCCTGAAGAGCCTGAGCAGGGAGTGGCTCCCATTCTGTCCCCAGTCCTCCAGGCTAATCCTTCCTTATCCCCACAGTCAGGGAATCTTCATGAAACATGCTGATTGACCCTTTGTTTCAGCAGTGACTGCTGAAACAAGAAGACTGATCTCATCACTTGTTATAAAAGTAGCCAACTTCTCTTTCAAAAAAGAAAAACGGCCACCATGTTTGGAAATCAGCCCCCAGAGTGTCCCCGGTGACCCTGCACTCTCTGGGAGGTGGCCCTGACGAAGGCAGCAGCCGGCACACCGGTACAGTAGTGCAGGGTGCTGACGACGGGCTGCAGGGCTGCAGCGGCAGGGGCTTTGGGCCCGACGTGTGTGCTCAGCAGCTGCTGGCTGTCCATGTTCCCGGATGGAGGTGACTGACCTTTGACAGATGTTCTGGAAGGGAGGCTGGGGTACAGGGCACCTTAGTTCCCTGGGGCTGCTGTCACAGTAGCACCAATTAGGAGCCTAAAAGCCACAAATGTCTTTCACAGTCTGGAGGCCAGAAGTCAGCTCACGGTGGGAGGGTCCTTCCTGCCCCTTCCGGCTTCTGGTGATTCCTGGCAATCGTCAGCATTTCTCGGCTGTGCAGCATAATGCAGTCGCTGCCTTCGTCTTCAGCTTTCTTTTCCTCTAAGGATGCCAGTCGTTGGCTTAAGGCCCACCCTAACCTAGTAGGACCTCATTTTCATCTAACTAATTGCATCTGCAAAAACCTATTTCCAAGCACCAGGTGTTAGGACTTGAACGTATCTTTTTGGAGGACACCGTTCAGCCAACAACACCAGGCCTATTCTGCTCCCAAGCCAGGAGGTTGGGATAGCACTGGGTTTGCCTTGAGGACTGAACACCCCTCTGTGTGAGGGAAGGCGGCCTCACCCTTCTCACCTGGCTGGTTCCCGCGTGTGTGTTTTAAAGCCGGCACAGGGAGCCGAGTTCCTCCTGCTCCTCAGGCCACAGCGTGACTTCACCACCAATGATGAGGGGGTCTCTCTCATTGTTTGCTCTTTCTGCCCTGAATCACCCGGGATAGTAATGCTGGAGTAACAAACAACCCTAACGTCTCCATGGCTTAAAACAACAAAGGATTATTTCTGCTCATTTCTGGCCACATCGTGGTCAGCAGCTCCCGGTGTCCCTCGGGCACCAGAGCTGACGGGGCGGCCTCACCTGAGGGGGCCACTTCCATGCTGGAGGGGCGGGGCCTCGGGGCTCCAACCTCACAGCTCACAGCACAGCAGGTCCTGAGATTGGTGAGATGCTGTGGGAACTTAACTCCCGTTTATGCCCATCAGCCGGTGGTGAAACTGGTTTCCTTATATGTCATTTCATTTAAAGTTGCAGCACGCATGTCAGTGTAGTGAGGACCCACTGTGCTGGCCCTGAGAGACCTGCACCCCGTCTTAGCCAGGACTCAGCACATCAGGCCAGCCACTGGGCAGAGTGCCGGCCTACCTCGGGCGCAGAGTGGGGACAACAGGAAAGATGTGGCCAAATTCACCAACATCTGCCAGGAACACCAGGTTTTGTTTATGGCTTGTCCATCGCGTTGCCCATGGTTCCCATGAAGCATTTGCTTATTGAGGAGGCCCTTGCCCGTTTTATTCACACGCGTCTTTCTAATATTCCCTTCCCCAACTGCCGCAGGGCCCTGCTCTTAAAACGGAATTAAAGCCAAATTGGTGGCAGTGACGGGTGGCCCCTCCTAAGGCATTCACGTTGGTTCTCATGAAGTTAGGGTGTTCAGTCACCAGTCCATGGCGGAGTCCTGAGCATGCACCAGGGCAGGCTGGTGCCAGGGTGGCATCAGCCACCATGCAACCGAGATGCCTGCACTCATGGGGCTGGGTTCCTGCCAGGGAGACCAGGATGCTTGGGCTATAATAGCAAGACTCCATCTAGACCAGCGGTTCTCAACCTGTGGGTCGCAACCCCTTTGGGGGTCCAATGACCCTTTTACAGGGGTTGCCTAAGACCATCGGAAAACACATATATAATTACATGTTGTTTTTGTGATAAATCACTGTGCTTTCATTATGTCCCTGGACATGCTGCCCCCGGGAGCACCATGCACGGCTGCCTCGGGCTGGTCTCTGACACTCACTGGCCCAGGATGATGCCCTTTGGTTGCCTTGGAGCCTGGGGGGTGGGGGTGGGGGGTCCCCTTCTCCTAAGACACCGGCTGGAATGAGGAGTGTATGAGTTTGCTGGGGCTGCCATAACCATGTCCCACAGACGGGGTGACATAAGCAACAAACCTTTATTTCCTCACAGTTCCAGAGCTGTGCTCACCAGAAGCCTGAGGTCCAGGCGGCAGTCAGCCAGGTGGGTTTCTTCTGCGGCCTCTCTCCTTGGCTTGCAGAGGCCTGGCCTCCCCTCCCCTCCTCCACGGGCCCTCCCTCTGTGTGTGTCTGTGTCCTAATCTCTCTCTATAAGGGCACACTCCCATTGGAGATGGGCCCATCCTGATGAGCTCACTTTAACCTTAGGTCTGTAAGGGCCCCATCTCCAAGGGCAGCCACATTCTGAGGTCCTGGGGTCAGGGCTTCAACATAGGAACTTGGGGTGAGATACCATTCAGCCCATAACAAGGAGGAAAGCCTTCTTTTTTGGAAGGCAGGGAGAGGACCTGGATCCTGGATGGGGACCCAACAGCATCCGGGACTTGGGGAGAGACAGAAAGCACCAGGTAAGGAAACACATTCAGTCCAGAGAGTGAGACGTGTTTTTAAAGAAAATGAAACAGGGTATGGTGATCAGGGGCACTGCAGGGGGGCAGCAGCATCGGCAAGGGTGGCTGGACTGCCCGAGAAGAGGACCTGTGAGCCACCCCAAGGGAAGAGCTGAGCAAGGTGGGATGAGCTTGGTGGAGTCCAGGGGCAGAAAGGAGGCTGGCGCACATGGCAGCGTCCTCAGTGTGCATGGCAGCGCCCTCAGTGCGCGTGGCAGTGCCCTCAGTGTGAGCCAGGTGGGTTGAGGCTGAATGACTCAAGGCTCTGGGGGTCGGGCTGCACTCTAAGATCGCTGACACCTATCCCCTGGGCAGGGTCCAGCACTGGAGTGAGAGAGACGCAGGTGCCCAGAGCCCAGCGCCCAGCCCCACCTGGCATCCCTGCTGCTGGGCTAGGTGAGGAACACTCTCTTCTGCAATGGAGCCCGGGGGATGGGCAGGGAGGACACCTGGGTTTACGACGCAGAGATCTTAACAGAAACACGACTCAGCGACTGTGAAAGGCAGGCGCTGGCTTTCATACAAGGACCACTGCTCAGCCGCTGTACTCCTGTCTAGGTAAGCCAGGTATGCATGCCGTACAGCCTGTTTTCCCCTCAAAAGTCTATCTAAAAAGCTTCCTGGAGATAAAGAACTGGATGGGAACAATCTAATGCTTCACTTAAAGGTGGTCAGATTCAGAAAACTCAGCCCAAAACCATGTTCCACCAAGTCTTACTCTCTGGTCTGCAAGCCAGCAGACATCTCCGTGGCTTTGCCAGCGCTGGGTTTTGTTGGAAATCCTTCTGAGAGCGAGGATGCCCAGACGTGGCCTTTGCCATGAGACTTCCTCCAATCAGAACCCTTTAAGAGACAACTTCTCCAGGCATTGGTGCCAACCCTGCCAGTGGTCTCTTTCCCTCGATCTCTGACCCTGGTGAGCTTACAGCCCATTGGGCTTTGACTGTTTTCACTGTTGTCAAAGGTACCCCTTTGAGGCACAGGTGGGAGATCTCATCTCCCAACTTGAGTGCAAACCCTGTCCGTGCAGGGACTGTCTGCCCGGACAGAACACCCACAGAGCTGAGCACGGAGGAAAGGACGCGGAGTTTCTGGGAATCCACGGGAAGCGAGGTTTCACGGGACACTGGGCCCCACACAGAAGGCAGGAGTGGCCGTGTAAAAACGGCCCGAAGGCCCTTGGGAACGTCTCAATTCAAATCAACCCAACTCAGCGAGGACTCGCGGGCCCACGCCCACTTCCCTCGACTCAGTGGGGTTTATGACTTCGACCAACACGGTGCGGCACAGGTGACCCTGTGTGACTTCCCGGTGGTCATAAGGCCATGCAGCTTCTACCTTGTTTTCTGGACACTCATACTAGGAACCCTGAGCTGCTATGTCAGAAGTCCCACCCTCTGCGGCCACCAGGCTGTGAAGAAACTAACCCACGTGGAGAGCCCATGGAAAGGGGTCTGCTTGCCAGTCCTGTCTGCACGTTTCCCATCCAGGCAACAGGCAAGTGCGTGCATGACCCTTCAGGTCACCTGGCCCCCGACCAGGAGTGGTTGCCTCTGAGGGTTCCCAGCAGATGTTGTGGAGCAAGTGTGAACCATCTCCCTGCGCTCCATCGAGTTCCTGATGCATAGAGTCCCTGAGCGTAAAATAATTGTTTTAAGCTGCTAAGTTTGGGGATATTTTATCACAGCAGCAATAACCGAACGGAAAAGGAGGCTCTGTCCCTGCAGGTCCCCCAGGGCCTCATTCCCCTTCTTTTCCAAGTCAGCATCGTTGTGCCTGCATGAAGCTGCCTTTGCTTTGTGCACATGAACCCACTGTGGTCGCCCCGGGCCTCCTCATATCACCACTGCATTCCCACACTCCACGTTCTGAGCCACAGCCAAACACCAGGAGCCAGGATCTAACTGTCACCGCACAAGTTTACTGTGACTCTGCAGCGATATTTTGTTTTAAATGTATTTCCCTTTCTGTTTGCTTGTGTTGGAGGTGCTACACTTTGAAAAGAAGATGAGTTTGTTTTGCCCTGGCTGGTGTGGCTCCGTGGGTTGAGTGTCATCCCATGTACCAAAAGGTTACAGTTCGATTCCTGGTCAGGGTACATGCCTGGGTTGCAGGCTCACTCCCCAGTAGGAGGTGTGCAAGAGGCAGCCGATTGATGTTTTTCTCTCTCTTCTGCCCTCTTTCTTTAAAATCAATAAAAACATGTTTTTAAAATTTAGTTTAAAGAACAAGTAAATAAGGTGATTTTTAGAAGTTATCCAAAACCTAGCTAACTTTTCATTCTGAGGAGCCAGGGATCCCGTGGCTTGTCTCATTGCTACCTGGTGGCTGTGGACCGCCACTCAGGAGCCCAGTGCGAGCGGGTGGGCGGGCTGGCTGTAGAGCAGCCTCCATTTAGGCCTCTGTCCTTCTGGGGGTGCGGGGAGCTTTGTGCAGAAGTGAGAACCAGGGGTGCCCCTGGGCCTTATTTGATTCAGGAACATGACTCTCATGCATTGTTGTTGGGGAGAGAAAGTAGAACAGAATCCTTATGGGGGGAAAACTGGCCCCAGAGATACAAAAGCAAAAATACAGAAAGACAAATGCATATTGCTGCAATGTTTTTAATATGAAAGGACTGGGAACAACGCCAATGTCAATCAAGGGTGGCTGGTTGGATAAACACTGTCGTTACAACAGAGCACTTTATAGGAGAACGTTCTGTCAGGTGCTGTGGGGTGTTAATATACTCCATATATACGATTGAGGGGAAGAGTAGGACCAAGGAAAGTGTAAAGCAGCATGCTGTCCTTCACCATCTGCTTACAGTGTTTTAAGTGGAGGGGTAAAATGGGAAAAGATATTGATTATCTCTGGCAGAAAAGGCTACTAGGATGGAGGGAATATAAAATACAGACTTCTCTGAATACAGCACATGTTGTGAATTGGACTTTGGAACCATGTAAATAGTTTACCTAATTATAAAAAAAATTAAAATTAAAAAGCAGTCTCTAAAAATTTAAGCAAAACCAAGTGAATAACCATAACCCTAATTCAAATTTGGGGTATAACCACAGAGAGAGGAACTGTTCCGAGTTATTTTAAAACAGTAACTTGACTGGACATCCCTAACGGCATAGACCCTCGGACAATAAGAATTGCAAAAGAAGACTTTAACTGTTTTCAGTAATTATTTTTTGTGATACTTTTGGCATTGTCATTCTGAAGATTTAAGACAATGTGTAATTATTTTGGTAATTTTGAGAAGGATTTTTTAAATGAGAGAAAAAAGAGCAGGTATAAGGTCAATGAAGTTACATTAAAAACGCTACAGTCTTGACTTGAATTGGGAATACCAATATAAACTCATGTAGTGTTTTTCTCTTAAAAAACACACCTAAGAGTACATATTTCCTCGTTCTGTCCACAAAACCAAGAAACAATGACCAAACCACTACCGCTGAGCACCCCTAGCACCAGAGTTTGATCTCTAATTATCATTCCCCACCGAAAGGAACCAGAGTCCCAGGGGAGATGGATGACTTCAGGGCTGTGGCACAGAAGAGACTAGATGAGCTTGAAACATCTTGTCAAGATCATTACAAAACTATCAAAGAGCACCAGGGTCGTGTCACAAGGAATCAGCCACCTTGAAGCAGTTCCCAAGCCAGAGCAGCACCATCTGAGCAACAGGAAGACTGAAACTGCAATGCATTGACGCCATGAGTTTATCACCGACTCAGCATACAAGACACTTCTCGCTTTCTCCACCTGGGACACTCACAAAGAAGAAACAGTCAAGGAATTTGCCTGCCTTTCCTATACAGACCAAACCTCAGGACAACTAAATAATTGATGAAAAGAGGTTTCTCTTTACAAAGTGTGCCAGCTAGCAATACAAAATAAACAACAGCACCAGAATATTATTTGCAATGCCTAATGGAGTCATGGATCTGTCAATAAACATCAATGGCTGCTAACATCAGGAAAGAAGAGTCAACAAGAGTTTCTATAGCTCCCACTGGAAGTAATCTTGCAAAACTAAAAAAGCAGTCTTACAAAACTAAACCTAACAGGACCCTGGTTAAGTCTCTCTCTATAAACATCTCTATATATAAAAGCCTAAGCAACTGTCATGACTGGTCGACCATAGACGCTCAACACAGGGGCTGCCCCCTGGTGGTCAGTGTGCTCCCACATGCTAGCCAACCTCTCGTAGTCCCTCCCTCCCCCCACCCCCCACCCCTGGCCGTTCATGCACCAGGCCTCTAGTTGATATATAAAAAACAGAGAGGACAGAGGAACACGTTAAAAGACGTAACAGAGATGCATCCAAGAAAACCCAGACTGTGAGAAATTCTACAGGACAAATGACCCAGTCCACTGTCTTCTAATAGGCCTCCAGGTTCTCCAAACATATGCTAAGATGTACAGATGAAAGGAGACTAAGGAGGCATATCCACAAATTATAAATCATGGACCCAATTCAAAGAAACAGAAAATCATGGGCCATTCAGAAATATTTGAAGGCATTAAGGAAGTATTGCTAACTTTTAGGTATGACTGGAATTGAAGTTGTGCTTTGTTAAAAGTACGTAGGGTTTAGAAATACATGCTGGAATGCTTACAGATGAAATGCTACGAGTGATGTCCAGGGTCTGCCTCAGAATCGTCATGGGGGGGCGGGGGAGGGGCGGGCGGGGTGAGAGTAGAGATGGAAGAGACTGACTGTGTGTTAATCACTGAGGCTGGTGATTCGGACATGGGCTCATGACATGACATGCTTCTGTACGTATTTGCAACTGTGCATGATACAAAGTTTAAAAACCCCACTGCCAAATACTAGGAAACGAGGTCTCTTGGAAAGGGGTACAAATTAATGCTGGAACTGTTAGCTACTCTGGCCTGGCACAGGTTGTGAAGGGACAAAGGAGAGTTGGCTTCCACAGGGAATGTGAGGTGAGAGAGAAGAGAGAACGTCAGGCGTTACCCCCGGAGAAGGCCCAGGCATGATCCACAGGGGGGCCCGAGCAGCCATCACCTATGTGATTCTGCGAGGGCAGATCTCGGGATGCAAACCACTGCTTTAGACCGGCCTGTGTGGCATCCCAGTCATCAGGTCATCGTCACACAGTGCAGGTCGGGAGCGTCCGGTCCTGGGGAGCCTCCACGCGCCTCACCTGCACCCACCCCCGCCCTGGCAAGGAACAGGAGCACACCGCGGTGACGCCTCAATTTCAGGAATGTGGCCAGGCCCTTGGGCTCTCCCACCTGGCGTGTCGCCCAGGGGCCTTCAGGCTTCTGACCTGTCACAGCACCACTTGGAAAATACAAAGCTTGGATTACAGTTTCAATAGTTCTTGTAACAACCTGGGAGGCAGATCTGCAGGCCCTGGCTCTGCTGTGGCAGAGATGACAGCTAAACCCATGGGAGGAGAAAAACATCACTCACTCTTCGTCTGACAAATGAAGACAAGGATAGTGTCCCAGAAACATCCTGATGTGGGATGGACCACTCACCTGGCAACATACGTCCTCTGGCTCCATCTCAGACCAAGGCAAATACAAAGTGTTTTTGAATAACGCACCTGTGATGAAATCTCACCTAGATTAACGTGTATTTGGATATTGTAACCTCCTCAGAGCTCAACCAACTTCTAAGTTTTAAACTGAATGGTGTCTCCCACCCTATCCTGCCCCACGCCCCGCCCCCTAGCCGGCCACTGGAGGGCATCTCCCCCTGGCTCTTTCATCAGAAGCAGAAGGCCTGGGACCAATGGAATTCAAGCACCTTCTTAAACTCCCCACAGCCAGGTGTTGCTGACCCATCTCCCATGTGTCCAGGCCAGATTTCCCCTGGGGGAGCAACCCCACATTCACCTGTGTGTTCTTTCTAAGTCATTCATCTTAGTGGGTGCGACCGGACAGAGAGAGAGCTAGAGGTTCCCTCCTACAAGGAACGGGGCCAGCTCATGTTCAGGGGCAGGCCAGGTGAGCAGGAGAAGCAAAAGCCTTTACTTACTCAGTTAGAAAACCAGGTTATGTTTTGAGATAGGATTTCTCAAAAGGAATTAATTCAGGCAGAATCTACTCTTTAATGGTGGTCTCTTGGTCTAGAAGAATCAGTATGGGGGTCCCGGGCCCTGCATCCCTCTCTGGTGAGAAAGCTGTCAGGCATGTCACAGAGGGGACACAGACAACAGCAGAACACTGGGTTGTGGCCGAGGACCCACCCTGTGCCACGCACACAGGGCACAGTTTGACCCTCAGCGTGACTGTCATAATTCAGGACTCGCAACCACCTCAGATAGACATGAGCCTCCCCTCCCCAGCTAGTTCAGACTCACAGTGCCATTCACACAGCATTTTCAAAAGCTGCCCATTCCCCTGGAAAAGAGATTTCAGAAAATTAGTGCATAATCAAAGGGAACAACCTTAAAGCAGAAAACAGAAGCGATGGCAGCAGTTTGGATTTTGTGGTTGCCCTTCTGTGCAACTCTGTGGGCCAGCGTGCAGCACTGCCCGGGACACCTGGTGCATAGGCAGGTGAGCAGGTGGGCAGTGGGGCCAGTGTCTCGCAGTCATGCCCACAGCCGAGGCTTTGAAGAGACATGAGCCCAGATCTCCACAGCCCGTGCTCAAGCACCCTTAGAAGTCATACGGGGACACAAAGATGGTGACCTTGGACACGTGGTTGGCCTGGAAGGAGCGGTCTAGGTATTCTGACATGTCAACGTCCACCTCCAGTGTCTGCGGCCCCTCCAGGGGCTGGACGAGGATCAGCTCCCCTGTCTGGCGGTCTGCACGCTGCATCACGAAGTGGCCGCGGCTGTTCCCACCGACGATGCCAAACCGCAGGCTGTTGGGTCCGGGTCGGCCGGGCACCGAGGCCATGGCCATGCGGAAGAGTGTGATGGGCGTTGTCAGGTTGGAGGG
Source organism: Myotis myotis (assembly GCF_014108235.1). Taxonomy (NCBI): domain Eukaryota; kingdom Metazoa; phylum Chordata; class Mammalia; order Chiroptera; family Vespertilionidae; genus Myotis; species Myotis myotis. The sequence continues at coordinate 294,439 of NW_023416371.1, read as the reverse complement.
CAGGGACAGGTAGTGGAAGGAGATAGTCTTGGGCAGGTGGTGGCAGGGCCTGCTGTCCATGGGGCAGGGGTTTCGCTCACATTGACTGGATCAGAGAGGCAAGATGTAGGCAGTCAGCCTCGGGGAGACACAGGGGGGCTGCCCTGGCCTGGCCTGGCCCCTGCCTGCCCTCTTGCCAAGGCCATTGGAGTGACCTCTCCCAGCCACTGGGCCCCTCACCACAGGTGCCTGGAGCTACAGGCAAGTGAGTGTGGCTGGCGTCAAGGTGGCCAAGGAAGAGGCACTCCCCTAACCCACTTGTGTATGCATGTGTGTGTTCCTGTGTGTGTATGCATGTGTGTTCCTGTGTGTGCGTGCATGTGTGTGTCCCTGTGTGTATGCATGTGCGTGTTCCTGTGTGTGTGCATGTGTTCCTGTGTGTGTTCCTGTGTGTGTTCCTGTGTGTATGCATGTGCATGTTCCTGTGTGTGTATGCATGTGCACGTTCCTGTGTGTATGCATGTGTGTGTTCCTGTGTGTATGCATGTGTGTTCCTGTGTGTGTGTGTGTGTGTGTGTGTGTGTGTGTTCCTGTGTGTATATGCATGTGTGTTCCGGTGTGCGTATGCATGTGCATGTTCCTGTGTGTGTATGCATGTGCGTGTTCCTGTGCATGTGCATGTGTGTGCATTGTGTGTAGGGGGGTGCGTGGATGCTATTACTATAGCTGTTCCAGAAAAATAAAGCCAGGGAAGATTCAATAGCAATGGTGATGCTGTATTCAGACCAGGCACCCTCTGCACGTGCTGAGACCTCCATCTAAGGTGGGGACCCAGGCAGGTAGCCGGCGGCCTCCTAGGACATGGCGCTCCCCACTGCTGGACTTCCTACATCTCCAAGGGTTATTCACTCCTAAAGCAGGAAACCCTGTCTGCCTTAACCATTCGGGGCCAGGGTCCGGAGGAAGGCTGACATTTCCCACATAAACACAGACGCAGGTGAGCTAATTCGGTGAGTCTCATCATCCTGGGAATTGATGCAGGTTGAATACTATGTCCGGCTGCTAATTGGGGATGTCCCCAGGGCTAAGATGTGTAGGTCCCTCTGCCCTTCACTCTCACCAACAGCTGCCACGCTCAGGGCCTGCCTTCCTCAGGGCTCCCACTCGCCTGTAGCTCCCAAAGCACTTCAAGGATCTAAGCTGGGGAACTGGGTTCGTTCTACGACAATGCTAGAGCCCTTGGGATCTTTTTAGAAGAAAATGCACGAACTTTGTCGTGGTTGTAGTCATTCTCCTTAAAGGCCTGTCTCCCGTCTTTCAAAAAGAAAAAGCTCTATGAAAGTGCTAGGCCCCAGGAGCCCTTCTAGCGCCACGGAAAAGCCGGGGAGACAGGTTGGCAGAGTGTGCGGGATGTGCTGTGTGAGCAGGAGAAGGTGGTCCTCCCCCACATCAGTGTGATGGACACTTCCTGCTGGCCACATCCCCCGGCGTCCTTCCCTCCCTGAAGTGCAGCCCCAGGAGGCTAAGTGCCCTCACCCTCCGTGTCCGCAGGCAGCCCTGGGAAATGACTTCTCTAGGGCAAATTGGGTTCTGACTGCACAGAGCAGTGATGCATGTTCTGCAACCACTAACGGGACACAGGAGCTCGGAGAACCCAGACTCCCCGCTCCCCGCTGATCATCTTTCCTCGGATGAACTGCACCATCTCCCAAGACCACTGGGAAAACCCAGCCCGGCCATCTGGGATACTCACAAGGGAGAAGTCTTCACGTAGCTCACGTTGCCGCTGCCCTCCGGGCACTCGGGGCTGACACACTGGAAGCCTCCACCCGTGTTGATGCATGTGGTCCCCCGGGGACACAGGTGCTGTGAGCTCACGCACTCGTCGATATCTGGAAGACGGGCACCGAGTCAGGGTGGAGATCGCCGACGCCCCCTCCATCGCTGACAGGGCCACTGGGGTGTGGTGTCCCACACGTTTCAAGCTTTCCGAACGTTCATGCTGTTTCTTAGAGTGGGGAACTCTCCTCCTGGGATCCTGTCCTCCCTCCTGGGTGTGACAGCTTACAGGAGGCTGGACAGCACAAAAAAGTGCTCCTGCCACCATGCTTCTCTCAGACCTGCCTCCTCAGCCAAGGTGCCCTGCCGTCTCCCCTCCAGGGCTGTTATCATGCCCTGTATGATCAAATCATTGAAAGCCTCACCCCATGCCCAAAGCAGATGGCCTCACTCTCCTCTGTATGAGTTCTCTGCTTCCTTCACAGGTGAGTTTCCCCGCTGAAGTGTTTCTTCCTAACCCCACACAAACACTGTAGGACGGACAGATGGATGAACAAATGAATGAGAGATGGATGGGTGGATGGATGGATGGATGAGAAAGATGAATGGATGGATGGATAGAAGAGATGGATAGATGGAGGAGACAGATGGAGATGGGTGAGAGAGATGGAGGAGATAGATGGAGATGGGAATGATGGGTGGATGCACAGATGATGGCTCTCTGGATACCTTCTCCTACACCAACCCCAGGTTACCATTTCTCTGAGTCCTGCAGTGGAACCTCAATAGGATGTCACTGGGGAGCCACCTCCTCTCGGTTTCCACAGCCTATGGAGCCTTCTGCCCTCTCTCCTCCTCCTTCTCCCCCAGCAGCTCAGAGCCACAGTCCAGGACCAGCTGGGTTCTCTTCTGTGTCCTGTCTCCATGGGTGACAGCTGAGGAACACGGATTTGTCCCTCCTCTAATGCGAGGCAGGCCTGGGTTAGCAGACCCAGTTTTCTGCAACCCAGAGACCTGCTATAGCATCGGGGTTCCAGGGCTGAGATGTGGGGTGATCGCACTACGGCATAGTGGCTGTAAGGTGCTTCCCTTTCAGACGGAGATGCAGGCCTGCACCAGCCATGGAGAAGGCAAGTTACGCCCGGAGCCTCATGTCTCCTCCAGATTGAAGGGCACGGGGACCAACTGGCTGCTCTTCCTTTGGGTCCTACCCTGGCTAAAGGAATCGTGAAGGGGAGGACATGGCCTGACCTTGCGAGCAGTTACTTGCAGAAGGTCGGAAGAGACTATTTGCCAGGATGGCTAAGCAACTTGCTTTCCTATTTATGGTGATGCCAATGCAGCCTGATGAGAGGTCCTTCTGTTGGTGGTCTTTTTGTTCTTGTTTATTGATTTCAGAGAGAGGGAGGGAGAGGGAGAGATAGAAACATTAATGAGAGAGAATCACTGATCAGCTGTCTCCTGCACGCCCCCTACTGGGGATCCAACTGCAACCCGGGCATGTGCATTGATTGAGAATCAAACTGTTTATGGGTCGATGCTCAACCACTGAGCCACACCTGCCAGGCTGTTGGTGTTTTGTTGTTTTTTTAAAAAAATATATTTGTATTGATTTCAGAGAGGAAGGGAGAGGGAGAGAGATAGAAACATCAATGATGAGAGAAAATCATTGATCACTGTTTCCTGCACGCCCCCCACCCCCACCCGACTGGCGATTGAGCCTGCAACCTGTGCATGTGTCCTTGATTGGAATCACACCCAGGACCCTTCAGTCCACAAGCCGACGCTCTATCCACTGAGCCACACCGGCCCGGCTGTTGGTGGATTTTTATTTTTGATTTATTTTTTAATTGATTTTTTACAGGGAGGAGGGGAGAGGGATAGAGAGTTAGAAACATCGATGAGAGAGAAACATCGATCAGCTGCCTCCTGCACACTCCCCACTGGGGATGTGCCTGCAACCAAGGTACATGCTCTTGACCAGAATCGAACCCGGGACCCTTCAGTCCGCAGGCCGACGCGCTATCCACTGAGCCAAACCGGTCAGGGCTGTTGGTGGATTTTTAAAGACTGAGTATATCTGAAACTTTGACCCTGGAACATCCACTGCATCCCATTCCGGAGTCCTGGCAGGTCACAGGAGCAGCAGTGACCAGGTGCGGAGAGCCCCTCTCAGCCCCGCAGCACCTGCCTCATGCAGGTCCACTCACCCTCACAGCTCTTCCTGTCGGGCAGGGTCCGGTACCCGCTGGGGCAGGCACAGCGGTAGGAGCCAGGTGTGTTCACACAGGTGTGCATGCAGAGCCGGGGGCGCCCCTCCTGCCCGTAGAGCTCACACTCATTCACATCTGGGAACAGAAGTGCCTGGGATAACTTGGGGGGCCATGAAGTCAGCCTTTTCCCCAGCAGAGCATGGGAAAGCGGGGGCGGGAGGCGGGGGGCACTCCCATTCTGCGGAGCCAAGGGCCAGAGGGCATAGGGAGGAGGGCGGGAGCTGACCAGACAGATTCCAAGGCTCCTCCATCTAAGGCTGAAGACCCTGGAAAGGGAGACCCCACAGAGGCTGGCCAAGCAGGCCCCCAGGGCAGCCCAGAGAGCCAGTGCCTGCTGCACCCCAGACTCCCGGCCTACTTTGCGGCCCCCTCTTTGGGTCTTGTTTCTGCTGCAGTAAAAGGAGGGTGTTGGCACCAACTGACCGATTCTCAGGTCTGGACCACTGGCCTGAGTTGTTTTCAGAAGGAGCTTTGGTGGGCAAGATGGTCCCTAGAAGTGGCCTTGTCCATACAGCTAAGCCCAGAGGGGCAGGGAGGAGCCTCGGGCACGTGCCCAGCTCCGAACCCCCACCCCCACCCCTACCCCTGTGATTCCAGCCACCATGCAGGGACAAGGGGCTCAAGGCCACGCTCTGCCTGGGGGTGAGCCTGGGACCCCTGGCTACTTGCTCATGGCAGCCCTCGCCTCCTGCCATGTCTAGGTGTTAGCTCCTTCTCAGCAGCCACCAGGTCAGCAGGAACCGAAAACCACTGGGGCTGGGATCCCTGAGGCCACGCTCCTCCTTTGCTCTCTGGGTGGGGACTGGGTGCGCCCATAGGTGGGAGGGCGGTGGTGGTGCCCCTTCCCTCCTGCGTCCCCCCTGCTGTGCCCGTCTGGCAGGTGGGCACCCCGTTGTGTCCCCCCCCCCACTTCAAGTCCCCTCTCCGCGCACCCGCCTACCTACCCTGGCAGACGCTGTCGCCGCCCGTGCCGCTCAGCTGGAAACCCGCCTCGCAGCTGCAGTGCCGGGTCCTCTCCACCTGCGCGCAGCGGGGCGCGCGGCTGAAGGCGGGGTCGTCGGCCTGGCGCTCGGGGGCGGCTGCAGGGAGAAGACGAGTCAGAGCCGCCCCGCTGTCCCGCGGACCTCGGGAAAGGCCGAGGAGCTCGAAGGAGAGCTCACTCTGCAGGCGGAGGGAGGAGGAGGGAGGGGGAGTCACCAAAACCCCCGCAGACGGCCCACCCCGCGGACGGCACACGCGCTGCACCGAGGCCAGGCGGAGGGCGAGGCGAAACCGCCTCTTCGTTCAGAAAGGCGTGGCACACACCCGGCGCCCACAGCCCAGCCGGCACCGCAGTTCGCATCCACTTCTGGAGGGTTCTTTTGTGCTGTATTCTTTTTCTTTTCTACGTTTTTCTTTTTGTTTTTGAACCAAGAACAGAAACCAACTTTCTAATCAGAAAAAAGTGTTCGTTTTTGGAAGTTGTCGAAGGTTGGGGGAGGCTGTAGGAATGGGGGTGAGAGTAAGGGGATGCACAACAGGACACAGGCTGTGGGGTTCCTGCCACGTAATGGTCCCGAGAGGAGTCGGATTCAGCCAGAAGCAGCAGGGTTGCCAGGGGAGGTGCTGGGCGCAGAGTCTCAGCTCTGACACGTGAAAAGGCTGAGGGGCTGGGTGGCTGCAGGACAACGTGAACGCACTTAGTGCCACTGAACCTGCCACCAAACCCTACACTTAAAATGGCAACCTTTATGTTGTTTGCATTTCACCACGACAGAAAAAGCAGGTGACTGGGTTTAAGAAAAAGCACTGAGCGGGAGACTCCCCCCACGGGGCTGACAGACAGGTGAGTAAGGTCCCGGGCGTCTGCTAGAGGGTCCATGATGCTGTGAGGAGCTGGCTTTGGTGCACCCGTCACGCCCTCCTTCCCTTCCTGGGTGGGGGGTCCCCATCATGGGATACTTTATACATGAAGTGCCCCCGGGCCTGAGGAACAGCTGCCTAGAGGTCCTGATGGCAGAAGCCGTCAGCCTCCAGGACCAGCACATTCCGGTTGCGAGGGGCCCATTTCCTTTTCTGTCCTGTTTGTAAGGAGAGGCAGTGGGGCTGCCCAGAAGGGCCTGCCTCCCACCTCCATTTGACAGAGCAGCTTCCTGGAGACCAGCTGGAGGGGCTCAGGGCTCCTGGCAGGGCAGCCTCGTCCTGAGAAAACTCCCAGCAGGCTGGATGGAATCAGGACACGTAAAGCAGCAAATTTCTGGGGGCAACACTTACAGGTGGCCTTGGACTGAGTCCAGTGCAAGGACACTGAGTCTTGACAAAGCTCCTATTCTCCGGATACTGTGCCAACCGCCCGATCCTCCCCCCACACTGAGATGCCACACAGAAATCACACAGGACGTGCCAGGTTTTGGGGGCAAAGGAGCAGGATATACTTAGGATCTGACCTATTTATGTCATTTTGGTTGCACCGCAGTGTGGGAACCCCATCCACCCCTATCGGTTCCGTAGTGCATTTTCCTGCCATCTGCACGGCAGCCACTGTGTGTCTCCCAGGCCTTCTGGCTGGCGAATATGCGGGGACTCTGTGCAGACAACCTCCCCACCACTCAGATGAATAGTCGCCCAGCTCTAAAGACGCCTGGCCTCTAACAGCAGCCGCGGACTTGCAGGTGTGATGGGATAGGAAGTCACTCTGTAGGTCTGCAGGGGAAACAATGACACGTGAAGGTGGCCGCAAGGAAACAGCTCAGCCCAGCCCCAACCTGGGGACTTTTCAGGCTGTGAATCGGTCCTTCCACTTGAATTTTCTTCCATAAAAGGGTTCAAAACTCGGGTTACACAAAAGAGCTAAACTCCGTCCCTAGTACCTGCCTCGGTGCGTCTGGCGGCCCCTGACCAGGGTTCCCTGGCAGCAGATGTCCTCGCCCAGCCCCACACGGCCACGTACCAGTCTGGGCCTGGTGCTGGCAGCGGCTCCCGGTCCTTCCTGGAGGGCAGATGCACGTGTACTGGTTGACTCCTTCTAAGCACGTCCCGCCATGCTGGCAAGGCTGGCTGGCGCACTCGCTGATATCTAGGAAGATAAATCATTTTCAATCACAAGTCTGAGTTCTGATTCAAAAACAAACAAACAAAACACAAGATGGATGAACCGTCTTTACGTTGCATTTTGCCTCGGGCCTCTGCCTCCCCCTCTGTCCTTGCCACCACCTGCTGCAGGAGCTCAGATGCAGCCCACCCTCCCTCTGCAGGCTACGTGCCTGCCAGCCTGGAGCTCTGCTGGTGGGTATAGCCCGTCACCTGCCCCTGTCAGCCAGCTCCCAGATAGAACTGCCCCCAACGCTGCCCATCAGCCAGCTCCTAGGTAGAACACCGTTAGGACAGGAACTTGGTTTGGGGGAGTTATAAGAGGAAGGGAGGGATGGCCCATGGAATGTACAGAAATGGGGAAATGCACTTTCCAATCCCACCTAGAAGCCCTCCCGTCAGTTCTCCTGACCCTTGACCTCTCCTTAATGCTGGAAAAGGAAACGGTTCCTTGTTCATCTACGCACAGTCTGGTGGAAAAGCTCCATAGAGAGATGTATGTTTAACAGTGCAATAGGTTTTCCTCTGTTGGTAGTTTTTCTTATTTACACTGTGTTTCCACAATGAACATTTGTAAATTTCCAAATCAGGGGGGGAAAATGATATTTTGAAACCCTCAGGCCCCATCTGCGTGTTGTGAATCCCGTAAGCCCAGTTTCGGTGGTGGTGTTCGGGCACCAGGGGCAGGTCTGGGGTTCCCGGGCTGACCACCGCGTCCTGGGGACGGTCCGAAACGCCCTGAGAGGCACCTGAGCATCCTTCCCTGCCATGTCCTTTGAGAGGAAAGGAAGGTCTTCGCTCCTGATGAGAGCTGCAGCCTTGTGGGGCGGGTTGGCCTCCTTGTGACTGGGGTGTTGTGTAGACTGTGACATGGTTTGTCTCCATCACGGAAGGACCCAGACCATCCAGATGCTGGGAGAAGCCATTTCAACTTCTCAGCGACCTCAACCTGGCTGTCCTCCCCGCACAGGCTCTGTTTTCAGATGAGGGGTTTCCAGGAATGTGCCTGGAGCCACACTGCACACAAAGCCACGGGCTCAGAGCTCCCGTTTCTACCTGTTGTCCAGCCCATCGGTTCTCACCAGCAACGTCTGAAAGCAGCAGACCTCGAGGCCATGAGGTCATGGGCACAGAGCCAGGATTTGAACACGGGCGTCTTTCATTCTGGCCCCGGCGGGACCAGCGCCATGGCCTGTCCCCGGCCAGGCCTCCAGCAGGAGGCACCGAGCCCGGTCGCACCTGGACAATGGGGTGCAGGTGGGGTGGCGACTGTACCCAGGTGCCCCAGGTTTTCATTTCTAGACAGGACCCACACAGACTCTTATCTTGATCCACTCTTGGAGGCGTGCCATGGCGTGCCATCTAGGTCCCGACTGAAGTTCCGCTGTCATCACATCGTGCCTGTCCCAGGCAGGGGCACTTCGTTAAGTGCATGGAGACTTCACAGCTGCAAAGGGGGCACTGGAGAAGCTGTGGAGAGGCTGGGAAGGCAAAGGCACTGTGATGAGCCCTGGTCACGTGGCTCAGTGGGTTGGGCATCGTCCCATTGACCAGAGGGTTGCGAGTTCAATTTCAGGTCAAGGCACATACCTAGGTTGCAGGTTCGATTCCCGGTCACGGTGGGTGCAGGAAGCAACCGATCGATGTTTCCCTCTCACATCAATGTTTCTCTCTTTCTCTCGAATATGAATAAAAACATATCCATGGGTGAGGATCAAAAAGCAAAAAGCACTGTGATGATTCTGTTGCCCAACTTACTGTGAAGTGAGCACTTACTGTGTCCCTGGACCTGAGCTGTGTTTCACACGCATGATCTGACCTCTTGTCCCTTTATTTCTCATTCTTTCCTGTGTTCTGTCATCTAGTTTCAAACTTCCAATTTCTCCCATCACCTCGTTTCTGAGGTTTTCTAATTTTTAATGAATGCCGTCCTTTCACCGTTTTTATCTTTTTAAAATTTCTTGCTGCTTGTTCGGAAATATTAGTCATAGCTTTCATCAGTTCTGTGGGCATGTCTTTCTGGCATTTCTCCATTGGCTGTCGACTTTACTCTCTGTTTTCCTACCATAATTTGTATGGGCTTGACAAGTCCTTTCCTATGACTCATCCTCAGGGCAGTAAGTTTTCCTGTGGAGCTTTGCGAGCACCCTCACTCCAGGTCACAGGCCCGTTGTTTTCCGCGTTGGACACTTGCTCAGCTCTGCCCTGTCAATCCCCCCCACTCTTGTCTGGACCATCCCTTCCATCTGCACCGATTTTCCTTGTTGGGCTCCACTTGGATTCTCCTCCCGCAGAGGCTCCACCATATCGGGGCCTGTCCCGGAACGCCCTGTGCGTTGCCAGTGGCCAGACTGCTCCAGAGGCAGAGACTCCCGCTGGCACACACGAGCCCACACCCGAGGGACCTGGCCCAGGAAGGCCAGTAACAGGCTACCGTGCGTTCAAGAGATTTCTCAGTCATGATGGCAACAACAGCATCGCGAAAACAGAAGACACAGAGGAACATAATGAAGGTGCTCAAGGAGAGGAATCTCACGGGTGTTTTATGTCCCATTGAAATGACACCTGATGGAAAGCTGCACCTTTGGGGAACGTTGGAGAACTCAGGGAATTGCCCTGAGGAGGGACCAAACGGGGAGATGACTGCATGAGGACGGCGACGTCACCAAGGGGCAGCGTCACTGGAGGTAGAGGACCACGACGGGGACTCCCCAACAGATGTCTAGAGTGCTGTCCGGCCCAAACAAAACAAAACTCTGCCCTGAGCTGGCCAGGCCGCTGGAGTTTCCTCCCGGTTTATAAGGGATACAGAGACAAAGGTGCAAACGCCCAGTTATAAGTAAGTGCTAAGGTGCAAACGCCCAGTTATAGTAAGTGCCAAGCCTGGCGGCTGTAGCTGCAAGGCTGTAGGACACACAGGAAAGTGGTGAGGAGAGTAAACCCTAAGAGCGCTCATCACCAGGGAAAAAACCTTTTGTTCTTTTCTTTGTCTCTATAGGAGATGATGGAAATCTCTCAGGGTCAAGGGAAATCCAGATGCAGGTCCCCTGTGTGTCCGCCTGTGACACCCCTTGCATTTCCTGGCTAGCTGCTGACTGGTCTGAGAGCTGGTACCTGTAATCCCCCTGCAAACCGTGTTCTTCCCAGGAGCTGGGAACCCAAGCCTGGACCCACGAGTGTGGCGCTGCTGCCTGTGCTTCTCAGGCCAACCCTCCCGTCGGGAGAGATGGTGCATTGCTGACGCTCCTGTATGTTTGCGAGCTACTCACGCGTTCAGATGCTGTTCTTCAAAACCTACTTGTTCATGTCCTATTTGCGTTTCCCCTGCACTTCCTGGGCTACAATCATGGACATTCTGCCCCGGCAGATGTGCTCTGAGCCTGGCCCTGAAAATGACTGGTATGCATGAAGATTGGGCCATACATTTTTTAAAAGCCAACACGTGATGCGTGCCAAGTCTGATTTCTCTCAGCATCAAAGAAGTACTGTTTTCAAGCCCAACAGAGAGAAGAGAAGGCTTTCATGCCTCCCTCTTACCCAGCGGTCTCCCCAGAGCCGGTCACACCAAGTCCCACATCAGATACAAAGGACACCTGAGGGACTTCTTCAACCCACAGGCCACCCGCAGCCTCACAAGCAAACGGCAGCCCAGAGCGAACGAGACAAGAGGAGCATTTCTGTGCAGCGTCTCCCGCTTGTCCTTCCCCACAACCCCCAGAAGGCGTCTTGGCCCTGTTGGTAAGAGCAGAGTGAGGTGCTGAGGAACCGACGCTGGGGTCAGAGTGTCTGCGCGTGGATCAGCTCAGCCTGTCCCCCGGCGCTGTGGTCTTGGGCATTCTGTGCTTCAATTTCCCCATATGCAAAACAAGACTAAATTGTAGGGAGGATTTAGAGAGCTCGGACAGGTGGCGCTAAGTCATCAGACACTGTGCCCACTTTCCTGCGGTTGAAAATGGTGGAGGCATCAGGTGGAAAGGGTCCTGAGGAATGAGCCTTCCTCCCCAGCAGGCCCCAGCCCCGGGGACCGTTAGGAGGGACCGACCTCTGCAGTGGGGCTGCTCCCCAGTCCAGGTGCCGTTGGGAAGACACACCACACTGCTAGGCCCCACCAGATGGAACCCGGGGTCGCAGGTAAAATGGACTTCGTGATCCACTAAGTACTTGCTTCCAAACTTCCTGCCGTCTCGAGGGGCGTTCAGAGCGGGGCAGGAAACTGTAGGAGAAAAGGAAGGACCGCAGAGAGTTAGACATCACCATCCACTACCAGGCTCCTCTGAGTGCCTCCTCCAGGCTGTGCACCAGGCTGGACCTCTTAAATGTCTCATCAACTCCTCTGAGCTCATGTGGCCAGAGGGGAGGACTGCCCACTCAGTGGAAGATGAGGACTGCGGCTCAGAGACGCCGAGTGCTGTGCGTGGGCCTGGCCGCGTGGGAAGCTCAGGGTGGGATTCCCCACAGCCGTGCTGACACCTGACACTCTCGGAGCTTCAGGCAGGGCTTGGCCTACGTCCAGGCCTTGGCGTCTGCTCTTCTCTCTGCCTGGGATGTTCTTTCCACAGAACGTCCCATCTCTGGCTCCTTCTCACTCACATGGGCCTCTGCTTGAATGCAACCCCCTCCCAGAATGTTCTCTGACCACCACGCTTCGCTCAAACCTCCCAGGGCACCTGTTATGCTGTGAGCTCCCTGCACTTCCCTCCTAGATGTGTGACCACTGGAGGCCTCTTACCGCTGAGTTTGTTTCCACATCTGTTGTCACTTTTCTCCCCAGGAAGCAGCTCAAGGGAGGACTATGCTTGGCCTGAGTCCCTGCTGCATGCCCAGCCCCGCCCAGCCCAGCGCCCGCCCCACAGTGAGCACCCAATACCTAATCCTTGAACACACGAGTAAATGAAAAATTACCTACTGTGTTCTTACTATGTGCCAGGCACTAGATAGGCCCTTGGGAGAATCAGCGAACAAAACCCTGCTCTCTGAAGCCCTTCCTAGCAGGGGAGAGATTATGGATAACCCAGACCACGAGCAAGCGGCAGAGTGAGGGGAGAGCGGAGAGTGCCATGCAGGAGATAGAGCAGGGAATCCTGGGGGCTGCACGGTGAGGGGGGAAGTCGTGAATGTGGTGGTCAGAGGAGGCCTCACTGGAGCCAAGAGTTGAAGACGATGGAGGCATAACCACGCAGAATCCAGGACAGAGGGGACGTGCCGGTGCCTGGCAGGCCTGAGGAATGTGAAGGGGACCACTGTCAAGAGGGAAAGGAGTGGGGTCTCTTTGGGGTGAAAAATCTTTAAAAACCTCAAAGAAAGGAAAACCAACTGCTGGAGCAACTCACAGGTTAACCAGACCTGCATAGGTGGAATAGTGTCTGGCACACAGTAGGTGCTCAGTAAATGTTAGTGGAATGAAAGAATGGATGCAGATCAATGAAAAATCGATTTGCAGCCCAGGCGGCATGGCTCAGTGGGCGAGCATCAACCCAGGAATCAGGAGGTCAGGGTTTGATTCCCGGTCAGGGCACGTGCCCAGGTTGTGGGCTCGGTGATTCTCTCTCATCATTGATGTTTCTATCTATTCTCTCCCTTCCTCTCTCTCTCTCTCTAAAAACAAAACAAAACAAAATCAACCAATTAAGAACATATTAAAAATGTTTAATAAAAAAATCAATTTGCAGCAATGATCCAGTCAAAAAGCTGGACAAAATATTTACTTAAATCTTCTTAAAAGCATCAAGTAGGTATAAAAATAGTGACAAGAAATTAATCTGTGAAGAAATTTGGGAGGGTGACAGCAGCATTTATGCTGCTTTTGCCCCGGGGTGGGAGTAAATGAGAGAAAAATCCATGTGCAGTCACTTCCCCAGTGTGAGCCAGCAGCCTCTGTTCAGTGGACGAGGTGCCCTGTGGATGGTGTGCCCATGGCTGGCTCACTTCACTCCGAGCCCGTCCCAGTGAGTCTGCAGCCACAGGGGCGTCCCCTGCTGCTTCCACAATAAGCTTCATGTGCAGGAGTGAGGTCGGGGGGAGCCACCCGGGCGATGGATGTGGATGGGATGAGGCTGCCTGGGCAGGCCCTGACGCCGACGCCGACAGGCTGTGATGCTCACAGGAAAGAACGGCTGGGAAAGCAGCAGGGAGATACTTAGGACAGAAGCCAAAGAGGAAGACCTAGGAGTCCTCAGGACTAGAAATTATTCTTCCCGACTCCCCCCAAATGCCCTTTAAAACAGCAAATTTCCCACTACCTGCTCTTTGACTTGGGGCAAGCGTCTGGCTCCCATGGCCCAGGTGCAGTCACCCCACCCCGAGGTGGGGGTCCTGACAGCTGCCAGACCCCATGCCCACACACAGAAGAGGTAGAATGCACGGTGGCATTTTTTTTAAAAAAAGAGAATGGCCTAACTGGTTTGGCTCAGTGGATAGAGCATCGGCCTACAGACTCAAGGGTCCCAGGTTCGATTCCGGTCAAGGCCATGTACCTGGGTTGTGGGCACATCCCCAGTCGGAGGTGTGCAGGAGGCAGCTGGCCGATGTTTCTCTCTCATCGATGTTTCTAACTCTCTATTCCTCTCCCTTCCTCTCTGTAAAAAAATCAATAAAATATATTAAAGAGAGAGAGAGAGAGAGAGAGAGAGAGAGAGAGAGAGAGAGAGAGAGAGAGAATGGACCACTTAAAAAATCCTTGCATGGCTCAAGGAAGAAAGACCCAGAACTGGAGACAAGAGGGTTAGTAATTTAATGATACACTGTTCTGTGTGCACTAATGGGCATGGCTGGCAGTTTTATAAATGAGCAGCTGCACTTTCTCCTTTGAAACTCCCAGTGGCTGCAGGCAGCTCTGACCCCGCGGAAAGAGGAAAGATCTGGGACCTGCTATTGCTACCTCACTTCTCCTGGCCGCGACTTCCCACCTGAGGCAGGAAGGATAGATGCCCTTGCCTCTTCTCAGAGCCTGGCTGTGATGAGCCCGCCCAAGGAGGCCCTGGCACCTGGGAAAGGGTGAGGGGGTCTGGCTGGCAGGTCTGGCTCTGCTCAGGGGAGCCGCTGAAATCAGGAGTCGACTTGGTGCTATTGAGACTCTGGATTTGACAAAAGGTACACAATCCAGCACCTTCCCCAGGAAACTTCATCTCACACAACCAAGAAGGTCCTTGATAATTCGCATTAAGTGCGTGAATGACATCAAATACGCCACAGGCTCATGACTCCCCCCCTCCCACCGCCACTCCCCAGACCCCATCACCCTGAGGAGAGACCAGAGGAAATCCAGCCACCACTTCTGGGCCGTGGCAACGTGAAAGCCATTCCTGGGACAAGCGGGAGAAGACCTGGTGTCCGTCAGAGCCCACCCGCTGTGCTCACCAGACCCCCACGCTCACCTCCCACTGGGCCGAGTGTGCCCTCCTGCTGGAGGACTGGAGTGCATGCCTGACACACCGCAGCCAGTGTTGGTTCCTGGATGGGCCAGGAGCGCTGCCCTGGTGCCAACACCAGTGGTGGCGGCGACGTGTGTGTTCGGGAGGGCGCATGTGGGAACTCAGGGCTTTCCACTCAGTTTTGCTGTGCTCTTAACAGTGCTCTAAAAATTAGTGTTAAAACACTGCAGCCAGCTGGAATCTGCCTGGGTGGGGGTGGGGATGGGGGTGAGGGAAGGGGGGAGAAGCAGCTCTTGCTCTAAAAGTGGTGCCTTTTGAGGTCTGTGACCTTAACATGCAGATGTGAGCATTCTGCAGAATGGAAAGATCTACACGGGAGTAGGTGACATTCAGATGGTGGGGGTGGGGGTAGAGGGTAGGGGGGTGGGAGAGTGGGGGGGTGGGGGATGGGGGGAGAGGGGAAGCCAGCAGGTGAGGCCGGGAGAGGCCTGGGAACCCACGGTGAGGCACGGTAAAGTGTCACAGGTGAAGGGCCTGAGTGCCCTGTGCCAAGTCCTGCCGACTTGGGGACCCACCTGGGGGGCTGTCGGGACCCACTCTGTTGGCAGAGCTCTGGAGCGCAGCCAGCCGGCTCCTCACGTTGCGGAGCCCCTCGGCGAAGCGGGTCTCCTGGACCTTCAGCAGCTGCTGCAACTGGCGGATGGCCGTGAGGACCTGCTGCTTGTTGAGGCAGCTCTGGGGACAAAAGGACCATCACTCACGATGGCTGGTTCACTCGCTCTCAGCTTCCAAAGCCACCCAGACCCCTGGCCCAACAGGGGGATGTGAAAGTGGCCTCGTGGGCACCCTGCCCAGAGTTCCCACTGGACCAAATGACGCCCCCACCACACGTAGTGTAGCCCCATGCACCCTTCAACAAAAGCAAAACGCCCACCTTCAGAGCAAAGGGCAAAACGGATGATTCTATATGACTGGGTGGGTAGACCCTGGTCTGTACCCAAAGTGCTTTATATTCAGTAGCCTTCACTCCAAGATGTCCCCACTCTGCACTCTAAATTAATGCTCTAAATCTGCGCCTTTGCCAAGTTTTTCTTTGTCCCTTGGGCTTTTTAAAAGCAGGTGGGCAATATGACCTACAAAACAGGCAAAACAGGAAGGCTCCATGGGCCCCATACTTTTAGCAATGTAACAGGCAAATAAGAAAACAACTATAGAGTTAGAGAAGCATTCAACAAAAGTCAAGGCCCAGTTCTGATGATGTTTTAAAAGCTTAAAAAAATAACAGAAAAAGGCCCTAGCTGGAGAACTCCAGCCCTCCAGTCATCCAGCTTGCTCAGTGGATAGAGCATTGGCCTGCGGACTGATGGGTCCTGGGTTCAATTCCGGTCAAAGGCACACGCCTGGGTTCAATCTCCAGTGTGGGGCGTGCAGGAGGCAGCCAATCAATGATTCTCTCTCATCACTGATGTTTCTATCTCTCTCCCTCTCCCTTCCTCTCTGAAATCAGTGAAAATTTATTAAAATAACAAATAGAAAAAGGAGGCTTGTGCTCTGCATGATAAAGACTAACTTAAAGCCACACCTGCATCATACTTAGTGATAACAGTTTTAAGGTTCCCAATCTCAACTGTGCGTAAGAGCCAGGGCATGAGGAGGGGGGCTGGAGGAGGGGTAAGTACAGTGGGTGGTGACAGGACGTGGGGCTCACCTCAGTGTGGCCGCGTCTGACCTGACCCATTACCTGCATGAAACAAAGGCGAACATTAGACGATAAACGACTGTTTTCTGTAGGGATAGGCTTATGGATCATTTTTCATTTTACTTTTTTTATACTTACTTTTTTTCCACAATGATTATTAGTTTTATAATTTAAGTTTTTTCTAAAAGGGCAGCAGGGCGGCGGGAGTCACGGGGCTTCTGGCCACCACGGTGGAAACAGAGTCGCCGCGGCTCTCCCAGGGAGCCTGCCAGGCCGCTGCCCCTCGGAGGTTTGGCCAACAGATGACTCAGCGGCCTGACTCAATGGGCGCTTTTGACAAAGCTGAATCCCCAGTTGCCCTGGAACTCGTTAACCCACGGGGCATCCTTGGCTCATTCCGCCCGGACCAGGGCCTGACGGGGCCTGGCCCCTAAGGCAGCTGCTGGGAAGAGAAGTTTTGTTTGTTTCCTTCTTCCTCCCCCGCGTGTCCTTCCCACTCAGGCCTGGGCGCCCCGGCAGCGCCTCTGGCAGCCCCTGCCTGCCCGGCATTGCCCAGACATCCCACCCAGGCCTCACTTCCCACACCCACGCCCCTCCCTTCAAAAAGCTGCTTTGATTAGATGGCTTCGTGGCTCCTGTGTGACGGACATTGAGAAGTTCACAATTTACAAAGCTACTGCCCCTTCAGAGAGTACTAGTGGCTGGAGCAAGGGTTGGGATGGCGTCTGTCACCGATGAAGATAAGAGGCTGAAAGCCAAGCAGCTTTCCCCAGATCATGGGGCTTAGGAGCTGTGGAGCCTGGCTGGGCCCCCGCTGGCTCCCATCTGCCACCCTAAGCCGTCAGCGACCCTCTGCATTGTCTTGTGCAGCCTCATTTGTCCCCCACAGGCCCTGGACGGTGAGTGGGCTTCTTGATGCATCTGCAATAGACATTGGTAACTCGATGGCCCAAGCAAAACAGCCCACAGGAGTGAATTTCTAACTCTTTGCAAATTTCAGGCTGCGGGGCCTGAATGGTGGGGCTGGAAGGGGAGAGGGAGTGGAGGCAACATCCCTCCCCACGTTGAGCCAAGCCAGCAGCTGCCTCCCTAGCTGGGAGAGGGCTCGCTGGGCTGGGGCTGCCCCAAGGGACACGGGAGGGCTGTTTTAAAATTGGGGAGAGGAGATCGGTGCCAAGACTGCTGTCGCGAACCTGGGGGTGGCATGGAGCCCCAGAAAGTAGAGAAAGAAGGGGAGCGAGTGTGGAGGGAAATAGGCGCAGCAGCCAAGTGTGTCTGAGCCCAGTGCAAGTTTGGGCACAGCTATCCTCTGCGTCTAGGTACCCTTCCCGGGACCCTCTGCCCCCGCACTGTGGAGAATGAGCACCAGCTGCTTTCCACCTAAATGCTCATTAGGCGTGAGAAGGCCTCATCCAGTCATAATGGGAAATGCTTCAGACCAAGCACACTAAGGCCACAACCCAGGCGGGAGGGAGAGGGGAGAGTTGTGGGTGGACTTGCTGAGGGAAGGTTGGGAAGGCCCGGCCCATTCATTCCTGCCTCCAGCATCGCAGGAGTGATGCTAACAGAGGAAGGTCCTTGAGAGCCTAGAAATAAATCCATGCACTGATGGTCAATTATTAATGTGAAGGAATCAAGAATATACAATGGGAAAGGAAGACAGTCTCTTCAACCGATGGTGTCGGGAAGACAGGACAGACACAGACAAAAGGATGAAGTGGGACCCACCATACACAAAAATCACCTCCAACTGGAATAGACTTGGATGTGAGACGTGAAACCATCGAACTCCTGGAAGCAAACATAGGTGGAAAACTCCTTGACACCAGTCTTGGTAATGATTTTTTTGGATTTGACACCAAAAGCAAAATAAGCAGGAAGGACTACATCAAACGAAAAAGCTTTGACACAACAAAGGAAACAAACCATCAATCAAATGAAAAAGCAACCTACTGAATGGAAGAAAAATTAATCCACAGTTAAGGGATTAATATTCAAAATATATAAATAACTCACACAAAACAACAGCAAAGCAACCCAAACAATCTTATTAAAAAATGGGCTGAGGCCTGGCTGGTGTTGCTCAGTGGTTGAGCATCGAGCTATGAATCAGGAGGTCACGGTTCCATTCCCGGTCAGGGCACATGCCTGGGTTGAGGGCTTGATCCCCAGTAGGGAGGGTGTGCAGAAGGCAGCTGATCAACTATTCTGTGTCATCATTGATGTTTCTCTCTCTCTCTCCCTCTCTGAAATCAATAATCCTATATAATAAAAGGGTAATAAGCAAACCGACCAAACTGCGAACCAAAGCTCAACGCAGGAACTGCCCCCTGGTGGTTAGTGCACTCCTACAGGGGGAGCACCGCTCAGCCAGAAGCCGGGCTCACGGATGGGGAGTGGTGAGCGGAGCAGTGGTGTCGGGAGCCTCTCCCACCTCTGACTGCGGACATCCCCCAAGGGGTCCTGGACTGTGAGAGGCTCAGGCTGGGCTGAGGGACCCCCTCCCCTCCCCACAGTGCACAAATTTTCGTGCACCGGGCCTCTAGTATATATATAATTGGACAGAGGATCTAAATAGACATTTTTCCAAAGAGGACATGATTAACAGGTACATGAAAAGGTGAGTGACATCATTAATCAATCATCAGGGAAATACAAATCAAAACCACAATGAAATAGCACCTCACACCTGTCAGAATGGCTGTCATCAATAAATCAACAAACACATGTTGGTGAGGATGTAGAGAAAAGGGAACCCTCTCCCACTGTTGATGGGAATACAGATTGGTGCAGCCATCGTGGAAAGCAGTATAGAGGTTCCTCAAAAAATTAAAAATATAGCCCTGGCTGGTGTTGGGCATCATCCTATCCACCAAAAGATTGCCGGTTCAATTGCTGGTCAGGGCACATGCCCAGGTTTTGGGTTCAATTCCTCATAAGAGATGTGGAGGAGGCAGCCAATCAATGTTTTGTTCTCACATCAATGTTTCTCCCTCTCCCTTCCACTCTCTCTAAAAAGCAATTTAATTTTTAAATTAAAAACACAACTACCTTATGACCCAGCAATTCCACTTCAGGGTATTTGTTTAAGAAAATGAAAACTGCAATTAAAAAATGCACGCCTATGTTCACTACAGCATTCTTTTCTCTTTAAAAAAAAATTGATTTTTAGAGAGAAAGGAAGGGAGAGGGAGAGAGAGAAACATTGATGTGGGAGGGAAACATCCATCAGCTACCTCCTACATGCCCCTACTGGGGATTGAGCCCGGAACCCGGGCATGTGTCCTGACCAGCAATTGAACTGGCAACTTTTCCGGTGCATGGAACGACGCCCAACCAACTGAGCCACACCGACCAGGGCTACAGCATTATTCTCAATAGCCAAGACATGGATATAATCTAAGTGTCCACAGATGGATAAATGGAAAAAAGGTATGCTATGACATATATATATATATATATATATATTCAAGGTGTGAATAGTTGTAAAGGCAGTGTTTATTAAAGTACATTTCATTTTCATAACTGAGCTATCAGCTGTTAAATTGTGTCTATATTTTGGGGGACACCCTGTATATACAATTCCACCATAAAAAATGAAGAAAATCCTGCCATTTGCAACAATATGGGTAGACTTTGAGGGCATTGTGCTAAGTGAAGTAAGTCAGACAGAGAAAGATAAATACTGTATGATCTCACTTGCATGTGGAATGTAAAAAATAAACTCCTGGATCAGAGAATAAATTGGTGGTTTCCAGAAGGTGGGGATGGGGTGGTGGTGAAAATAGCTGAAGGTGATCAAAAGATAAAAAGTTCCAGCTACAGGTCCTGGGACCTATTGAAAGTTGCTGAGAGTAGATCACAAACGTTCTCATCACAAGAGAAACAATTTGTAATTATGTGAAGTGATAGATATGAACTGACTTATGGTGGTGATCATTTCACAATATAGACATATATCAAATCACTAAGCTGTACGCCTGAAACTAATACAGTGCTGTATGTCCATTATAGCTCAATACAACTAGAAGAAACAAAAAGGAAAGTCCCCAAGAGGGGAAAAAAAAAGAGAGAGGAAGGTCTTTGAGGTCTTGGCAAGCCAGTGTGCGGGGTCTGGGCCGGGTACCAGGGAAACAGATTTAGTGGCTGCGGACGTGACATCTGATGAGTTGGCTGCAGCTGCTATTACAAGGGTGGGATCACTGCCTTGATCCCAAAATGCTAAATGGAGCCCTTGGGAGCTATGCCCAGAATCTGTCACCTGTCGTTACCTCAATTCATCTGCAGAGCCAGGTGCTCAAGAGGTCTGCATTATGGGCACAAATGGGGCCCAGAGCGCACTGGAGACCTGAGTGTGTCCCCTTTATCATGTCACCTGATCGTAAAGCATACTCCCTACAAAACATCAAAACAAAGAACAAATCCCGTGACCAGAGGCACCCCTGCTAACCGCTGTCAGTTTTCACTGCTGGATGGCAGACACATGCACACACACGAGGGTCATCATCATACACTGGGCCACAGGGCACAAGTTCCTTGTGGACACTGGGTTGTGTGTCACTGGGCTGTGGTCAGCTTTCCTGTGGACACTGGGTCGTGGCATCGTTCACACCGAGAAGCAGAGCAGCTTGTCGGACCCAGGCCTGGATACCACTTCCGCTCCTCTGTGCTCTTTCAGTCTGGGGAGGGGCTCCTTGCGCCCTCCATCTGCCTGCCCTCTTACCTCCCACACTCACCGCATCCCTACTCTGGACCACGAGGAGCCCTGGACTGAAAACAAACCATTTTCCTCTGCAAAGGTAGCCTTGATGAGGTCATCGGGGCACGCGGGGCCTCCGAGGCTCAGGGACAGGAGCAAGTTGGACCGTCAGGTGTCACTACCTGCACTTCAGCCTGGCCCTGCCACAGCAAGGGCTGGCTTCGGGCAGTCCCCTCCATCTCAAGGGCCCAGACTCCAACTGTTCAAATCACCCACAGGCTCACTCACCCTTCCACAGCTGACCTCCCACTCCAGCAAAGGCTCCTTGCGCTGTGATTAGGCAAAGGTCAAGTCCACACCCGGGAGGAAGGCGTCCCAGAGACTGAAGAGGGCTGGTGTCAGGGCCCCACCTCCACAAACCTCTTCCAGAGCCTCGAGGGACCCTCATCTTGAATATTTTTAAAGAGATCCCCTCAGATGGTGGAGGTGTCCATCCTTTAAAGCCTGGCTCTACTACCGGCTTACACCATTAATGGTAAATAATGAAAAATAGTTTCCATTTCTTTGAATTAAAAACTTATTTGATACATAGGGGTGGCAGAGGTGGCTCTGAGCATAGGCCAGTGCTGAGAACTGGGAGGGTGGGGCCTAGCCCTAAGGCTCTGGGGAGCCATGAGGCCACAGAGCTACACTCCACCTGCCTCCTGCCACCCCCCACAGGGAAGTCGTGTCCATGTTCCCCCAATGCTCTCTCACAAGCTTCTGCTGTGGCGGATCTAAGGGAGCTGCCCAGAGCTCACGGCACTCCCTCCCTCGGAGCCGAGACAGGACCCTACCAGCTGGCCCAGGCATACATGACGCAGACGATGTGAGTGCCCCCCCAATTCCAGCTCACCCCATCACTTTGCCAGACTTGGTAGGCCTGACCCCTCCCACCCCATCCAGGCCTCCTGGACTTCTGGGCTCAATTCATAAATGAAGTTTAGCCTGGCCAGCATGGTTCAGTGATTGAGTGTCAACCTGTGAACCAGGAGGTCAGTTTGAATCCCAGTCAGGGCACATGCCCAGGTTGCGGGCTCAATCCCCAGTGTGGGGCGTGCACGAGGCAGCTGATCAATGATTCTCTCGCATCACTGACGTTTCTATCTCTCTCCCTTCCTCTCTGAAATCAATACAAAATATATAAATACACGACGTTTAAGACACAGAGTCTGTTCTCATGACACCAAAGGGAGTGAAACTCCGAGGACACGTGGGGTACATGGGGGGGGGGTGTTCTTTGAGGCTTTTGTTCTCACATGACCTGGCTCGATGGTCTCCCCACTGTGACAGTCTTGGGACAGTGACTCTCTCTGAGAACCATTCCAGTGGCCCCAAAGCAACCACCGATGACCCCTGGAACCTCGAGGTGCCGTCCCCTGAGCTGGTTTCGCGTGAGCCACAGCTATGCGCCCTGTCAGCGTTTGCTAATGGGAACACATGTTTTGATGCCGGTGGGTCTGCGAGAGGCCCCAGCACACTTGCCAAGCGGGTGCCTGCTAGCCAAGTTCGAGCCCTCGGCGTCTGAGTCATGTCGGATCTGCGCGGGTGTTCTCCAGAAGTTATTTCCATTTCAGACCAAGTCAGAGATGGGTTCTAACCCCCTTGATGTTGCCTATTCCAGTGGTCTTTGCCCAGCACCCACACGGAGGAGGAGAGAAAGTGGGTGCTCCTGGGGGAAGGCCCTGTGGCTGTCAGGGTTCCCCAGAGAAACAGAACCACGAGAATGTGCATGGCACGTGTTTACATCTGAGAGAGACAGTGAGAGGCAGAGAAGTTTGCTGTGTGGAACTGGCTCACGTGATTGCGGGTCTGCAAGTCCACACCCGCAGGGCCGGGCAGGCTGGGACCTGAGAGGAGTGGAGGCTGGGACCGGGGAGGAGCAGAGGCTGGGACTGGGGAGGAGCAGAGGCTGGGACCTGGAAGGAGCGGAGGCTGGGACCGGGGAGGAGCGGAGGCTGGGACCTGGAAGGAGCGGAGGCTGGGACCGGGGAGGAGCGGAGGCTGGGACCTGGAAGGAGCGGAGGCTGGGACCTGGAAGGAGCGGAGGCTGGGACTGAGGAGGAGCGGAGGCTGGGACTGCGGAGGAGCGGAGGCTGGGACTGGGGAGGAGCGGAGGCTGGGACCGGGGAGGAGCGGAGGCTGGGACCGGGGAGGAGCGGAGGCTGGGACTGCGGAGGAGCGGGGAGGCTGGGACTGGGGAGGAGCGGAGGCTGGGACTGGGGAAGAGCGGAGGCTGGGACCAGGGAGGAGTGGAGGCTGGGACCGGGGAGGAGTGGAGGCTGGGACCTGGGAGGAGCGGAGGCTGGGACTGGGGAGGAGCAGAGGCTGGGACTGGGGAGAAGCGGAGGCTGGGACCTGGGATGAGTGGAGGCTGGGACTGGGGAGGAGCAGAGGCTGGGACTGCGGAGGAGCGGAGGCAGGGATTGGGGAGGAGCAGAGGCTGGGATTGGGGAGGAGCGGAGGCTGGGACCAGGGAGGAGTGGAGGCTGGGACTGGGGAGGAGTGGAGGCTGGCACCGGGGAGGAGCGGGGCTGCAGCTCGAGCCCGAGGTGTGTGAGAAGCGTTCTTGCCATCTCTGTCGGGATGTCGGTCTTTTGGACGGAGACCCACACACCTGCTTTATGCTTTAATGCTATTTACGTCCAAAAATTACCTTCACAGCAACTCCTAGACTGGTGACTGACCAATTACCTGGGTGCTGTGCCCCAGCCAAGCGGACACATAAAATTAACCGTCTCCTTCAGACGGAGCCTCCCTCTAGGGTCTGGGCCCGGGGTGCTCAGGGCATTTTGGGTTTTTGCCGTCCCGCTGCCCATAATTGTATAGTTACACCCAAGCCCCCTTCCTGTCTGCTTTTCAAAACGGCCATGGGAGCAGGGGCCACAGTGGGTGCCAAGAGCTGGCACTATGGCCACACTTCACAGGAGTCACTCACGAGATGCTCACATCAACCTCAGGAGGTGGCAGCATTATTGTGCCCACTTCACAGACAGGAAGCCAAGTAGTCATGGCGACACACCCAAGACCTTAACCCACGGCACCTTCTCCAGACCCTGAAGTGACAGGAAGGCTGGGCCCACTTTAC
The DNA here is from genome assembly GCF_014108235.1 of Myotis myotis. NCBI lineage: Eukaryota > Metazoa > Chordata > Mammalia > Chiroptera > Vespertilionidae > Myotis > Myotis myotis. The sequence continues at coordinate 270,444 of NW_023416371.1, read as the reverse complement.
AGGAGTCCCTCGGGAACCCCAGGAGCCCACCTCTGCCCACCTCCTGATCTTGTGTCGCCGCACCCCTAGCTCCCTTGAGGGCCACCTCTGGTCACCTACCCCTGGCCCCTCTGCATGCCTGAGGGCAGCAAACAAGCTACAGATAACTTTGAAATCTGGGTACACGCGACGCCCACGCGAATGAACCACCAGACGACAGACTGAAGGAGGAGCAGGAATGAGGTAGTGTGAGCCCAGGCTCACTATTCGACTCACTCCCCAACCCAGCTGATTCCTTCGCCTGCTTGCTGCCCAGCTAACTCCTGCCCAGTTGCCACGTTCACCTGCAGGCCAGTTGTGCCTTTAATAGCATCAGTGTTGTCCTCAGTCAATATCTCCCCTGATGTCCATCCATTCGGAGAGTGTGTTCACTGATGGCAACCAGGATGAGGGGCTCAGAGAAGTCCCCCAGTTTGTTCGCAGCCCCTCTGAGTTCCCCATGGTCCCCCCAACACAGATAGACCCTCCCAGGAGTATTTGCACTGGTGCTGGTTGTTTCAGTGCAACACACATGTGTGCACATCCACACATGATCCAAGACTTACGTGACTACTAAGAACTGACATCTACCAAAGGCTTGTCCTCTACTGTCGGCTCCAAGGAGGTTGGGGTGAGAGGGCAGGGCCAAGGGCCTGGTCCCGGCAGGAAGTATGGGCAAACCCAAAGGAGGAACAATGAGCGCTGTACACTTGGCCGTGGCCTGGGTTCTGGGCCTGGAGTCCTTACTCTTAGGGTAACTAGCCTGGAGCTGTGGCAAATGAAACAGGTGGTGCTTTCAGCTTGTCCTAAACTCTAGAGAACCTGCCCCCCCCCCCCCCCGCACCCAGTGTTTCTGGGTGCAATGCTCCTGTGCTGTCTTGGACCCGGCATGTGTGGCCCATCTGCTCTCCATGTCCTCGCTCTCCTTCCTGGGATCTCTGAGGCCGGAGGCCAGGCCCAGGCGGCATCGCTTCCTTGTGGAAACCCCGCAGGGGGTCCCCACCCGGGAGAATTCAGGCACACTCCGCAACGTGGGGCTGACGGCGTACGCTTTTCTGTTGCTGCTGTAACAAATCGGCATAAACTTGGCAGCTCACAACACAAATGATTACTTCACAGTCGGTAGGTCAGAAGTCTGACACTGGGCTAAATTCAAGGCAAGACTCCCGGGTTTCAGGGATGGGAACACAGGTGTCTTTGAGGGACATTACTCTGCCTCCCTTTTGTCTGCGCTCAGCATTGGGACCCTCTGTTTCTCCATCTCAGCAAGCTCCTTCCCACTGCACAGCCTTTGCACTGGCTCTTCCTCTGCCCAGAAAGTCTGCCCCGTCCTCCAAAGTCAGGCTCCCTGACCACTTCCACGAGAAGTCCTGCTCTCAGAGGCCTGCCCTGCCCATTGGGTAACAGGAACCCCGCCTCCCGGCAACACAGCACGCCACTCCAGTTGTCTGTCTGCTTCTGATACTTCTCAGGTTTATGTCTTCTCTCCCTGCTTGGTGCTATGTGACAGCAGGGCCTGGGTCTGCCTCGTCTTCTCTCCCCAGCTTCCCTGTAGACTAGTGATGGCGAACCTGTGACACGCGTGTCAGAGGTGACACGCGAACTCATTTTTTTGGTTGATTTTTCTTTGTTAAATGGCATTGAAATATATAAAATAAATATCAAAAATATACATCTTTGTTTTACTATGGTTGCAAATATCAAAACATTTCTATGTGTGACACGGCACCAGAGTTAAGTTAGGGTTTTTCAAAATGCTGACACGCCGAGCTCAAAAGGTTCGCCATCACTGTTGTAGACCCAGTTCTCTGACATTCATTTCCTCCTTCGCAGGACCCCATGAGGGGGCGTGTCTACTATCCCCACTGGTCAGAGCAGGACACTGAGTCACAAGAGGCAGGAACTGGCCGCAGGGCATGCAGCAGGAAGAGGGGGCAGGCCAGGCCCCGGCACGGGCACCTTCTGCACTTGCTGCGCTGCCTCCCAGGCCCAGAGCAGCACCGGGCCGGCAGCGGGACAGCCTCAGGTCACAGGTGTTGAATGAGTGTGTCATCTTACTATGGGCTCCTTCCGGGAGGGTGAAGCCTCTAATGAGGCAATCAGAGAAAAGGCCTAGATCGAGGAGCCCCGAGGGGTCAGGTGAAGGAACATGTGCACGTGTGTGCTCGCTACCGTGTAAATGACTGCCTGGTGTCTGTCCTTCCCTACAGGCAGCCGCTCTGTGCTGCTCGGGTTCTACAGACACCCTGCCTTGGAGGTCTGGGCGCTTCCCTTTCCTTCCTCTCAGCCTGAAGCCGTGTGATTCACTCAGCTCCCTGGGCTGCACAGCGGGTGCCAGTCATGCTCTCGGGCCCGGCCCTGCCCCCCCCCCCCCTGCACAGGTGGGTGAGCAAAGAGAAGGGTCCTCCCAGGCTGCAGTGCACCCTCCCTTTAATGAGATAACATCATCTCCAGTGGAAAGTGAAAGGTCTGAGTCAGTGGCCAACCGGATGGCCACAGTGGACCAAAGGGCAGCTTGGGGACGCAGAGGCCCTGGGGCTCCACAGGACAAGTTCCTCGGGCCTTACTCTCCCTGGGAAGGTCCTGGAGGCCAGGCTGCCAGAGGCGTCCACTGTCCCAGGCACAGGCACATGAGTCATCGCTTCCCTGAGGTGCAGGTGGACGTGCTGAAGTGGGTAGGCCTGGGTCCCATCAGGTGACAGGTGCTGTTACTTCTTGAATGAAAATGCATGTAATGGCCTGCATTTAGGTCCCAGGAAGTTTCTGAGAAGCATGGACGATGCTGGCAGAAGGTCTGAAAGGATCTAGAAAGTTCTACCACCCAGGGAGTCTGCCCGGTGTCCCCAGGGCTGCACAGCCCATGGACAGATCTGTAGGAGTCAGCAGCCCTGCTGCTGCCCTGGGGGTCATGAGAGCGACCAGCACAGCCAGGCCTGTCAGCAGTCAGGAGAGGAAGTCTCCTCCTGGGGCAGCTGCCGGGACGCAGGTCTGGGCAGGCGTGTGGAGGGGAGACAGTGTCCACATGGTGCAGGGAGCAGCCTCCCAGACCACAGTGGCTTGGTGGGCCTGGGATCCAGTCTTGTGTCCACAGGATCCTCCAGGGCGAGTGGGTCTGGGAGCGCACTGGGTCCTGCCTGACTCAGAGACCCAGGAAGACCAGGAAGCCGCAGCTGCTACTCTCGGTCCACACCCTCCACTCTTCTCTGCAGCAGGGCACCGGGGACAGGGCTCGAGGCCCTGCCTAAAGGTGCCGGGAAAGGGGGAGGCGCTTGGAAAGCCATCACACCAGCAAGGCCTCCCTTTGCCCACCCTCACCCTGACAGCACCCTTTCGTCCAAACACAGGGGCCTGCGGGGAGTGAATCTCTGGGTCCCGTGATGGAAGGTTTGTGGCAATAGCTCCAGGCCTCCTGCCCATTCCCACACTATCTGCAAAGAAACGGCCGCTTTTCCCATAGAGAGGGAAATCTGTTTTCCCACCTCTCGGATCTGGGCTGGCCTTGTGACCTGCTCTGGCCAACAGGATGCAGTGGAAGCGAAGTACCAGTCCCAGGACTGGGTCTGTTTAACCACATTGTCTGGTTTCTGTGTCTGATGTCCTGGCTTCTGGGGCCTGTGGACTCAGGCCAGCCAGTTGCTGGAGCCCTGGGACAACGGAACACCCTCCCTGCCCCCAGCACACCTTTTACATGCAAACCAGCCCATCCCCCTGCCTTTCCTACCCTTACACTCCTGAGACACCAGTGCCCCACACCCACCCACCCACTCCATCCGCCCCAACAGCCCGGGTCAGGCACAGACAGCTAGGGCACCCCACACTGTGACCTGCTGAAATCACTCCAGCTGGCCGATCGTCACCTCCTTAGCTCATTACCTGTCTCACCCACTCCTTCCCTCAACCTTTCCCGAAGTTTCCCTCCCCCTCTCTGCCCGTGGCCCCCCCTGCAGCCTGGCGTGCCCCCTCCTCCTGGGAACTGTAACAAACTGCCTATTCCATGACAGGCGTCTCCTGATCTGTTGGCCTCACCACACCTGGATGGACCCAACTCCCAGGCCGAGCTAGGACAGGGTCTCAAGAGGTCTGGTGCATGCTGCAAAGAGTTCCTAAGAGCTTGACACCAAAAGCGTGATCCATAAAAATAAAAAACTGATCAACTGGACTTCATCAAAATGTAAAACCTTTGCTCTGGCAAAGACACTGAGACAAACTACCGACTGGGAGAAAATGCTTGTAACTCACAGATCTGAAGAAGGACCTGTGTTTAGAACATACAAAGAATGCTCAAAACTTGGTAAGGAAACAAGCTGTTTTTAAATTGGGCAGAAGGCTTCACTCAACAGACTACGCATCTGACAAATAAGAACACGAAAAGCTTCCCAAAGTAATTAGTCCTTAGGGAAATGGGAATCCAAACCTCAGATGCGTTATTCCAATGACCCGGAGCAAACAAACCAGACGGCACTCGGTGCTGGCGAGGGCGCGGAGTAACCGAGCCTTCCTTCATGCACTGCTGGTGGGAACAGAAGATGATACAACTAATAGGGGAGACGGTTTGGCAGTTTCTTCCGAAGTACACACACACTTGCCATATGACTCAACAATCCCACTCCCAGATGTTTACCCAAGAAAAACGACCATTTACATTCCCACAAAAAGCTGTGTGGGAATGTTCATAGCAGCCCTATTCATAATCGCCCAAAAACGGGAACTGTCACCACGGGTGTCGTTCAGTTCGGGGGGCGGGGGAGGGGGGAAGGGACATCGATCAACAAACTGACCCTGGACGGCGTGGCTCAGCTGTTGAGCGTCAACCTATGAACCAGGAGGTCACGGTTTGGTTCCTAGTGAGGGCACATGCCAGGGTTGCAGGCTCCATCCCCAGTGTGGGGCGTTGCAGGAGGCAGCCGTTCAATGATTCTCTCTCATCGTTGTTTCTATCTCTCTCTCCCTCTTCCTCTCCCTCTCCCTTCCCTTCTCTGAAATCAATAAAAATACATTAAAAAAAAAACAAAACACATGAAAAACCGTGTGCGTCCACACAGTGGAATACTACTCAGCAGTAGTAAAAGAACCATGGGAACTCAGGACAACATGGAAGAATCTTAGCTGCGTTGTGTTAAATGGGCGAAGCCAGACCAACGGCTGTGCGCTCTTCGATTCCATTCACGTGACACCGTGGGGAAGACAAACTGTCCCGTGAAAAGCAGGTCGGTTTGGGGGGCGCTGTCCTGTGTCCTGTCTGTGGTGGTGGTTACCATGCACAGAGTACCGTCCTGCGGTTAAAACTGTGGAATGTGCACCACACACATTTCCCTTAAGCTATAAAAGGCAGCATCTCAAATGGACGGAGGCAACCGGGAATGAACCTCCCGTGGAGGAGTTTGGAGCCGTGACATCTGATCATAAAGAGAGGCTCTGGGGAGGGGGAAGCCTTCTGAACGCATAGACCCACCCCCAGCCAAGGCGCACGCTGAGGCCCTGAACCCCCAAGCCCAGCGCAGGGCGCTGTGCAATGTTCTCCCTTTCAGAGTGGACAGCAGTTTTGCGAAAGGGCCCCCCACCCACGCGTGTGATCCCCACACTGCTCAGCCTCCCTCCTTCCCCACAACCACCTGTTCTCATCAGCAGGTCACCTGCAAAGTGGCTCAGGACAGATGTGCTGACAAGAAGGACACGAGAGGAAAGCCATGGAGATCCAGAGAAGAGCAAATGAGACTGTCTGTCCCCACAAGGTCCTGCTGCAGACCCTTGCAGAAGCAGCTCCCCTCTACCCCGTAACACGCATGCACGCACACATACACAAAGGCACAGCACGGACAAACGCAGGTGCGCACAAATGCACTATCACACATACAACCAAGCATTCACACAGACACAGAGACGTGCGCACACAGTGACAGGCACCTACACACATACACACGCCAGGTCCCCCGTGGGCTGTCACCTAATACAACAAAGTGAGCACACGGGGATCAGGCACTCCAGACGCCCGTGGGCTGCTGCCAGGAGCTCCTGTGCCTGTCCCGAGGGGTCCCTGAGTTGTGTGCACCCTGCCTGTCTCCTCTGTGGCGGGAGATGGTCCCACGGGATGCAAGTCATTCTCCAAACTTGCTGAGACTCCACCAGCCAACAGGTCTGGCCCGTGGCTCATCCTGTGTTCAGATCAGGTGAACTCCAGGTACACAAGTCACCTCAGGTCCTCATGAGTCCAACCCTCTGTCCAATCAAATTTTTCTGCCTTCAACCCCTTCCTAGGTCCACAGCTTTTAACGCTGAAAGCTGGGGTTCCCTGGGTTTCAGGCACCTGCTTGATTAAAATCACTAGGAACAATTTTTTTAATTGGGAAAGTCAAGATGCCTAAGTCTCAACCCAGACCAACTGAGTCAGAATCTCTTGGGGAGGCAGGCATCAGGATTTCTAGAAGATCCCAGGTGCCCTCCTGTGCGGCCAAGGTCTGCCCAGAAGCTGCCCAGCCAGGTCCTGCTCGGACCACCACCAGCATGCCCACGCTCCATGCATTCCACAGAGCTCCTACCGGAAGCTGGTGCCTGCCCCTGCAGTGGGAAAGGCTGACAATAAACATGAAACCTATCACAATGAGTCATTATAAACGTCATTGGGGTGCAGTGGGCATGTGGAGGCTTTCCTTCCCCGTCACTGTTATTGCTGTGGGCGGTATTGTTGGGGCACAAGCTGGGCCTCCACAGAGCGGGAGGGGCTCTGACCCAGAGCTCACCTGGTGGTGCTGGCTGTGAATTCAACACTTCCAGGTCCACCTTTGGAAGATGCATTTATATATATATATTTCAAAGAGAAAGAGAGAGATAGAAACATCAGTGATAAGAGAGAGTCATTGATCCATTCCCACGAGGTCCTGCTGCAGACCCTTCAGCCACCTTCTGCACTGGGGATGGAGCCCACTGAACCCAGGACCCTTCAGTCTGCAGGCCGACGCTCTATCCACTGAGCAATACCAGCTAGGGCCGAAAGGTGCATTTTTATCTGGACAGATGTGCTGACAAGAAGGGGCTTTTTAAAAAATTAAATGTATTGGGTGGCATCGGTTAATTCGATTTATTGGGGTGACCTGGTTAACATATGAGTTTCAGGTGTACACTTCTATGATCATCTGCTGTTTATTGCATTGTGTGCATTCTTACCTTAATTTCCCTCTCCAGTGTGCGCATTCTTATCTTAACATCACTGCTTTATACAAAAGTGAGTCTGGTCCAATAATAAACCCAGCGAGACGCCATCGCATACAAACAAGGAGGGAAAGTGAACCGGGAGCCCGCGCGCGTGGGAAAGTCAGCGGCAATGGGGCAAGAATGGGCCCCGGGAAGCGCCGCGGCTGTTCAGACGGAGATGGGAAGTGGGGGGGCGGGGACTCTGACCCAGCTGGTACCCGGCCCTGCTCTTGGGGACCCGGTGGAGACCACCGTTTCATAGCCCAGGGAGACCTTCCCGTACCCCGACCCCTGCGGAACCCCCAGGGCCAGGGCGAGGGGCTGCGCGGTGACCAGCGGGAGGACGGGTGGGTCTGGCGCCTGTCCCTGAAAAGCAGTCCAGCCCCAGGTCGCTCCACCCCCCCGCCCGTGCCTCCAGGGAGGCGGCCCAGGTCCGGGGACACTGACCTGGGCGCCGAGCTGCGCCGGGCCGGCGACGAGCAGCAGCAGCAGCAGCAGCAGGAGGAGCGCGCGGGGGCCGGGGAGTCGCATCTCGCCGGCGGGGACCGCTCTGCCTGGGAGGGAACGACGCTGTCCGGCTGCTGCCGAGTGTGTCCCGCTGGTGCTGAGCGTATCCAGCCAATGCCCAGTGCGTCCAGCCCGCAGGGTCCCGGCGGTGGAAGCGCGGCCGGCCGCCTGGGAGGGGAGCGCAGTTAAGCCGGTGCGCGCCGCCTGGGGCGCCTGCGGCCACCAGCGTCCGTGGTCCAGCGGTGGGGGCGCGGGAGGGAGGCGCCGGCCCCCAGGCGGGGGAAGGAGGAGGGGCCGCCCGGCCAGGAATGCGCCTGGAGCGCGCCCAGCCCGAGCCGCAGGCGGCGCGACGCCAGGACCTGGACGGTGGGGAGTGTGCAGGACCCCGGGGAAGGCGCGGGGTCCGCGCGGAGCAGGAGCACGAGGCCAGGCCGGGCGCGCACCCGCGCGAGGCCTCCTGACCGGCCCCTTCGCGGCTGGGAGACTGCAGCTGACCACCCCCCGCTCCCCACGCACAGTGCGACTCCCACCCAGTTCTGTCCTCTCCACAAGCCACGCACGAGCACCGTCCTCCGCCGCAGTGTGGCGAGGAGATGGGCTGCAGAAACTCGACAGGAGGCCGACCAAGCTCTCCATTCGCGGAGGTCCCTTGCACCCAGTTCTGTAGGAGGAAGCAGATGGCCTCCCCCACTCCTGGAAAACATTATCTAAGTTCTCACTGGAAAATGTTTTCAGAGGCAGCGCTGCAGATGGCACGGTGCACACCACGTGTGCCAAGCCCCACATCTAGTCCTTTTCCGCACCTCACCTAGCAGAGCCCACTCGGAGCTCAGCAAGCTGCGCCTCCGGGAAGGGGTGTTTTCCTTGGAAGGCAGAAGGGGTTGGGGAGTCCCCTGGGAAGCTTGGGGCAGAGGCCAGCGGCCACCTGAGCGTTCACTACCCAGAAAACCCCAGGGTGCCTCTCTGGCCACCTTCCTGCCAGAGGAAGTGGAGCTGCCCATGTAAGTACATGTTGCATCCCTGGTGAGACATCTTGAGGAGAGACCTGGGCAACTTCGCTGCTCCCTTGTCCAGGTGGAAGGGGCCAGGCAGCCTGCGGAGACTGGCTTACTGCTTCATCTGTCATGTGTTTGCTGTCTGTGCCCACGCAGTGTCCCCTGTTCCCTCTGTACCCCTCACCCACTAGTGAAAGGTTCATTCTGGTCAATGTGGTCTTGTTCATTTTGCATTCTATCCCACCTGTGTTTGCGCTGCAACACTCCCCTCCACCCCCTAAAAGGGGCGGCACTGCTGGGGCAGGGAGGCCCTAGGAGGCTGATCCAGATCAGATGCCAGAGCCCTAAATGGAAGGCGACCATAGGACAAAGGTAGCAAATGGAAATTAGTAAGCAGGAAAAAATACCAACAACCACCCACCCTCCAAAAGTGCCAAAACCCGGCTCCTGCAAACGAAGTTCCTGAAGTCCTGTGATCGTGTATGTAAGTAAAGGTGGGATGAGGCACAAGGCAGCCTGTCCTCGGCCAGCACAGGTGGCTCTGGGAGGAGCCCTGAGACTTGAGTTTGTCTCTGGGGCAAGTCACTCAACCACACTCCATTCACTTTCTTCATCCTCGAAGTCGGGAATCGAATCGTGGTCTCTTTGAGCTTGATGAACCCATAGAGAGAGCAAGAGAAGAATAAAGAAGGCCAGAGGCTGGGTCGCAGGGGCTTGGTTCTCTGTCTCACCTCCCTCGATTTTTGGTGATGGAGGCAGGCCCTGCAAAGCCAGACCTTGTCAAGTTTGTCTGAAAGCAAAGACCAAGGCAATAAGCCAAGTGTCCTGCATTCAGGGCTCCCAAAATTAACCTTTATCTTAATATAATGGTCCTGTTGTCTCTCTTGTTGCTTCTGTCTACAAAAGAATGCCCAGCCTAGGGAAATGCCTTATAAGAATTTATTTGAGCCAAACTAATGACAATTGCCAGAAAGCAACATCACAACAGATTGAAAAATGCTCCAGTAAATGGCAAGTTTACAGCTATCTATACTAATAAAAGGGTGATATGCTAATTAGACTGGGAGACCTTCTGGATGTCCTTCTGGACAAAGCCATGGTGGTGGGGCTGAGGCAGAGGCAGTTAGGGGTGATCAGGCTAGGAGGGAAGGGCAGTTGGAGGTGATCAGGCTGGTGGGGGGGCCAGTTGGGGGCAAACAGGCCAGCAAGGGGGGGCAGTTGAGGGCAAGCAGGCTGGCAGTAGAGGACAGTTGGGGCAATCAGGCCGGCAGGGGGGACAGTTGGGGGTGAGCAGGCTAGCGGGAGGTGGGGGGGTGGGGAACCACAGTTGGGGGCAAGCAGGCTGGCGGGGGGGGGGTCAGTTGGGGGTGAGCAGGCCAGTGGGGGAGGCAGTTGGGGGCGAGCAGGCTGGTGGGGGGGGGTAGTTGGGGGCGAGCAGGCTGGCAGGAGGGGGCAGTTGGGGGTGATCAGGCCAGCAAGGGGGGGCAGTTGGGGGCGAGCAGGCCATCAGGTAGAGTGGTTAGGGGTGATCAGGCACGCAGGCAGGTGAGTGGTTAGGAGCCAGCAGTTCCAGATTGCGAGAGGGATGTCCAACTGCCGGTTTAGGCCCCATTCCACAGGGATGGGTCCTAAACTGGCAGTTGGACATCCCCTGAGGGGTTCCAGATTGGAGAGGGTGCAGGCCGGGCTGAGGGACACCCTCCCACCCCCCGTGCACGAATTTTGTGCACCGGGCCACTAGTCTATAATAATAAAAGGGCAATATGCTGATTAGACCCGATGTCTTCCGGACGTCATTACAGACGTCCTTCCTGACAAGCCAGGGCCAGGGGGAAGCCAGCTTGGGTCCTGGGTGCCTGTGGGCGGCCCGAGGGAAGCCAGCCCAGGTTCCGAGTGCTGGAGGAAAGCCGGTGCCAACAGACTGGAGAAGGAAAGCCTACTCTTGCATGAATTTTCATGCATCGGGCCTTTAGTTTTAGACATAAAAATCAAAAGAGGATATGTAAGGAGGGTTACATGAAATCCATTAGTGGTTGATTAAGGGGGCGAGAGAAAGCAAAGTGGGGAAACCTCTGGGATTAGATAAAAAATAAAATAGAGAGACACTTCTTTGACATTGGTAGGTACAGGAGAGTTAACAGTCACAGCACAAAGGTATTCAGGGAACAAGATAACAATGAAAGATTCTGTGGTCTTGTGCTCTGGTGCATTGGGTTGCCCCGGGGGGTCTGAAGATGACTCTGACATTTCATGGCTACAATATTTTAGATGCAAAGAGATAACAGACAGGCTCACTTGAGGTAAGGACTTTCCTTTGTCCAGGAAGCTACAGGCCTAGGACATGACTCCTTTTTAGTTATGGATTTTTATGTTCAGACCATTCTATATGGTTTCTTTGGTCTCTGAGTGCGTAAGGCCCGCCATGCAGGCCTCCCCTGAGCTTGTTAACTTTAGTATGTGGCCATTTTTTTGTCCATACTTCCGTTTCCTCTATAGTTCATTTTCAAGAGGATATTCTTGAGTGTTGGTGGCTGGTGGATGGGGGTTTATAACATCTAAAGGAAATGTTTTTAAAGGTTTGGGCAAAATCAATTGCCATCTCCTGAGGTCGGTGCTCTCTTGGATACGTGTGTTCCTAGTGTCATGTGGGAATGCAAAGCAAGACAGGAGGGTTTGCGGGAAGTCTAGGCCCTGACCAGAAGCAGCACCAGGTGGAACAGCCTGTCCTGCAGGGCCCTCTGGTCCCTCCAGGGGCCCCACACCACCCGGCTCATTTTCTGGGTTTCATGGGCTTCTTATCCACTTACCTGTGGCCGAACCCTGCCTGCCGGCTCATTTGAGGCTGCTTCTCTGCCTTTAGCTCCTTCACCCCACACTCATCTGTGCTTCTAAAAGTCACCAGCCCCACTGGCCACTACGAGGGTCACAGGAACAGAGCCCGGTGTGCGAGCCTGACCCAGGATAACAGGGCAGTACGTGAGCAGTCCGAGGTCCCTTCATTACACAAACACTTATGAAATGTAAGGCAGGCACAGCCCTGGGCCAGGCGCTACATTATCCTGTCACATCTAGAGCCGGAGCCAACAAAACTATGAGTCCTGTGTTGAACTTTGAGGAGACTGTCTGCCCATGTATGATGTCATGACAGCGAGGAGAGACATTTCCCCCTAGAAACAGTCTCCAGTTTAATAAAGTGAAAATCGGTGGAAAAACAGATTTGCTTGTGCTATGATTAAAGACCAAACCCTGTTGCCACCTGCCAGAAGGAGGAAAACGTTGCAAATCCACTAATGCCATTCCAGATGCCTCTGGAAGGGACTGAGTGGTGGGTGCACTGAAGGACACAGCCCGAGAAATGAGACACACGCACGCCAACCTCACCCCTCCATGCTGCCAGCCAGGCCTATTTCTTTATCCATATATTGGGAACAGTATTTATCTGAAGGGTTATTATGACGTTTCAAAGTAATGACTATAAAGTGTCTCACACAGTGCCTGGCATATAGTTGGTGCTTACTTAAGGGTGGGGCATTGTCTAAACTGACTCTGAGTGTCCCTCATTTGGGGACAACATAAGAAAGAAACCAATATCTCAAGCGCCCACTGTAGGCGAGGCCGTCTGTTAAGCAGTTCCCAACAATCCAGCAAAATGGGTCCCACTGTTACTCCACTTTGCAGATTGGGAAACTGAGGCTTAGCTGCTTCTGTAAGTTGCCAGAACTCCAAACATCATTGGGAGAGACATAATGGGGAGAGACAGGGTTTACGCTTGGATATGCGGTGCCGGGGAGTCTGCTGTCCGCTGACCATGCTGCAGGGTCCACACACAAGGACCTGCTCATGTGCTCCTTGGCCCTTGGCCCATAGTTTCTAGGCAGATGTATCAAGATTAGCTTCTGAAAAAACTTTCCAGGGTATATTGTTGCTGTAAACTGAGATTACAGCTCTTTGGGTTAGGCCCAATGACAGTAACCTCCAAGGAACTGTCGAAAGTAATTCCTGGGTCTAGCATTTCATCTTCAATAGTGTTCAAAACAGACGGCTTCACCAGGTGCCTCTATGTGGCCCTCAGATGCACTCTGCACCTTTCCCCACCGGCTGTCTGTCCCGGAGGCCAGCCTGTGGGGACATCATCAGGTGATCGTGCCCTCCGGTTGGGTGTGACCAGTGAGAGCACAGTTGGACAAGGGTGATGTCATATGGTTGAGTCAAGCTGGCTGGGTCCCTTGATGGAAGGTTACTACTCTTTTCAAGGACACCTGTTCTCCACAATCTCTCTCCCGGGGGATTCTGGGCCTCAGCATAGTAACAGCGCCTGCCTTAAGAGCCCTGGGATAAGGCCCTCCTGGTCGGTACTTCTACCAAAGATGTGGTCCTGTCCATATCTTTGCAAAAAGGTCCTCTCACATTATCCTCACATCTCTTGGCTTTTGACTGATAAAGTGAGCATCAGAAAATATGTTTGCCTCTGGAATTGTGCCTCTAATAGGAAATGAGGTGGAATGCACATTTGATTAAGCTTGTACACACACACTCTCTCTGGGGAAAGCACTGAGATGATATTGACTAACTAATATCCAGTCTTCTCCTTTACCAACACAATCCAATTTTTGTTCAGGGCTGTAATATACCCAGTTAAAAATGTCCCTCCTCCCACCCCTGCAGACTGGTGCAGCCGCTATGGAAAACAGTATGGAGTTTCCTCAAAAAGTTAAAAATGGAACTGCCATTTGACCCAGCAATCCCACTTCTGGGAATATATCCTAAAAACCCCAAAACATCAAACAGAAAGAATATATCACTATGTTCATAGCAGTGTTATTTACAAAAGCTAAGATTTAGAAACAGTCCAAGTGCCCATCAGTAGATAAGTGGATAAAAAAGCTGTGGGACATTTACACAATGGAATACTATGCAGCTGTAAAAAAGAGGGACCGCTTACCCTTTGGGATAGCATGGATGGACCTGGAAAACACTATGCTAAGTGAAATAAGCCAATATGAGAAAGACAAATATCACATGATCTCACTTATTTGTGGAATCTAAAGAACAAAATGAATTAACCAACAAAATAAGACACAAAGCATGGAGGCATGGAACCACTGACATACCTCGATATAGGGGTTTGGGGGACAAGAAGAGATAAACCGAAGAAATTATATGCATAGCCCATGGACATAGGCAATAGGTGGTGAGGACTTTGGGGGGGTATAAAGGGGGATATAAAGGATGAGGGCTGGGAGGGGGGATAAAGGGGAAATAGACAGGATATAACTGTAATACTATCAACAATAAAAAATATTTACTTTTAAAATGCCCCCCCAAACTCTTCAGACTTCCTTGCAATTTAGACTCCCTTAATTCAGACCCAGTTGGCTGTGTGACTTGCTTCTGGCTAATGAGATGTAAGTGAACTACACATTTGGGTGGGGCTTCTTTGAGATTTCCTATTTATTCATTTAGTATAGACTCTTTTTTTCCTGTTAGGTCCTTGAGCACAGACCTAATTGCTGTTTTCAAGTCCTTGACTGATAATTCACCATCTGTTTTGCTCTCTGGTCAGTAACCATTGATTGTCTTCTGAGCGTGGATCATTTTTTCTGGTTTACTGGTTGCCTAGTTGTTTTGGATTGTATCTGGGGATTGTGAGTAATATCTTATAGATACTCCTTTTCCTGTTATGTTACTCTGAATATCATTTTAAAATTGAGATATAATTCATAGACTATAAAATCAATCACATTAAAGGGTATAATACCATGGTGTTTTAAAGTATATTCAAAAAATTGTGCAACCATCACCACTAATTCCCGAACATTTCATAACCACAAAAAATAAAAATTAAAAAAAAAAACCATACCCCCCCCCCCCAATGAAAACAAACAACAACAACAAAAAAACCCATACCCATTAGCAGCTATCCCCCATCTCTTCATTACCTCAACACCTGCCAACAACTGATTCACTTTCTCATCTACATGGATTTGTCTACTCTGGACATTTTGTAAAAACAGAATCATACAATATGTGGCTTTTTATGACTGCCTTATTTCACTTAGTGTAACATTTTAAAGGCTCATTTCATATTGTAGCATGTATCAGTGCTTCATTCCTTTTTATGTTGAATAATATTCCATTGTATGGATATGCCATATTTTATTGATTTATTTGTCAGTTGATGGACAATTGGGTTGTTTCTAATTTGTGGCTATTATGAATAATGCTGCATGTGTGTAAATAAATGTTTTCATTTCTCTCAAGTATATACCTAGGAGTGGAATTACTGATGGTAATTCTTTAATTATTTGATGAACTGACAAACTGCTTTCCAAAGTGGCTGTGCCATTTTAACTTCGTGCCAGTAAATTATAAGGACTCTAAGTTATCTACTTCCTTATCAACACTAGTTTTCTTTCCTTTTTCGTAATAAATAAAAATAAGTATTATTGTTATAGCCATTTTAGTGGGCATGGAGTTATAATGTTGCTGTGATTTGCATTTTACTGATGACTAATGATGTAGAACAGACATTTTCAACCTTTTTCATCTCATGGCATGCATAAACTAATTACTAAAATTCTGTGGGCTATAATTTTTGACCAAAAAAAATAGCTATAATTTTGATTGATTTACAAAAAATACCAATTCAATTAGAAAATGAGCAAAAGACCTCGACAGACACTTCTCCAAAGAGGACATGCAAATGGCCAGTAGATATACTAATTATCTACCCTTTTTGCTACAAAGTGACTTTTTTAAAAAATCAGGTGTCTATTATACTAATAAAAGGGTAATATCCTAAGTAGACCGGACATCTTCTGGACATCCTTCCGGACAAAGCCACGGTGGCGGGGGCTGAGGCAGAGGTGGTTAGGAGCGAACAGGCCGGCAGGGGAGGGCAGTTAGGGGTGATCATGCTGGCAGGGGAGCAGTTAGGGGGCGATCAGGCTGGTAGGGTAGGGCAGTTAGGGGATGATCAGGCCAGAAGGCAGAGGCAGTTAGGGGCGATCAGGCAGGCAGGCAGGCAGGCAGGCAGGCCAGCGGTTAGGAGCCTGTGGTCCAAGATTGCAAGAGGGACATCCACCGAGGGGTCCCAGATTGGAGAGGGTGCAGGCTGCGCTGAGGGGACACCCCCATGCATGAATTTAATGCACCAGGCCTCTAGTCTATGTATATAAAAGCCTAAGCAACTGTTCAATCATTCAACTGGTAGCTATGACGTGCACTGACCACCAGGGGGCAGACACTCAACACACAGACATGGAAACAGAACAGACTGTTGAATCTCAGAGGGAAGTGGGGAGGGCGGCAAGAGATTAACCAAAGATCTTATATGCATACTAGAGGCCTGGTGCACGGATTCATGCACTGGGTCCCTCAGCCTGGCCTGTGGAGATCAGGCTGAAACCAGCTTTCTGAAATCCCTTGAGGGATCCTGGATTGCGAGAGGGTGCAGGCCAGGCCGAGGGACCCCACTGGTGCATGAATCCATGCACTGGGCCTCTAGTACTTATATATATAAGGATTTCTGGTACCAGGAATTAACTGATCAGACGCAATCTTATTATGTGACATGACCAATAAGATGCAACTCTATTATATGATCTACATATTTATGGTTCAGGACAGGGCATTCACACTAGACAGCTATTGTGTTGGTTGCTGTAATTCTTTTTTTTATAATCTAAGTAAAAAGGGGTGGGTGCCCCAACCAAATAGTCAGGCATTGCATGCTTTAAAAATTCTTGGGGCACACCAGTATGAAATTGCATCTTTTCATATGCTTATTGATTAATTGCACATCTTCCTTGGGAAAATGTCTACTTAGGTCCTTTGTTGTGTGTTTTTTTTGTCTTTTTATTATTGAGTTAAAGGAGTTCATTACTTTAAAATTTTTACTATTATTATTTTTTTACAAAAAATCTACTTGATGTTTGTTACACTTAGTTTCTCCAATGATGGTTTAGCAAATTAATTCTTTATATAGTCTAGATATATGATTTGAAAATATTTTCTCCCATCTGTGGGTTGACTTTTCCTTTTTTATTGAATTTATTGGGGTGACGTTGATTAATAAAATTGTTTCAGGTGTACAGTTCTACAATACAACATCTGTATATTGCATTGTATGTTCACCACCCCAAGTCAAGTCTCCTTCCATCACAATTTATCCCCCTTTTACCCTTTTCTACCTCCCCCACCTGCCTTTCCCTCTGGTAATCACCATACTGTTGTCTGGGTCTGAGGTTTTGTTTTTTTTTCTTTGTTTAATGGCTTCACCTTTTTCACCCAGCCCCCAACCGCCTCTCCTCTGACAGCTGTCAGTCTGTCCTCTGTCTATGACTCTGTTTCTATATTGTTTGTTAGTTTTTATTCACTAGATTCCACATATGAGTGAAATCATATGGTACTTTTCTCTAACTGGCTTATTTCACTTAGAGTAATTCTCTTCATGTCCTGACTGGTGTGGTTCCATTGTTTGGGTGTTGTTCTATGCACATAAAGGTTGCTGGTTCGATTCTCAGTCAGGGCACATGCCTGTGTTTTGGGCTTGATCCCTGGTAGGGGGCTTGCAGGAGTCAGCCAATCATGTTTCCCTCTCACATTAATGTTTCTGTTTCTCTCTCTCTCTCTCTCTCTCTCTCTCTCTCTCTCTCTCTCTCTCCCCCCCCCCCCCTCCTTCCTCTCTCTCTCTCTCTAAAACCTTTAAAAATATGCTCTCTAGGTCCATCCCGATGACACAAAGAGTAAGATTTCCTTTTACGGTTGAATAATATTCTATTCCACTGTGCAAATGGAATACCACAGCTTTTTTATATTCTCATCTACTGATGAACACTTGGGCTGCTTCCAAATCTTGGCTATTGCAAATAACACTGCCATGAACATAGGAATGCGTATATTCTTTTGAATTAGTGTTTCAAATTTCTTTGGATATAGTCCTAGAAGTGGAATCACTGGGTCAAAAGGCAGTTCCATTTTTAATTTTTTGAGGTAACTTCTACTACTTTCCACAGTGGTTGCACCAGTCTGCATTCCCACCAACAGTGCACGAGGGTTCCCTTTTCTCCATATCCTCACCAACACTTGTTTGTTGGTTTATTGATGATAGCCATTCTGACAGGTGTGAGGTGATATCTCATTGTGGTTTTAATTTGAATTTATCTGATGATTAGTGACACTGAGCATCTTTTCATGTCTATTGGTTATATGTATGTCCTCTTTAAGAAGTGTCTATCGAGATTCTTTGCCATTTTCTGATTGGATTATGTTTTGTGTTTTTGGTGTTAAATGTTATCAGTCTTTATAGATTGTGGATAGTAACCCCTTATCAGATATATAATTGGAAATTATGTTCTCCATTCAGTGGGTCCTTTTCATTTTTTTAATGGTTTCCTTTGCTGTGCAAAAACTTTCTAGTTTGATGTAGTCCCATTTGTTTATTTTTCTTCTTTTGCTTCCCTTGCCTGAGGCCATATATAAGAAAAAAAATCGCTGCAACAAATATTCTAGATTTCATTGTTTATGTTTTCTTCTATGATTTTAATGGTTTCAAATCTAACATTACAGTCTTTAATCTACTCTGAGTTTATTCTTGTGTGTGCTGTAAGAAGGTGGTCTAGTTTCATTTTTGTGCACATATCTGTCCAATTTTCCCAACACGATTTATTGAATAGACGCTCTTTACCCCATTTTATGTTTTTGCCTCCTTTGTCAAATATTAATTGACCATGGATTTATTTCTGGTCTCTCTATTCTGTTCCATTGATCTATATGTCTCTTTTTATGCCAGTACCATACTGTTTTGATTACTATGGCCTTAAAGTATACTTTGATATCAGGTAGTGTGATTCCTCCAACTTTGTTTTTCTTTCTCAAGATTGCTATGACTATTCAAGATCTTTTGTGGTCCTGTACAAATTTTTGGAATATTCGTTCTAGTTCTGTGAAATACACCATTGGTATCTTGATAGGAATTGCGTTGAATCTGTAAGTTGCTTTGGGTAGTATGGACATTTTAATGATGCATTTCTTCCTATCCATGAACATTGTATATGCTTCCACTGATTTGTATCTTCTTCAATTTCTTTCTTCAGTGTCTTTTTAAAAATTGTTTTTTTTTTTAATTTTTAGAGAGAGAAGAGAAATAGAAAGAAAGAAAGAAGGAAGGAAGGAAGGAAGGAAGGAAGGAAGGAAGGAAGGAAGGAAGGGAGGGAGGAAGGAAGGAAGGAAAGAAAAACATTGATTCATTGTCTCACTTACTTATGCCTTCATTAGTTGCTTCTTGTATGTGCCCTGCCTGGAGATTGAACCCACAGCCGTGGCATATTGGGATGATGCTCTAACCAACAGAGCTACCCAGTCAGGGCTCTTCAATGTCTTAGAATTTTCTGAGTACAGGTCTTTTACATCCTTGCTTAAATTTATTCCTAGGTATTTTATTTTTTTGAAGCAAATGTGAATGGGATTGTTCTCTCAGTTTCCCTTTCTGTTAATTCATTATTGGTGTATAAAAATGCAACTGATTTCTGGATATTTCTTTTGTATCCTGCTACTTTCCTAAATTCAAGTATCAGTTCTTATAATTTTTTGGTGTAATGTTTAGGGTTCTCTATATACAGTATCATGTCAGCATGTCTCAAATAATAACAATTTTACTTCTTCCTCTCCAATTTTGATGCTTTTTGTTTCTTCTTGTCTGACTCCTGTGGTTAGGACTTCCATTTCTACGTTGAGTAAAAATGGTGAAAATGGATATCTGTGGGTTGACTTTTCACTCTTTTTCTTTTCTTTTTAAAAATTTCTTTTAAAAAAAATCTTTATGTTGAGAGTATTACAGATGTGACACCCTCATGCGCCCCCCCTCCCTCATTATCCCTCTCCACCAGATCCTGCCCCACCCTAGGCCTTCACCATCCTATTGTCTGTGTCCATGGGTAATGCATGTATGCATACAAGTTCTTTATTAATCTCTTCCCGTCCCATCTCCTGCCCCTTTCCCTCTGAGAATCATCAGTCTGTTCCATGTTTCCATGCCTCTGGTTCTACTTTATTCATCAGTTTATTTTGTTCATTAGATTTCTTTTTCATTTATTTTGATTTTTAGATTCAATTGTTGATAGATATGTATTTATTGACATTTTATTGTTCATATTTTTTATCTTTTTTGTTCTTATTCTTCTTCTTACTCAAGACGCTTTAACATTTTATGTAATACTGGCTTGGTGGTGATGAGCTCCTTTAGGTTTTTTTTTTTCTTGTCTGTGAAGCTCTTTATCTGACCTTCAATTCTAAATGATAGCTTTGCTGGGAAGAGTAATCTTGGTTGTAGGTCCTTGCTTTTCACCACTCTGAATATTTCTTGCCACTCCCTTCTGGCCTGCAAAGTTTCTGTTGAGAAAGTTTCTGACAGTCGTATGGAAGCTCTCTTGTAGATAACTAACTGCTTTTCTCTTGATGCTTTTAAGATTCTCTCTTTGTCTTTAACCTTTGGCATTTCTTTTTAAATTTTTTTTTTATTGATTTCAGAGAAGAAGGGAGGAGAGATAGAAACATCAATGATGAGAGAGAATCATTGATCGGCTACCTCCTGCACACCCCCCACTGGGGATCAAGCTCACAAGTCAGGCATGTGCCCTTGACCAGAATCGAACCTGGGACCCTTCAGTCTGCAGGCCAACACTCTACCCACTGAGCCAAACCAGCTAGGGAAGGCATTTTAATTATGATGTGTCTTTGTTTGGGCCTCTTTGGGTTCATCTTGTTTGGGACTCCCTGCACTTCCTGGATTTGTATGTCTATTTCTTTCACCAGGTAAGGAAAATTTTTGGTCATTATTTTTAAATAGGTTTTCAATTTTTTGCTCCCTCTCTTCTCCTTCTAGCACCCCCATGATGTGACTGTTGGTACACTTAAAGTTGTCCCAGAGGCTCCTTATGATATCTTCATAATTTTGGATTCTTTCTTCTTTCTGTTTCTGATAGGGTGTTTTTTGATTCTTCATATTCCAAATGACTGATTTAATTCTCAGTGTCTTCTACTCTACTGTTGAATCCCTGTAAATTATTATTTCAGTTGGTGTATCCTTCATTTCTGACAGGTCTTTTTTTACGTTGTTGATGTTCTCAATAAGTTCCTTGAAGTTCTCACTAAGTTCCTCAAAGTTCTCAATAAGTTCCTTGAGCATCCTTATAACCATTGTTTTGAACTCTGAATCTGAGTTTACTTGCTTCCATTTCATTTAGTTCTTTTTCTGGCAATTTCTTCTGTTCATTCATTTGTGATGCTTCTTTGTCTATTTGGTTGCTTTCCTGTGTTTGTTTCTGTGTATTAGGTAGAGCTGCTATGTCTCCTGGAACTGGTAAAGTGGCCTTGTGTAGTAAGTGTTCTATAGGGCTCAGAGGCTCAGCCTCTCCCGTCACCTGAGCTGGGCACTCTAGTTCTAGTTGTCCCCGTGTGGGCTGTGCGCACTGTCTTGTTGTCGGTGAGCCTTGATTGCTATTGATGTCACTGGGAGGGATTGACCCCCGCCCCCCCCCCACCCCCCACCCCCCCCCCCACACACACACAGGCCAATTGGCTGTGCAGGCCAGCTATGACTACAGTGGAAGAGCTGCTGTGCAGGAGACACCCCAGTCTCAGAGTGGCTTATTTCCCTAGTTGTAGAACTTCCATTCAGCCAGATTTCAGGTGGTTCTGAATGATAGTTGTTCTGTGGTTTAGTTGTAATTTTGATGTGGTTGTGGGGGGATGCGAATACTGTGTTCACCTATGCTTCCATCTTGGACCTGGCAACTTTCACTTTCTTGATAGTATCCTTTGAAGCACAAAATTTTTTAGTTTTAATGAAGTCTATTTTTTTCATTGCTTATGGTTTTTATGTCATATCTAAAATTACTTTGCCAAATCCAAGTTCCTGCAGATTTATCCATGTTTTCTTCTGAGAATTTTATAGCTTTGATTCATTTTAAGTTAATTTTTACATATGTTGTGAAGTAGGAGTCCCAATTCATTCTTTTGTAGATGGCTATCCAGCTTCCCCAGCAACATTTGTTGAGGAAACAATTGTTTCCCCATTGAATGCCTTGGTGCCCTTGTTGAAAAATGAATTGGCCATAGATTAAGAGGTTTATTTCTGGACTGTCATTTTATTCCACTGATATACATCTGTCCTTGTGCCAGTATCACACTGACTTAATTACAGTTGCTTTATACTGTTTTGAAATCAAGAAACGTGAGTCCTCCTATTCTTTTTCAAGATTATTTTGGCTATTTTGGGTCCTCTGAAATTCCATATAAATTTTATCATCAATTTAGACAAATAAGTTTTCTGGAATTCTGAATGGGATTGCATTGGATTTATAGTTCAATTTTGGAAACACTGCCATCTTAAGTCTTCTGGTCCATGGACATGGAATCCCCCCTCCCCCCCCCCCAATTTATATCTTATTTACTTTCTTTCAACAGTGTTTTGTAATCTTCAGTATAAAAGTTTTGTACTTCTTTTGTCAGATTTGTTCCAAAATATTTTATTCTCTTTGATGCTACTGTAAATGAAAATTTTCACATTCACGTTGTTCATTGTAAGTTTTTAGAAATATGATTTTTGTATATTGTTCTTGCATCCTGCAACCTTTCTGAACTCATTACTAGTTCTAATAGTTTTTTCAGTAGATTACTTAGAATTTTCTAAACACAAGATCATGTAATGTATGAACATACTTTTGCTTCTTCCTTTCCAATTTCAAACTTATTTCTTTTTCCTGTCTGGTTGCCCTGACCATAAGTTCCAGTACTATGTTGAATAGAAGTGGTGAGAATGGCCATCTTTGTCTTATACCTATCATAAGAGGGAAAGCACCTAGTTTTTTTGGTTATTGAATATATTGGTTGTGGGTTTTTGTAGATGGCCTTTATCATGTTGAGAAAGTTCCTAGTTTGTTGAGTGTAACATGATACAGGTGTTCAATTTTGGCTAATACTTTTTCTCCATCTATTAAGATGATTATGATATGTTTGTTAGTTTCTCCTACTGATATAATGTATTATATTTGTTTTCAGATGTTAAACCATCCATTTATTCTTGGGATAAGTCCTGGTTGAATTTTAGTTTCCTTGCCATTTTTGTACTACATATTTTTTTATATATTTTCTTAGTTATTGCCTTGGGGGGTTTACATTAACATTTCTTAAAAATATGTTTTTATTGATTTGAGAGAGAGAGGGAGAGGGAGAGACAGAAACATCAATGAGTGAGAAACATCAATCGGCCACCTCCTGCATGCCCTCCCTCTGGGAATTGATCCTGCAACCCTCACATGTGCCCTGACTGGGAGTCAAACTGGGGATCTCTGGGTACATAGGTTGACTCTCAAACACTGAGACATTGGCCAGGCACCATTAACATTTTAATTCAATTTAGTTCTGATTAATACCAACTGAATTTTAATAATATGCAAAACTTGGCTTCTATACAGCTCCTTTCTCCCCCTACTTTTATGCGTTATTACAAAATAATTACATCTTTGTACATTTTGTGCCCATCAACCTAGATTTATAATTATTTATTCAATAAAGATTTAAATCTGAAAGAAAAAGTAGTTACAAAAAAATAAACATTTACACTGTCTTTTATATTTACCTATTTATTTCTTCAGGTAGATTCGAGTTACTGTTTAGTGCTCTTTTGTTTCACCCTGGAAGGCTCCCTTTAATATTTCTTATAGGGCAGGATTGCTAGCAACAAAATTTTCTGGGTTGTTTTTGTTTGGGAGTGTCTTTATTTTTTTTATTCATTTTTTAATTGATAGTTTACCTATAGAATTCCCGGTTGACAGTTCCCCTCCTCCCCCCTTTCAGAACGTTGGAAATGTCATCCCATTGTATTTTTCCACCAAAGTTTCTAGTAAGACATCTGCTTACCTTATTGAGTATCCCTTTTATATGTCACGTCTCCCTTGTTCTTTAAAAATTCTTTGTCTTTGACTTTTTAAAATATATGTATACTAGAGGCCCAGTGCACGAAATTCATGCACTCAGGGGGGAGGTCCCTCAGCCCGGCCTGCAATCTCTCATAGTCTGGGAGCCCTTGGGAGATGTCCGACTGACGGTCAATTTGCATATTAGCCTTTTATTATATAGGCTATATAATAAAAGAGAGGGAGGAAGGAAGGGACGGAGGGAGGGAGAGAGAAATATCAATGATGAGAATCATTGATTGGCTGTCTCCTGCACACCCACACTAGGGATCGAGACCGCAACTTGGGCATATGGACTGACCGGGAATCGAATCGAACCATGACCTCCTGGTCCATAGGTCGGTGCTCAACCAGTGAGCCATGCCAGGTGGGCCTGTCTTTGACTTTTGACAGTTTATGATTTATGGGTCTCTAGTTTATTCAACATGGAGTTTGCTAACCTTCATGGATATATAGATTGAGGGTTTCTAAAACAAATTTGGAGAGGTTTTCAGCCATCACATCTTCAACTGTTCTTATTATTTTTATGAAGGAAATAGCTTTCAGAGGTCCTTAGTCCCCCATTTTCTCTGATGTTACCCCCAAAATACTTTTTAAACAAGAAGTTTACATGGTTGAGTTCAATCTAAACTTTTCCCCCTTTTAGCAGAAATCTCAGTTTTCTGTTTTCAGCCTCAGAGGGGTATGTGGAGTCTGCTAACAGAGAGGGAGCGAGAGAGAAACATCAATTGGTTGCCTTTTGAATGACCACAACCTGACTGGGAATTGAGCTGGAAACCTTTCAGTGCACAGGACGATGCTCAATGAACTGACCCACTCCAGCCAGGCTCATTCTCATCTTAACATGTCTAAAGTCTTTGCAAGCAGGTATGTTAATACCCAAAGCTTTTTTTTTTTTAAGGGAAAATATATGGAATAGAATGTCTTATTTTCAGTATGTTCATAGTGCTAAAAATAAACACTGCCCCTAACTCTCTGGACTCTACTCTTCCCCAAAGAAATCTCCACTTATCAAATTAAACAACAGAGAATCCGAATTAGGACTGTTTACGGAAACAGGAATTTGGAGGCTAGATTGAAAGATAACAAAGTCACATAAATTCATGCAGCAACAGATAACCAAAGCATATAAAGTGTATTTCAAGTTCTGGTGTGCAGTTCATGGACCAACATGTATCTCTCTTCCTCTGGCCCTAAGAACCCAAAGGTGAGAAGAGCAATCTAGGAGACAGGCTTCAACTCTGGCCTGAGGGACCTGGGGCCAAAGCAGCTGTGTGGTTCCCCATTTTCTTGTCTGTAAGATGCTATCAGAGGCACCTTCCAGCTTTCAAGTTCTAATTCTGAGGGAGACTGGAAAAATACCAAAACGGTAAGTGTTGTGCCAGGATGGAGGGACTCCGTGTATACATTCTGGATTTTTATTTCATATCTAAATTTGTTTAATGGTATCTAAGTAAATGTAAATTTGTAAGTTTTTTAAATGCAAGAATTCGAGACCAAAAAATGTTGAGATTAGATCTCTTCAGAAATGTTACTTTGGCACCATCTGCTGGGGAGCTTTTAAAATCTTCCCTGCACATAAATTTCTTATTACCTTCCCAAAATGATTTAAAGGACACATTGTCCATCATTTACACCTGACCTGAGTATCCCAGCAGCCTTTGTTAGTAGGAATTTATGTGTAAATTCAGCATCACTTAAGGGGCACAGAACTTGTCCTGGGTAACTTCATTCTAGCATGTGTACTAAGTTTTAGAATGCGTTTGGATTTTATGTGTGGCACCTGTTCAGCTGAGTCTCAGCAGCACCTGACAACCACTGCTGCACTTTTCTCGACAACCTGGGCTGTCTTTGAAGGCCTGTGCACCAGGCACCTGAGACATATTTACATACTTAACGCTCTAACAAGCAAACACTTGTTACGTGAAACTTCCGGCCTCCCAGGACTTGGACCACTCTTCAAGGATGCTTCCCAGCACCATTACAGCAGCTTGTCACTTGCCAGGAGGGTGACCTTGGGCAAATAATTTAACCACTGTCTGTCTTCTCCTCTATAAACTAGCTGGCTGACCTGTTACATTGGTACTAGGAGACCACAATGGTTAACAAAGCCTGGCACTAAGCACCCCCTAAGTTACCATCACTATTATTCCCACACACCCTGCTTTTCCTCTGGGAATACTCCTAAGACTGGCAGAATTTCCAGGAAGAAAACTCTTTGCTCCATCTACTTAAGACTAGATTTTATTTATTAATGGATTAAGCTGTGATCTGAGATCACACTTATTTCTAGAGTTTCTGATATCAAATAGCCTCGTTATGGCACTATCACTTTTTACATAATTATTTCTGAGAAAATTGGGAAGACATAGGCTTTTAAGTCTCCCCTTGTCCACTGACCCAAAAATCATCTGTGGTAGAAGCCACTGGTTGTCCCCCAAATCCATCATCCATCCTTTCCTTTCATGGAACGAGAAGAGCAGACGGGCACACAGCTGTTGACATTCCCAGTCTAACTGGCAGTCTGGTGTGGCCATGTGACGAAGTTTTTGCCAATGGAATATGCTGAGAAGTGATGTGCACCATGTACAGGTTGAGCCCCACAAAACTTCCCAGGCTGCATGAACTGTCCCCTCCTGCAGGATGGATGCAGATGACAGGCCCTGGAGATGGTGGCCCGCAGACGGAAATAAACCTTGGGTTCCCGAGGCACTGTGGTTGGGGGGCTGAGGGAGAGGGATGCCCTGCACCCCTCTCTACCCACCTTACAACTGCTACACAGTCAAGAAACACTTTTCTGCCTTAACTACAGAAATGTTGTGATCAGGTTGTGACCACAGCCAAGCTGAACCTAAACACTAACCATGGTGCCATGAGGCCTTTCCACTCAGTCCTTCCTGTTCATACAGACAACAGTCACATATGTGACTTTGTAATGTATTTCTACATTAAGTACTTTTCTGTATATTTTACATTCTTCATAATAATTTAATGGTTGCAGGCTATTCCATAAAGTAGCATTATTCCATAAATTGTAAGTCACTTTCCACTCTCTAAATAATGCTACAATGTGCAGAAACCTTATTCTATATTTGAATCGTTTTTAAAAACATCATCGCCCTAGCTGGTTTGGCTCAGTGGATATAGACCGTTGGCCCATGGACTGAAGGGTCCCAGGTTCGATTCCAGTCAAACGCACATGCCTGGGTTGCGGCTCGATCCCCAATGGAGGAAATGCAGGAGGCAGCCAATCAATGGTTGTCTCTCATCACTGATGTTTCTCTCTCTCTCTCCCTTTCCCTTCCTCTCTGAAATCAATAAAACATATATATAAAAACATCAGAATTGGCATTATTCACAGGTTATAAACACACTGTTGAACGTCTTTTCACAAAGACTGAATCGATTACATTACCATCTTAATATGCTCATTTCATCAGACTTTGAAAGCAAAAGGATTTTACAAATATATAATGGTATACACTTAGGTCGATTTTAAAAAATTTCCCCATCTTTTATTTTGCATTTCTTTGATCACTACTGAGGTTGAACCTTTCCCGGTTTGCTGATTAGCTGCGTGGATGAAAGAGGGGCCACATACTAAACCTGACAAGCTCAGGGGAGGTCTGCGTGGCAGCCTTACAAACACAGAGACCTAAAGTAACCGCAGAGGATGGTCGGACATTAAAACTTTCTAACTAAAAGCCGCTCATGGCAGGGAGTCATGACAAAGGTCAATGTTTACCTTAACTGAGCCTCTCTGTTTTCTTTTTGCATCTATGATAAACATACCTGGTAATATATCTTCGGAATTTCAAAGTAATTTTTTTCTGGAAGCACAACCACAGCAGAGCAGAGACCACAAATCCCCTCACTGTATTGTTATCATGTTAATTGTTAACTATCCTATACCCACCCATGTAAAAGATGTGTCTATCATTTTACTTTTTATTCAACCTCCGAGATTTCCCTGCTTTGCTTTCTCCCGCCTCCCTAATCTATCACCAGTGGATTTCATGTAAACCCTTATGCCTCCTCCTTTGATTATAATGTATAAAATAGGTAGTAAACTGCCATTTTCCAGAGCATTTTCTCAATCCGTTGAGATTTTGCTTCCCAGCAACTGTCATCAGTTTGGGTCAAATAAACTCATACAAATCCTTACAGGTTTGGACGTTTCTTCCACTGACAGTTGTACCTCCTCTTTTAAAAATTTCATGTCCTGCCATCAATTGGAGTCTGTAGATTTACACAATCTAGCACTAATAGATATTATCAAGAACCAATCACCCAAAACTTCAGAAAGCAATTTATTAAAAGTCACAACAAATATTAAGGCACAAAATATATCCTTTTTTCAAACAAAAATCTTTGAAATAGTTTTGTCCTACATTCAAAGCAACTTTTTCCAAATTATACAATAATTTAACCATTTAAAATAGAAAAATATAACTTCTTAAGCCCCTAACCTTTCTCCCCAAATACATGTTTTCCTAGTTCTAAGGAAGCTTCTTAGTGTATAGTGAGCTCCTGTGTTATATGTACACGTCCTTAAAAGTCTCATTTGTCACTTATATACATTTGATGTGCTGAGGAGTTTAATTATCAGTATAAGGCCTGGTGTTTCGTACTGTTTATTGCATGCTGTTGATCATGCAAAGACACAAGTACCAAAACCAGTGACTTATAAACTAGCACATCTCAACTTTAGACCAGTCATGTGCAGCCTAGCACAGTAGATGCAAACCCCTTTTTAGAAAAGGATATAAAAATCACCTTGTATGTACATTTTTTCACACTTCAGTCTCGATATTCTAGTAGTGCAAACATAATGTACCATATTACAGGGGGCAAGTCGATATTCTCTACAGGACATGAAAGATTAAAAAAATTATTGTCTTCACAGGAAAAGTATGGAAACATTACCTCTCAGCCTTAAAAATTCACATACTCATCTATTTTTTATTTTTGAAATAAATTAACTTATCTTTTAAAGCAGCTACCAATGAACTCAAATCACAAAAATTCCCTTTTAAGTAATTTTACACAGCAGATACATCTAACATGGATTGCAAATGCTTTTCTAAGCATTTTGCCTAGAAAAACAAAAGTGGACTCTGGCCCTCAGATCCTTCATTAATAGGAAGACCCATCTTGACGGCATCCTAAGAAATTAATCTGACTGGGATGGCCAGTTTCTGGAACCTTCATGCAGAAGCAGGATGACAGCTGCATGGTAGCCATGGGTGTCACTTCTCCCCAGGTCCTCTGTATGAACTACTCAACCCTACGGCGCCCCCTCCTTTTCACATGAGGGGGTTCAGAAGGCCCTCCACAGGAATCCTCTATTCAGGACATAAGGTATCAACCGAGGACACAATGATCACTGACAGTGACAGGCACAATGGATGCCTTTGAAAACAGTATTTCTGACCGGCCATCAGGAGGGAACCTACTTTCTCTGGGTAACGAGGAAAGCCTGCATTTCAGCCTCAGGCTAAGCCATCCAGGGTCCAACATTTATTTTTCCAGCTACAGAGCACAGGGTTTTTATAAACACTATCGGGGTTACGTCAGAGGCAGTTTCCTGTCTCACACTGGCCATTGTTCCCACTCCCACCCAACTGGCTGGCAGCTCCTACTGGCTGGCCGCCCAGGATTCTGCATCCAGAATTCTGCTACAACCGTAGGAGTTGGGAATGAACCTGACTCGAAATCTGGGCAGTGGCATTAGGTAAAATTTTAGGGACAAGAGGACAGTGGTCACCTCTGGGTCTCAAACAACTTGGGGTAAGGGTGAAATACACCCCCGGGAAGGACATGAATGCTGCGAAATGTACAGGTGGGTGCCCACGACTGAGGCAGACACTGAGAGAGGAATGGAACCCACACTGAAACTGGGCACTCTCCTAGGAAGAATGTCCCAAAGGGATGGCACCTTGACCACCACATCCTGCTCAGCACAACACTGTGTGATATTCACTACTGAAAACAAAGTTGAAAGTATCTTTCAAGAGACATTACTAGTGGAAATGAATCTCTTTTACTAGCCCCTGTGAAATGGGTAAATGAGAAGTAAATTCCAAAGAAAAAAGGTTGTCTTGTGGCTTCACAATGAAATTAAAAAGAAAGATTATATTTAAGTGTTTGTACTGTAAAGCTTCTCAATCAAAATCTCTGGGATCATTCTTCACTCATAAGAAAGACAAGCTTGATTCTAGCTTTAAGTCCTACTCTAAATGTCCACTACTAGCCCTACAGCTTTGATCAGGAAAGCAGCAAATATTCACACTTCCATCAGACAACTTCCAATGGCCTTTCAGATTTAGAATGTTCTGCATTAGAAAAATTAGAAAATTTTCAAGTTACACATAAAATAATGAATAAAACATGGTTGAAGGTTAAGACATTAATTACAAGACTAACCGTGATGTACTGTACCAGGAAGTACTATGCAAGATGACATACAAGATAAGGTTCTAGTTTCCTATAGGGACACCCAGCTGGTCGGGAGGACGTGCTCTGGGGGAGCCACGTAGCCAGGTGTCCACCTCCTGCCCCAGCAGGTTCAGCAGCAGCACATGCACGCACAGCCTGAGTGAGGGGACAGTGGCAGAGCAAATCTTCGGAAGTGACCCTCAGGACCACTCTCTCCATGTATTGTGTCCACTGAGCTCAGAGAGTGAAGACGTCCAGGATTTGATGTGCACAGTGATAATGACAAACAGGGCTTGTGCAAACGTGCGCACCCTCTCACACACAGCTCCCAGCCACAGAGATATCCGATGTCCCAACGTTAACCATTTTCTTATTATCAAGTTACTTCAGTATAAAAGTCAAAGGAAATTACTATGGCATCTAATGACTATAAAACCCCAGAGATGGAGGCAGTGTTTGACCTGCTTTATTTGCCGCAAAGGTCAGTGGGAGAATAGTAGGGGTGTTTATGTAAAAATAATGCTTAAATCTGGAACTGCCATATTTTTCAGAGAAAAGAGACAACCCAATCCACACATCTGCCACTCATCAGCTTAGGGATTTTGGGCATATGTTTTATCAAAATACTTTTTTAAGATTATTTCCAAGTAGGGCAATTTAATGGGCATTAAACTGACATTCAAGAGCCAGCTTAAAAAGGGTACAGAACCCATCCACCCACTGAATTCTTAATTTGAATATATAGATTTCCAAGATAACGCCATAAATATGTGTTGTGTGACCTCTTTTAGTCCTGGGAGTCGTTAAATAGGTTTCACATTATCTTTTCTGAAGAGAACATTTTTTCTGCCATTTCAGATCTGGTCATAATTTCCTAAAAAGGAAAAAGAAAAGATTTTCATCAAAATGTTGATACTTCTTCCAGAACCTAACAAAATTCTCTAATCTTTCAACAGTCATGGCTTTTGTGGAGAACTGAGTATATTCCACATTATACAAAGAAATATTAGGTATAGAAAATAAAACCACATAACCCATACTTCCTGGTATGTCTAGTCAGTTACCCACTGAGAAGTACAGGGAACGTCAACATTCCACCAGCTAGAACACATCCTGAGAGCTCAGAGTCACCAGGGAGAGGCAGGGACAATTCACCTCTCTTTACCAATTAACATACTTTTGAATTAGAAATCATGATTTACCAAATGAATACTATAAATGCTCTTTTAAGAATAATTCCATGGTAGAGTTATAAACCCTGAAGTTTGACTGGTTTGCATCTGGGTACAAGTACACTGCAGCCTTTCTAAACTCCCCATCCAACGACAGAGAGTCACCAGGCTGATGGCAAAGTACCGGCCCTGCCTCTCAGTAAACAGAACAGACTGCAGGGTCCCTCGTTCTTCAGCCACCACGCAAGTTACTCCTCAGCACCACTGACCGCCTTCAACTCTTCACATAAGCTCACGTCTCGCATCCCTCCTCTCATTCTTACACTTCACACTGCTGCCTGTCTTGGGCCACCTTCCAAGGTCCAGATAATCCATAACTAATCTACCCCACCTCCCACCTGCCGCCCTGCAAAAAACAAAACAAAACACCTTCCTAAATCCGCATTCTTTATTCAAATTTCCTTAGTAAATGAAAATCAGTCAGAAACTTTATTTAACACCCCAACACAGTATCTTCAAGTATGAGATTAACTTAGACAAACTGCCATCTTTTAAACTCTACCTATACACAAGATGTAGAAAATCAAAGACTTAAAATCCCATAAAAGAATTCTTCCCTTCTTTTATTCCAACAAGCATTTATCTTGCTCCTGCTTTCAATGAGGATCCAGTTCCTTTAAACTTTACCCACAAGTCAATGCATTACCTTTCAGCTTGCTCACTCTGCAATCATTTTAAAAAGTAACTTTCAACTGAAATGCATTTCTCCTTTGTGAAAATAATAGCCCCAAGGAAGTCAGCAAAAATACTTTACCTCATCTGAATCTACCAATACCGGAAGAGCTCTGAAAAAAAAAGGGGAAATGTTATTAAAAGGCCAGTGTCTCTACGAAAGCTGAAGATGAGCACACTACGCTCCACCAATTTTTCTCCTGGACGGACAGAGCCACAGAGACGAATGCCTGGGCTCAGCACTGCGGAAATGGTCTGGAATTCTAGTGTCAAACAGAATACGATAAAGAAGACCAGGAACAGCTCAGAGTTCCCCGAGGGGCTTCCTCTGCACCCTGTTTTTCCTCCAAGAGCTTCCTCACCATACAAGGTCATGTGGTTATATGTGGTTTACATGTGTTTGAACTTCTCCATAATAAAAAGTTAAAACCAAATGATTCTGATCCTATAAACATAGATCTGGAATTGGTAATAAGGGACAAGTATTAAAATAGTTGTTGTAAAAGGAAGGAGAAAGACAGAGCAAGGCAAGGCTGCGTTTTCTTTGCGATTCCATATGAAGTAAACGAGTAACTGACCAGTGAAGGGGGCTATAAAAACATGGAGGTGTGAGGCTGAAAAGCACATGACAAAGTATGAACTCATCCCTTCACACCCGGGCCAAAATGTAGATTCAAGCTCCAACAGGATACTTACACGTCTGTGAATGAAGAGGGAATATTTTCTTCCACCCACTTCAAATCTTCATCCTGGAGAAACAAACATTTACATATTCATACTTGCTTAATATTATTTGAAAGCAGAATTTTTAAACAGAATGTGTATAAAATTTAAGCATTTAATTAAAATGCATGACATTCTTTTAATTTTTACATATCCTAAAATATGGCACTAATGCTACAAAAATTATGCCAGTATTTTCTTAAACAGGCAAACAAAAATATGGATTTTTAATTTTTATATTCTTGGTTTTAGTTGGCTGTGCAGCTATTTTTTGTCCTGAAGAAGAAACACACACATAAAAGTACAAAGAATGGATTTATACAATAGAAAATAACAAAAATATTGATTTGTATTGATTTTTCCCCCCAGCATTTATTATGCTTCCTAATTTGTTCAAGTTTTATGAGTTTTATTTTTTTCAAAAGAAAAAGAGGATGGTACAAATATTCTAACTTTACAAAAATCTATCACTTATATTTATGCTCTCCTCCATAGATAAAAAAAAGAAAGCAGGTCATTTAGACTATTTTTTTTAAAAAAATAGAAACTTGCTTATAGTTACCTCACTGAGAGAAATAAAAATAAAAGGTATAATGCAT
The DNA here is from genome assembly GCF_014108235.1 of Myotis myotis. Taxonomy (NCBI): domain Eukaryota; kingdom Metazoa; phylum Chordata; class Mammalia; order Chiroptera; family Vespertilionidae; genus Myotis; species Myotis myotis. The sequence continues at coordinate 237,094 of NW_023416371.1, read as the reverse complement.
ATTTTGGTTTATAATGTAAAATAAACCAAAATGTTTCTTTGTGATCTACCTGGATACATGACATATTTTGGTTCTAGTATTAATTACATGAAATATTCTGGTCCTAATATTAATAATAACTTGCTTACCTAGAGAGAGACAAAGCAACTGAGCCAGTATTAATAGGAACCCCAATTCTGAGTCTCAAATAGAAATAAGTCAATGAGAGATCAGGCCCCGGCTTCTGATCAAGAGCTGAATACACTTAATTTAGAGAAATGAAAAGGCTTTCCATTGATGTGTTTGCAAACACTGAGCTTTAAAACAAACTGAGATATATTCCTAAAACAAGAGGACAATACCTTAACGTATTGAAAGTTTAAAAGCTATAACACTAGATAATTAAAACTGTTGTGATTTCTTTAAATTTATTTAAATTATCATAAAACTACTCAAAGAATACATTATAATTATTAATTACCAAAAATGAAACTTAGAGAATTTACTAAATCCAGCAAATAAAATTGTTCTCACAGGTCATCGATCCTGTCAGAACTTATGTGCATACATGAATTTTTACACCGTATTAACAGAACATTTTTAATTGTAAGAAAGGATATAAACCATATAATAGACCTGCCCAGGTGGCTCGGTTGGTTGGAACACTGTCCCATGCACCAGAAGGCTGTGGGTTGGATTTCCAGTCAGGGCACATCCTAGGTTGTAGGTTCGATCCCCAGGAGAGGCATGTACAGGAGGCAACCGACCAATGTTTCTCACATCAATATTTCTCTTTCTCTCCCCGGCTTCCTCTCTAAAATCAATAAAAACACTATTTGGCAGAAAGCCTCTTTTGTTTGACTGGTTTGAACTTAAGTTGCCACTCACCAGCCTGTTGCTAGCTCTTGTAGAGCTCCTATGTTGGAGGCTGCCTTGTGGAGAAGATGAATTACTGACCGACCAGTGCTTTTTTTGCCAGGATGGCTCCTGTGTCTGCTACTGCATTAGCAAGGACTACTTTACTGGACTGCTTTTGTCTAATGGCTCATTAGTAGCAATGGCTACTTGGGCTACAATAAAGACTCTTATATACCCACGAAAATAAAACAAATAAATAAAATCAATAAAAACATATCCTTAGGTGAGAATAAAAAAACAAACAAAAACAGTATGATAGGCATTTCAATTTTGCTTAATTACTTTAATAATTATCACTTTTCTGCATAAATCATATACAGAAAGTACTTTAAAACTCATCTCTGCTCTATATTTTGCCGTTTTATTCAAGCTTTCACCGTCTTTTTTTTAAAAAATGATAATTTTTGTAACTGCATAGGCAGTAAATATAGTAAAAGTCCCTTTCCAACAGATAACAGATGTTACCAAAATGTCTTCAAAATCACTTTCAAATGCTGAAAAATTAACACAAGCTTTTGCTCGAACAAAGCTTTTCCACCTTTATGGGCAGGGTAATCATCTATGGGCCCCAGCTAGAGAGCAGATTCTGACTCAGCAGCTCTGGGGTATCTGAGAGTCTCCGTTGCTAACAAGTTCCTGGGTGATGCTCCTGCTATTGTTGGTCGGAGAACAGCACATGAGAAGCAGGATCTACAGCAGTTATGGTTATAGACCAGTGATGGCGAACCTTTTGAGCTCGGCATGTCAGCGTTTTGAAAAACCCTAACTTAACTCTGGTGCCGTGTCACATATAGAAATTTTTTGATATTTGCAACCATAGTAAAACAAAGACTTATATTTTTGATATTTATTTTATATATTTAAATGCCATTTAACAAAAATCAACCAAAAAAATGAGTTCGCGTGTCACTTCTGACACATGTGTCATAGGTTTGCCATCACTATTATAGACTTAACCAATATTGCTGCTACTTGCTAACATTTATTTTCATACAAAAAACATTAGTAAAATATGTTTCCTTGCCCTGGACGGTGTGCTCTGTGGTTAGAGCACTGGCCTGTAGACCAGAGGGTCACAGGTTCAATTCCTGGTCAAGGATATGTATCTGGGTTGAGGGTTCACTTCTTGGCTTGATCGGGAAGCAGCTGGTTGATGTGTCTCTCACACATCAATGTTTCTCTCTCTCTCACTCGCTCCCCCAACCCTTCCCTCCTACTCTCTAAAAAAATCAATGGAAAAATAACCGTAGGTGAGTATTAAAAAAAGAAATGTTCTTCTGGTGGTCAATAAAAGTGACAATTCCTTAAGTATTAAAGACTGAACTATTAAACATGTATGTTACTCACAAAATTATCAGAAGTAGGTGGTTTAGCTGTTCCATTGGAAACCGTTTTTGAGGTCCTTAATTTTATTCCGTCAGCTATAATGAGAAATGTTATAGAGACAAGTACATAAAATTATATAATATTTTCCTTCATAGACTCATATTTAATAACAAGAAATAATACTATGTTTTTAAAAGAAGAATTAATAGTATTATCTATTTGGTTGTGCTTCCTTCTCCTCCTCGTCTCTCTCCTTCTCATCCTTTTTCTAAGTTTTCATCTCTTCTGAAATTTACCTTGTCTTCACCAATCTATTCCTGTAGATTCTTTAATATATTTGTAATAATTACTTTTAAAACCTTTCTTGCTTAGTGTAATATCTATGCCACTCCTGATCTCTATTGACTGATTGTTCCATTAACTATGGGTCACCGTTTCCAGTTTCATCCCACATCTAGTAATTTACCACTGCATACTGGACACTGACAATGTATCATACAGACTCTGGGTTTTCTCATCTTCCTCTGGGAAGAGTTCCATTGTATTCTACTCAAATTATTGATTAGAGTATTATGTTAAAATTAATAAAATGCTATGTAGAAACTAATAGAAAGATGAAATTAGCACTAAAATGTTTTGGGCATGACTGTGAAATTACAGATGTGCCTAATTTTAAAGAGCAAGAAGAGGTGACTCTATTGAGTAATCACCAGGAAGATGAATATATACCAAATCATTTTTGTGAAAAGCAGTATACCTACCTCACTACTTAGAGCATTGGTTCTCAACCTGTGGGTCGCAACCTCTTTAGGTGTCAAACGACCCTTTCACAGGGGTCGCCTAAGACCATCGGAAAACACATATATAATTACATATTGTTTCTGTGATTAATCACTATGCTTTAATTATGCTCAATTTGTAACAATGAAATTGGGGGTCACCACAACATGAGGAACTGTATTAAAGGGTCGTGACATTAGGAAGGTTGAGAACCACTGATTTAGAGCAAATCAGTAACAAAGCTCAAACTACATTAATAATCTTGAAAATTTCATTACTGATTCCTCTTTTATTAGAATCTAGCATAATAAAGGTTTCTACAGGTATAATTTTTAAAATATTTTATAAGAAAAAAATGTATCTGACCTTACATCACAGGTAAAGATACAATACTTCTTTGTTAAAATATATACAATTATCACTCCGTAAGAAAACATATCACTCACTTAAATTTTCAGATGTTACCATGAATTCTTCAACTTCATCATCAGAATCATCTATTAAGGGCATGAAGGCATACCTGTGTCAAAACAACATGTTTTACTAGTGTGTTTAAGCCTGTTCAATTTTCAGCTTTTAGCTAAGAGTCATTACACATAAAAACATCTACAATTTTTAAAGTTTCGCGTAAGTTAAAAATTTAATTACTTTTACTCTTAAATTATGGAGGTTTTTATTGTGAAGAAATCGTGGACCTGAGCACCCCAGCCCCGCTGGTGAGAGCAGAAATGAGTGAGATCTGTCTGGAGAGCAGTCCGGCAACGTGTCATGTTCAGGGAGGGACTCTTGCTCATGCCAGGTCTCCCTCCCTGCTCACACGATTAATTCCTGCCCTAACAAAAGAGAAACTGCTAATTATAGATAACAAATAATTATTAAACATGATTGGTGAAAATAAAACACACGAGTGAGCCACATTTACTAGGTCCAACAGCATTCACAAAACACTGCTGATAATAATGGCAAAAACCCTAGAAACAAAATGTTTAATATTCAGGGACTGCTTCCATAAATTATGCTACATTCATAACATGGAAGGCCATATAGCCATTAAAAGTAACATGGCAGGAAAAAGGAAGATGGCGGCGGTATAGGCAGACGCATCCCAGGTCGTGTCCCTGAGCAAATGGAGTGAGCAGCTGAAACTAGTAACATCCACCCCGAATTGGCGAAATTCCTCAGCTGGCGAGACGGTTTACAGCCGGGAAGAGCAGAACTCCCCTGGAAAGGTAAAAAAACCAGGGATTTGGGCAGGAAAGTTTGCCAGACCTCTGAGCCCAGAGAGTCGGAGGGAGACCGCGTGGCAGACAGCCGCGTCCCTTGGGACAGGCACAGCCCCTGACGGGGGAAAGGAGAACCGCGGGATTCCTGGCGCCTCCGGGGGAATTGAGAGCTCGGTCTGTGATCACAGAGGACTGAGCCTAAAGGGGGCAGCCTGAAGAGCTGACCAGACCATGCAGTCCCGGTAAGAGAAGAAGCTTACAGAAACCAAGCCTTCCCCGTTTCCGCGGCCGGCGTTTGTTTGTTTGTTTTCACTGAACCCTGTTCATGGGACATTTCGGATACAGACACTCACCTGTGCTGAAGAGAGGGAGAGTGTGCGGAGGAGTGGAATCTGGGGAGAGACTGAGGAGAGAAGGGGGGCCGGGAGAGGTGACAGCGAATTGAGTGCTGAGTCACCCCTGAGCCCACGTCTGAGGCAGCCATTCTCTCCGGAGAGTGAGACTCCTCCCCCCAGCCCCCAGGCAAGGCGCACAGCCACACCCAGATTCCACCCTCTAGGAGATCAAGGATTAAAATAACCTGATCAGTCCCTGGGAGTTAACAGGGTCTGGCCTATAGAGGGATTTTCAATCCCAGCAACAACACAGCACTGGTAACTCTTACGCAGCCAGCTCTGGGCAGTGAACTTCCACTGGACAGAGAGGCCCTGTAGCCTCAGAGGCCAACCCCAGAACACTGCCACCCAGAGGCTGACCCACAAACTGACTCTTTGCTAAACACAAAATAAGGCAGTCTGGGAAACAAATGCGGCTTGCTTTAAAATAAGGACTGTGGTTTACAACACAGAGGAACAGTGTATCGCAGGGAAACTCAACACTCTCCTGAATACCTGGCAGGTCTAAGGCGAGCCACACTGAAGAATAGAAGAACCGAAGGACCTTCACTACTGCAATATTTTTTTTTTTTTCTTTTTTCACCTTTTAACTAAGAAACAAATTTTTTCTTTTTTTTTCTTTTTCTTTTTTTTTTTTTTTTTTTTTCTTTTCCTTTTCTTCTTTTTTTTTTTCTTTTCTTCTTTTTTCCATCACCTGATTTTACCCTTTTAATTACTACCTTCTTATTTTTAACCAGTATTATTACTGCTACCATTTTACCATTTTTTTTTAAAGTGCCATTTTATTTTCTCTTTATTTTATTTTGGGATTAGTGTTCTCCATTCTATTTTCATCGTTATATTATTGGTTGTTTCTAGTTTGCATTCATCTCCAGGGAGCTGTTGCTGGAATTTGTTGGGATTAATGGCTGTTCTATAGGAGTATTCTCCTCATATAAAAAGTCTCTTCCCCTCTTCCACTTCATTCTCTCTTTTCGCTCTTTTTTTTTCTTTTCCTTTCTTTTCTCGCTTTTACTTTACCCCCTCCTTTTTCCCAATTTCATTTTTGCACTCCTTTTTTTGGTCCCTAATTTTCTTTTCTTTTTTCTCTTTTCTCTTTTTCTCTTCCTTCTTCCTTATCCCCTAATTCTCTTAATTCAGGTGGTCACCTTTATTTGGGGTTATTAATATCGTGAATATATTTGTGTATAGTGCCTGGTACGTGGTGCCTTGTTGTGTTGTATTTTGTGCCTTTAAATCAACGCAGCAGATCCAAGCAACAGCAACCTCCTGAGCACCACACCCTCTGCTGAGGAACAGCAGCTGTACATGAAACCTCGCCCCACCAGCCAGAAGAGCCACCACAGCTGTGAACAGCACCCACCAGAGGAGCTGCTGCCAACTGAAGAGCAGCTGCTACCGCAACCGCCCGAAGAGGAACCGCAGACCAAGGAGTCACTGCCACCAAGGGAGCAGCCACTGAACGACTCAACGTCTAGATATGTCAGTGAGATCAAACATGGGTAGACAAAGAAACCCCCAAAGGAAAGAGAAGGAGGACTCTCCAGAAAAGCAGCTAAGTAATACAGAGGCATGCAACATGACAGAAAAAGAATTCAGAATAAGGGTCCTAGAGTGCATAAACCGGATGGAGGAAAAAATCGACAACCTCAGCAAGAAGCAAGAAGAAACAGATGAAAAAATCGATAACATATGGAAGAAGCTAGAAGAAACAGATGAAAAAATCGATAACATATGGAAGAAGCTAGAAGAAACAGATGAAAAAATCAACAACTTAAGTAAGACCCAAGAAGATATGAAGAGTGATATAGCTGCAATGAAAAACTCCATTGAAAGTATCAACAGTAGACTAGGAGAAGCGGAGGACCGAATTAGTGATTTAGAAGACAAGGAAGCAAAACACACCCAAAACGTACTGCAATTGGAGAAAAAAATGAAAAGACAGGAGGAGAGCCTAAGGGAGCTTTGGGACAACATGAAACGAAACAACATACGAATAATAGGGGTACCAGAACAACAGAAGGATGAACAAGGATTAGAAAACCTATTAGAAGAAATAATATCAGAAAACTTCCCTGAGGTGGGGAAGAAAAAAGTCACACAAGCCCAGAGAGTCCCAAACAAGGTGAACCCAAAAAGACCCACACCAAGACACATCATAATTACCATGGCAAATGTTCAGGACAAAGAGAGAATCTTACAGGCTGCAAGAGAGAGACGGAAAGTTACATACAAGGGATCTCCCATTAGATTGTCAAATGATTTCTCAACAGAAACACATCAGGCCAGAAAAGAATGGACGGAAATTTACAAAGTGATGCAAAGCAAAGGACTGAATCCAAGAATACTCTATCCAGCACGGCTATCATTCAAACTTGAAGGGGAAATAAGAAGCTTCACAGACAAAAAAAGGCTAAGGGAGTTTATCACCACCAAGCCAGCAATGCAAGGAATGCTAAAGGGACTGGTATAAAAATAAGAAATAAAAAGCTCAGAAAGAAAACAGCCACACAAAAACAGAAATGCCTACAAACAACTACCTTTCAATAATAACTTTAAACGTAAACGGACTAAATGCTCCAAACAAAAGACATCGAGTGGCTGAATGGATAAAAAAACATGACCCATACATCTGCTGTCTACAAGAAACCCACCTCATTAGAAGGGACTCACACAGACTGAAAGTGAAAGGATGGAAAAATATCTTTCAGGCAAATGGAAAGGAAAAGAAAGCTGGGGTAGCAATACTTATATCGGACAAAATAGACCTCAAAGTGAAGGCCATAACAAGAGATAAGGAAGGCCACTTCATAATACTAAAGGGATCAATACAACAAGAAGATATAACCCTGGTAAACATATATGCACCCAATGCAGGAGCACCCAAATTCATAAAAAAACTCCTGGAAGATATCAAAGGAGAGATCGACAACAATACAATCATAGTAGGGGACTTTAATACACCACTAACAGCACTGGATAAGTCCTATAGACAAACAATCAGCAAAGATACAGCAATCCTAAATGACTCACTAGATCAGATGGACTTAATAGACATCTTCAGAACACTTCACCCCAAAGCCAGGGAATATACGTTCTTCTCAAGTGCTCATGGGACATACTCAAAAATAGACCATATATTGGGTCACAAGCAAAGTATCCCCAAATTCAAGAAAATTGAAATCATAAAAAGCGTCTTCGCAGACCACGATGGCATAATATTAGAAATAAACTACAATAAAAACAACCCAAAATACTCAAACACCTGGAAGCTGAATAGCATGCTATTAAATATTGATTGGGTTACCAATGAAATCAAAGAAGAAATTCGAAACATCCTGGAAACTAATGACAATGAAAACACAACAATCCAAAACCTATGGGACACAATGAAAGCAGTCCTGAGAGGGAAGTTTATAGCTCTACAGGCCTATCTCAACAAACAAGAAAAAATGGTAGTAAATCATCTAACTCTACAACTCAAAGAATTAGAAAGAGAGCAACAAGAAAACCCCAGAGTGAGCAGAAGGAAGGAGATAATAAAGATTAGAGCAGAAATAAATGACATAGAGACCAAAAAAACAATCCAGAAAATCAATGAAACCAAGAGCTGGTTCTTTGAAAGGATAAACAAGATTGACAAACCTCTAGCCAGACTCACCAAGAAGCAAAGAGAGAGGACCCAAATAAACAAAATCAGAAACGATAGAGGCGAAATAACAACAGACCCCACAGAAATACAAATGATTGTTAAAAAATACTATGGACAGCTCTACTCCAACAAACTAGACAACCTGGAGGAAATGGACAAATTCCTAGAAAAATACAACATTCCAAAACTCAATCAGGAAGAATCTAAAAATCTCAACAGGCCAATAACTATGGAAGAAATTGAAGCAGTCATCAAAAAGCTTCCAGCAAACAAAAGCCCAGGACCAGACGGCTTCACAGGGGAGTTTTACCAAACATTCAAGGAAGAACTAAAACCTATCCTCCTCAGACTACTACAAAAAATTCAAGAGGAAGGAACACTTCCAAGCTCATTCTATGAAGCCAGCATCACCCTAATACCAAAACCAGGTAAAGACAACACAATGAAAGAGAATTACAGGCCAATATCCCTCATGAACATAGATGCCAAAATCCTCAACAAAATCTTAGCAAATCGGATCCAGCAGTACATCAGAAAGATCATACACCATGACCAAGTAGGATTTATCCCAGGGATGCAAGGATGGTACAATATCCGCAAATCAATAAACGTGATACATCACATAAACAAATTGAAAGAAAAAAACCACATGGTCATATCAATTGATGCAGAAAAAGCATTTGACAAAATTCAACACCCATTTTTGATAAAAGCTCTCAGCAAGGTGGGAGTAGAAGGATCATACCTCAACATAATAAAAGCCATATATGACAGGCCCACAGCCAACATCATACTCAATGGACAAAAACTAACACCATTTCCCCTAAGAACAGGAACAAGACAGGGATGCCCCCTCTCACCACTCCTGTTCAACATAGTACTGGAAGTGTTAGCCATTGCAATTCGGCAAGAAGAAGAAATAAAAGGCATCCAAATTGGAAAAGAGGAAGTAAAACTGTCCTTATTTGCAGACGACATGATATTATACATACAAAACCCTAGAGACTCCATCAAAAAGCTACTGGACTTAATACATGAATTTGGCAATGTAGCAGGATACAAAATTAACCCCAAGAAATCCGAGGCATTTCTATACACCAATAGTGAACTTTCAGAAAGAGAGATTATAAAAACAATCCCGTTTACCATCGCACCAAAAAAATTAAGCTACCTAGGAATAAACTTAACTAAAGAGGTAAAAGACCTCTACTCAGAAAACTACAGGACGTTGAAAAAAGATATAGAGGAAGACATAAACAGATGGAAGAACATACCGTGTTCATGGATTGGTAGAATCAACATCATTAAAATGTCCATACTACCCAAAGCAATCTATAAATTCAACGCACTCCCCATTAAAATACCAACGGCATACTTCAGAGATCTAGAACGAACTCTCCAAAAATTCATCTGGAATAAAAAAAGACCTCGAATAGCTGCAGCAATCCTGAAAAAGACCAAAGTAGGTGGGATCTCAATACCAGATATCAAGATGTATTACAAAGCCACTGTTCTCAAAACTGCCTGGTACTGGCACAAGAATAGGCATATAGATCAATGGAATAGAATAGAGAGCCCAGAAATCGGCCAGAACCAATATGCTCAATTAATATTTGACAAAGGAGGCAAGAACATACAATGGAGCCAAGATAGTCTCTTCAATAAATGGTGCTGGGAAAATTGGACAGATATATGCAAGAAAATGAAACTAGACCACCAACTTACACCATACACAAAAATAAACTCAAAATGGATAAAGGACTTAAATGTACGACAGGAAACTATAAAAATTCTAGAAGAATCCAAAGGCAACAAAATCTCAGACATATGCCGAAGCAATTTCTTCACTGATACAGCTCCTAGGGCACTTGAAACTAAAGAGAAAATGAACAAATGGGACTACATCAAAATAAAAAGCTTCTGCACAGCAAAAGAAACCATCAACAAAACAACGAGAAAACCCACTGTGTGGGAAAACATATTTGCCAATGTCATATCCGATAAGGGCCTAATCTCCAAAATTTATAGGGAACTCATACAACTTAACAAAAGGAAGATAAACAATCCAATCAAAAAATGGGCAAAGGACCTAAATAGACACCTTTCAAAAGAGGACATTCAGAAAGCCAAGAGACATATGAAAACATGCTCAAAGTCACTAATCATCCGAGAGATGCAAATCAAAACAACAATGAGGTACCATCTCACACCTGTCAGACTGGCTATCATCAACAAATCAACAAACGACAAGTGCTGGAGAGGATGTGGAGAAAAAGGAACACTTGTGCACTGCTGGTGGGAATGCAGACTGGTGCAGCCACTATGGAAGACAGTATGGAGTTTCCTCAAAAAACTACAAATGGAACTCCCATTTGACCCAGTGATCCCACTTCTAGGAATATATCCCAAGAAACCAGAAACACCAATCAGAAAGGATATATGCACCCCTATGTTCATAGCAGCACAATTCACCATAGCTAAGATCTGGAAACAGCCTAAGTGCCCATCAGTAGATGAATGGATTAGAAAACTGTGGTACATCTACACGATGGAATACTATGCTGCTCTAAAAAGGAAGGAACTCTTACCATTTGCAACGTCATGGATAGAACTGGAGAGCATTATGCTAAGTGAAATAAGCCAGTCAATGAAGGAAAAATACCACATGATCTCACTCATTCATGGATAATAGAGATCATTATAAACTTTTGAGCAATAACAGATACAGAGGCAGAGCTGCCTCAAACAGATTGTCAAACTGCAGCAGGAAGGCCGGGGAGGGTTGCGGGGCAGGAGGTAGGGGGGTAAGAGATCAACTAAAGGACTTGTATGCATGCATAGAAGCATAACCAGTGGACATAAGACATTGGGGGATAGGGGAGGCTAGGGGACTGTCTAGGGCGGGGGGATAAAATGGACACATATGTAATACCCTTTGTAATACTTTAAGCAATAAAAAAAAAAAAAAAAAAAGTAACATGGCAGAATGGAAGATCCACACCAGATAATGTGGACACGTTTTTTTTGTTTGTTTTTTAAAGTATTACATATGTCTCCTTTTTCTCCCACTGACCCCTCCCCGACCACTCCCACCCCCCCGGACAAGCTCTAGCGCCCCAATGTCCGTGTCCATTGATTATGCTAATATGCATGAATACAAGTCCTTTGGTTGATCTCTTACATCCCCCCACCCCCTTCCCACCCTCCCCTGCCTTCCCTCTGAGGTTTGACAGTCTGTTGGGTGCTTCTGTCTCTGGATCCATTTTTGTTCACCAGTCCATGTTGTTCATCATATTCCATAAATGAGATCATGTGATACTTATCTTTCTTGGACTGGCTTATTTCGCTTAGCATAATGCCCTCCAGCTCCATCCATGCTGTTGCAAATGGTAGGAGTTCCTTCCTTTTTGTAGCAGCGTAGTATTCCATTGTGTAGATGTACCACAGTTTTCTAATCCACTCATCTGCTGCTGGGCACTAGGCTATTTCTAAATCTTAGCTATTGTAAATTGTGCTGCTATGAACACAGGGGTGCATATGTCCTTTCTGACTGGTGTTTCTGATTTCTTGGGATATATTCCTAGAAACGGGATTACTGGGTTTTAATGGGAGTTCCATTTTTAATTTTTTGAGGAAACTCCATACTGTTTTAATGTGGACACGTTTTAAAAAGCAGGTGCAGAATAGTGTATACATATAAATATGTATTACTGTTACTGTGTAATTTCAAAAAGAGAGATAGCCTCCCTCCCCGCTGCACACTGGTACCTACTTATACACTTTTCCTCATAGTGCTTTTCTTGGGGAAGAGGAATGAGGTGGAGGAGGTGGGGCTCCCCATCACATACTGTCTAAAGCACAACCTTCTGAACTTAGCATTCAAGTCTTTGCCTTCCTCCAGTGTATGTAGCATGAACCAAACTCCATGCCTTGATGACCTCCAAAGCATACCTGGTTTCCCCACTACCCAGAAATGTATACTCCTTCCCAGCTCAGGCCTTCACTGGTCTGCTCCTTTCCTTAGGATGAAACATGAATCCTGCCTTTGGAGTCTTCCTCACCTGCCTCCATCTGCCCCTGGACTCACTTGACATGCCTGACTTTACTGTCTTGCATCTGTGATGGGTGTCTCCCCACCTGACCGTATACTCCTGATAAGCATGGACTACTCTCCCATAGTCTCTACAGACGTGTTAACACGGTAGCAGGTTATCAACAAATGCTTGCCAAACCTGGATTTTCCTCTGTTAGGTACCTTTGATTATTGGCTGATGGTCTCCACAAAAACATTATTACCATAAGGATAAGTGAAAAAAGGAAGCTCCAAAATGCTTCATCAACCCAGCTTTCCATCCAATCCTACAGTAAGAACAATTCAAACATGAAAAGTTAATTTTCTATTAAACTTAAACATATAGATTTTCGATTCAAATAGTGTGCAATGACAAGTCCTAATGAAATCCTTCCAATCAGTTAAGTCTTCCAAATAAATAAGTACACATTTTTTAAGAAAACATAAAACTATGAAATGCTATCTTTATAAAATCAACATTAATGCTTACTTTAGCCTTATAGCCAATCAGATGAATAAAACCCTAACATAAATTATATTGTATCATGTCAGAAGAAGAATTAGTTTAAAGACACTTCAGAGATCATTTAATGTATTTTCTTTAAGAGAACAGACATGTGACAGGTTAACTGCAGAATTAGAATCAAGTTGACAATGGGTACAGTAGTCCCCTCTTATCCATGGTTTTACTGTCCATGGTTTCATTACCCATGGTCAACTGCAGTCCTAAAATATTAAATGGCAAAGCCCAGAAATAAACAATTCAAAAGAAATTTAGAGAGAGACCATGTTCACATAACTTTTATTACCGTATACTGTTATAATTGTTCTATTTTATTTTTGTTAATCTCTACTGTGCCTAATTTATAAACCTTATCACAGGTATATATGTATAGGAAAAAACATAAGAAACATAGTACACTATACATATAGGGTTTAGTACTATCCACAGTTTCAGTCCACTTGGGTCTTGGAATATATCCCCCTCAAGTAAGGGGTCGGGTGGCGGGCTGCTGTATTTTTGACAGAATTTCTGATGCAAAAATCTCAATGCAGTACTTCTCCTAATAGGTTGTTCTGCTTTTAGTGAGACAGGGGATTTTATCATGTTGTTTGAAATGTTTGTGAAGGGCTGTTGTTTAACATTATAAACATTCCCTTCCATAAAATGTTAGGGTTAACTGCAAGATTTAGAAAACAAAGGTGAGGGAAGGAGAGAAAAGAAATTCCAGAAAGTCAGTCTCTTATCTCATCCCTAAGGCAACGGAAGTCCAGAGTCCAGGCCTGTCAGAGGGCTGTTGTAACTGTTCATAAAGAACTAGAGACGAGGTCCTGGCCTTTTAGGGTTTCAGTCCAAGAAACATATCTTCCAACTCAAGAACTCACGGCAAGCATCTCCTGAGTGTTCATAATGGGTGTAGCGCCCTAGAAACATGTCAGACTTAAGGCTTACAATCAATCCCATTAGATATAAACAGCCCAAGTTCATGGTGTGCAGGAAAAAAAGAATTTCCTGTTACCTTAAATTATATATGAGAGAATTATATATAATTCAAAATCTATGAAAGGAAGTTGAGAAAAGGGCATAACTGGAAAAGCAGATTTAGGAGAAACTTTTTCAGATTCACTGGAAGAGGCCAAAGTTTATATAATTCTATACCAAATAATTCAAGGTAAACAGAAAAATCTCCCCTGAAATTACCTTGATTTACAGACTAAATTCTTCAAAAGTACACAAAATAGTATAAAAACAAAATCTATTTAGATTGTACTTACTGATCGACATTTTGCAAATCTAAATGTTGTAGTTGTCCACACCATAAACACGACAGAAGCTGAAACACACCGAAAAAGTCAGCTTTGAAGAAAATGTGACCCTGAAATAATCTGCTATAATTAGAGAAGTTCATTACTTACCCAGCACAGCAAAGATCAGCGTATTTGTAAAGTGCCTGTATAAAGAAAATTTCACCATGTTCTTTCTTAGCCTCAGGGTCTTCATAGTTTGTGCCACACTTATAAAAATGTGAAAAAGTTAAGGAAAAACATTTTAAAATAGTAATAAACTAAAATCAGAATCTTTTACATGTCCAAAACTGGTACTGCTGAATATAGTTCCATTAACTGAAAGGTAACAGAAACACAGCAAATGGAATTTCAGCCGGTGCTGTATAATCATGATACTGAGGTACTGCAGATTTTGCTTTAAAATCCACTTCTGAACCTGTAGGAAAACACACAAGCAAGAAGCCCCATGGCGTCCTCCTCACTGTTGAGTCCCAGCCCACAGGCCAGAGCAGCACACGACCTGCCGGCCAGCCGCTCTGCAGGTCCCCCTGGGATTCCCACTTGGCTTGTGCTTTTCTCTCTCTCTAGTCGATTCCCTGACCGTAATTAAGAAACTGGATCATCTAGCAGTTCCACTTTATCAATTAAAAATTGAAATATGTCAAATAAAACAAATCTGGACTTAGGTAAGGACAGACTTCCTTTCAAGGACGATTGCAAAAGAGAGACTGTTCCAACTGTAAGATCTTTAAAGTCCCAATGGTCACACAGGAGAGGGCTCTGCTTCTCCGGGGAGGAGGAAACAGGACTAGAGTGCTCAGGTGTGGGGAAGTGGGTGGCGTGATGGGACAGTGCATCAGGGAACGACTTTCCTGGGGCCTGCAGATTCCCAGGAGGGGCTTTTCCAGAGGCCTTGGGGGGACGAAAGCTCAGGAACCTGGGGGAAGGCGACAGCTTAGTGTGGTCCACATGGGCCAGCCAGTACATAGGTCTGAGTATGGCCCTGTCACAGGTAAGCCAGGGGGCGTGGGAATCTCATCTAAGTCCTACGGGAGAGGGCGTTCTCTGTAGTAGCCTATTCCCGGAAGGTGGAAGGGCGGGGCTTTCCTCACCACAGCGGTTCACCAGGAGCTCAGGCTCCTGTGAAGTTCACACTCTCAGGTGGGAAGCAGAGAAGGGCCTCTGCACAGGCTTCTCAGCAGCGAGGCTGAGATGCAGCCAGAGTCCGTCTGTAAGTGGGAGCCGCTCCTCGGGAGCACAGCACCAGCTGTCCATGAACCACACCCAGAAATCACAGCGCTGAGCAAGAGCATGCAAGCGGGAGATTCCCACTTATGCCTATTTTTCCAAATACTTACTAACCAAAAACTTCTTTTTAGCAGCTAAAACTAACAAAACTGCTTTTCTAAATGAGCAAAAAGTTGCAAAAGATCAATGTCTAAAATAACAATCCAAACAATTAAGCTACTCTCAGAATTTATAAACATGCAAGTGTGCTGTATTCCTTAACCAATTAACTGCCACGATATTCTGAATTTAAAAAGTTCTGCTGCTTGCATCTATAGACACTTATGGCGTACAAATGGTTAAACGTTATCAAGACAAATACTCTATAGAAATTCTTGACTAAAATTAATTTTCTATGTCAAAAATCTGGTGTCATTTAATAATTCAAAAGTGCTTCTTAACCCCTAGAGTGCCGGGGAGTGCGATCGTGCGCCTCCTGTCTTTCGCCAAAAGTGCTGGGAGCGCCATCAAAGCTTCGAAATGGCGTCCAGTTCTAAGTCTGCTTTTATTAGTGATGATGATATTGCTAAATATGTCAATGTAGTAAAGGTTTCCTTAAGTTTTTGAATATGTAACTTCATTTACTTGCGATTCATCATTTTTTTCCTAAACTGCTGTAAAATCAGCAAAAATGCCTTGGCAATTTTAACATAGTTCCTAGGATATTGGTTGGCACTCAAAGGGTTAAAAGCCAAGGAACAAAAAGATCAAAGGCAAATTCAGAACTGCCTAAGCCTGCACTTACCAAAACACTGCTAAAGGAGGGAAGCATAACCATTTCGCACATTAGAGCCAAGTGTTAGAAAAGCGGATGGCGCCATCCCGAAGGAGCATCCATCCTGAAGGAGCATCCATCCCGAA
The DNA here is from genome assembly GCF_014108235.1 of Myotis myotis. Taxonomy (NCBI): domain Eukaryota; kingdom Metazoa; phylum Chordata; class Mammalia; order Chiroptera; family Vespertilionidae; genus Myotis; species Myotis myotis. Next base: position 220,813 of record NW_023416371.1, on the reverse strand, counting down.
GGAGCATCCAGGGGGCCCACGGCCGCAGGAAAAAGGATATCCACCAGCACAAGCCAGAGTCAAGAAGAGACAGAGGGAGGCTGGCCAGAAGCACAAGATCAGAGTCACTGGCCTGCAGCAAAACAGCAAAGAAAATAAAACGAGCAGAAAAAACAGGAGGGGGATTCGTGAGAAAGCCTGTGGCTTTGAATTTTTTAGGCTATTTCTGCTGTCACTTTAGAGTTAGATTTGTACAGGATTAGCGGCAATGAATTCACCAAAAGCAAAGGAAGCAAGGGTCCTTATGCAAGCACCCAAGTCTCTAGGCAGCTCTGCTTCTTTGCTCGTCACTTGTATCATTTGGGAAACCCACTCTCTTTTTGTACAGAGAAAGCAGACCTTTCAGTAATAAAAATTACCAAACAGACCTAGCCAGTTTGGCTCTGTGGATAGAGCATTGGCCTGCGTACTGAAGGGTCCCGGGTTCGATTCCAGTCAAGGACACATACCTTGGAGGCAGGCTCCTTCCAGGACCAGGCCCTGGTCGGGGCTCGTGCAGGAGGCAACCAATCGATGTGTTTCTCTCACATCGATATTTCTCTCTGTCTTTCCCTCTCCCTAAAAATCAATGGAATAATATCCTCAGGTGAGGATTAAAAAAAAAAAAATCACCAAACAGCCTTCTAAAAGAAAGCACCTTTATTTTTAGGTAAATTTCCTTCTCTCACCATGAAACATTAACACCCCATGGATTTCTTCATGACTTTCATTTCACTTTTATTCTAAATATGAATAATTAACATTATGCCTTACTAATCTTTCACCTTGTTACCTTGTTTTCCTTTTTCCCCACCCCAATTTGGCTCCTGTGATTGAACAGACCAAAGCCAATGCCGTCCATAAAGGTGAGAAATTACCCTCATTCAAATCCAGATGGATGTACCAGTTTTCTAATCCATTCATCTACTGATGGGCACTTAGGCTGTTTCCAGATCTTAGCTATGGTGAATTGTGCTGCTATGAACATAGGGGTGCATATATCCTTTCTGATTGGTGTTTCTGGTTTCCTGGGATATATTCCTAGAAGTGGAATCACAGGGTCAAATGGGAGTTCCACTTTCAGTTTTTTAAGGAAACTCCATACTGTCTTCCATAGTGGCTGCACCAGTCTGCATTCCCACCAGCAGTGCACAAGTGTTCCTTTTTCTCCACATCCTCTCCAGCACTTGTCGTTTGTTGATTTGTTGTTGAGGCCGATGTAGACCTCCCGCCCTCACTGAAGCTCTCCCAATCTCCACTCCCTAACAACTCCTGATTCTTCCACCTCCCTTTACCTGGTGGTCCTCCTGCGCACAACCCGCCCACCAAGCACCCCCCCCCCCCCGTTTCCTCTCCTCTCGCTGTTCTGTGTGTTCTCCTTGGGCCACTTGCACGTTGCAACCTTCTCTCGAACAAAGGTGATTTCCAACCTTCCCCACCAGTTCTGACTCCTCTTGCAAACCCAGGCTGGGATTTCCAACTCTCTTTCTCATACTTATTCCCCGGCAGCTCAAACCGCATTCATATGGTCCCTTCTCCAAGGCACCACCTTGAGAATGGCAACACTGCCCCAGCCACCCGAACGAGACCCGTAGGACTTCTCTGGAGCCTTCTCCTCTTCTTCTCCAACTCTATCATGTGGAGTTTTTCTTTATTTCCTCTGCCCTATTTCTAACCCTCACCGTCTCTTCCTTGGACCACTGCAAAAGACTTCTTACTAGACTTCCTGTCTCTAGTCTCTTATTTTCCAAGTCATCTTTTTAGGTCATCTTGAGTTCTTTCTAACACACATTTCATATTTTTCCCCTGTGCAGCTTCGATTCCCTCTACTTTCTACCTGCAGAAGGAACTCTCATTGCTTGAGCAGGTCATTCTACCCTTCCCTCTGCCCCACTTTCCATGGCTCCCACACCCGTTCCCCACAGGCAGCTACTCTGGGACACTCTGCCACTGTCCATGCATTCCAACTATGTGTTCCCTTCAATTCTTCCCAGAATGCCTCTTCCCTGATTCTTAATTCTCTTCCTTCTAAACCTATTTGTCCTCCCAGTTTCAATGTAAACATCACCATCTCTATAAAGTCTTTCCTGATTTCAAGCTAGAATTACTTTCTCTCATTCTTCTGTTTGCATGACACCCCCCTAAATGGCCAAGATTATTGCTATAGTCCTCGTAGTTATTTTTGTCTCTTCTACCAGACCGTGGATTCTGAAGCGCAGAGATAATACCTTTTTCTTCCAGGCCTCCTCAGTATGGGGCACACAGTAAGTACGTTAAGTTTGCTGAACTAAATAGAAAAAAACAAGATATTCCTTTTTGGGGGAGTTGTTACTTTTTCCCCTTCAACTAAATTCCTATGTTGAGGTAACAATAATGTAAAACTATATTTCTTTCTCTTATTAATAATACAAATTAAAGTAATATGATTTTAATGCTATAATAAACTATTTTAGAAGGACATAGTAAAGGATATGAACCATACAAAAATGGAGTCGATAACTGCTAAAATAATGTCACCAGAAAGAACAGCTAAATGGTTAGAACCCTGAAAGATAAAAATGGGAAGAAAAAAACTGAAAGTAGAAGTTTCATTATATTACAGGAATTATCTGATGAAAAAAACAATTCAGCTTATAGCATCACTTTATAAAGGCCACATAAAAGATTTTTACTTCCCAACAGAATTGTCTTTAAGCACATGAAGATGATGTTTTGTCACCAACTTGTTTGAGGACAAGGTCCAACTAAACTATGGAATGGCAAATAGCAGGTACATGTCCCCAGCCCTCCAGGGCAACTGTTAACCTCTCCTCTCCACACCAAACCTACAGCCACAGCTACTAGGGAAATGGACCCTCCTCTTTCCTACGGCATGCAAAGGATGTGGAGAAAGTAAAATAAGGAAAAGGAACTGAGTGGAAGGGGAAAACAAACCATTTATTAGCCATTTACTCTAATCGAGAGCTGACAGAGAAGTGTATGCAAATCACATATCTACAATGTTAACTATGTGAAGTTTTAAGGAAATATAACATACTATAGGCCCAGTGCACGAAATTCATGCACTGGGGGGGTGGGGGGTGGGTTGGGGGGGGGAGTGTCTGTCCCTCAGCCCAGCCTGCACCCTCTCCAATCTGGGACCCCTTGGGGGATGTCTGACTCCCCAGGGAAGCCGTAGGGAGCAGCAGTGGGGACCCGCTCCCCACCTCCCCGGTGGGGCTGAGGGGACTCGGGCGGCAGGTGCACAGAGCAGCGGCCAGGCCTCCTGCTCCCCCCACAGGGCCACGGGAACTGCAGCAGCAGGCGCCAGCCAGCCCCGCCCCCGCTATGCGCGCCACCATCTTGTGATGGCATTACAGCTTGAGGGTTAATTTGCATATTACCTTTTTATTAAATAGGATATACTATATCTACATTGGAATATCTTTTGTTTGTTTTTTCCCCTATAAAGATTAGTTTCCCATAAGTGATATATAAATGCAGAGTTCTTCATTGTTATATAAAGGTAAAAATAAATACCCCTTTCAAGAATTAAAGATGAAAACAGCAGGGGTATATAACACAGAATGCAGACTATCAAGACAACAGGAAGAAGAATGAGACTTAACATTATAGGACAAGTGTCCTGTTTTAAGGGTCAGAGCAAACATGTGACTTGAACTCACAGACAATATATGGATAAACCGCTCTGTGCAGTAACCTGATTTATACATCTAAGCCAAAATACTGCAGGCAAAAATTACAAGGCTCTTTAAATCAAGTACAAAATAACTTTCCTAATTACTCAGTCGTCAGTTATAGTGAGAAAAACTGAGAGCGAAAATCTAAGGTTCATCACAGACATAACTTCTCTCGAGAGGAAAGCATTGCTGCCGCAGCACCAGCCGTTCCCTTGAACACTATCTGCTTCTGTCTCTTCAAAGAGTGGGCTCTGCTGAATCCCCAAAATAGCACATCTACAGAGTCAGAGAAAACTTACAACCAAATGGGACTTAACAGTGAGATATATAGTCTCTGTGCGTAAGGGCTACAACCGACTTTCTCCTGACTTGATACATGTGTAAGCCCAGGCGTAAGGAAGAAATGAATGTGTACAGACTGAACGACAGAGACAAATGCTCTCCAAAGGAGTAACTACGAACATCTTCGAGATGCAGCCAGTCCCACATCATTCTAGGAAGTGCTCTGCCTTGCCTTTCACTTCCAGGAAGTATTAACAAGGAAAATATTCCATAGAAAATAAAGCTTAAATTGGGCCTTTTTCATAAATTTCCTATCTTTAAAAATTCAGCCCTAGCTGGTTTGGCTCAGTTGGTCTGTGGACTTAAGGGTCCCAGGTTTGATTCTGGTTAAGGACACATGCCCGGGTTGCAGGCTTGATCCCCAGTGGAGGGCGTGCAGGATTCTCTCTCATCATTAATGTTTCTCTCTCTCTCCCTCTCCCTCCCTCTCTGATATCAATAAAAAGTATATTTAAAAAAAAAGTCATCTGGGGAGATAGAAAGTCATAGCAAAAACAAAAGGGGTGGTAGTGAATTATGCAGTCTTTACCCCAATGACTCTCATCACGCCTTCGACTGCTGCAAAGATGAAGTAGAGAAGCCCCAGTCCGATCACCCGGTGCATGACTGTCCCTAAGCGAGGCCTGGAAAAAGGAGGAGAAAAGGGGAAAAAGGCAAACAAATAAACAAACCATTGGTAAGTTGGATGCATCTAAGCACAGTCACTGGCCCCATTTCAATACAGAGAAGTGACTGCCCAATCAGGTCAGTCTTATTCCCACCTGAGGTGCTTTGCTTTAGGAAACACCACATTCCCTGGGAGCAAGGCAGCAACGGGCTCAGAAAACAGGCTTCCTTCTCTGGCACTGGAAGTGACAGAGGGTTGTGCTGCCGAGAAGGCAGCGTGTGCCGCACATTATCACCCAGCCCAGGTATGAGTTCACAGCAGAAGAGCAGATGGAAGAAACCCGGGAAGCTAAAGGGCAACTCCTGAGTGTCACTGGCAGAAATCATAACTCTTTTAACTGATGTTAATTAAAAACTGTTCAGGGATATGCTTTGGTAGAGATAATCTGCTGATTTATGGCTTGGGCAGAGAAAGAGCAGGGTATTCGGAGATCAAATTCTCTCAATACCTGAAACCAGAATGCTAAGATTTTAATTTTTATTCTTTCATTGCAAAAGAACTAAAATAACAGCCTGAGTCTTTCAATATATAAGTGAATTAGGAAAATGCAAAGATGGTGATTTCTGCAATTAATGTGAAAATAGAACTGAAATTTCATGACAGTTGCAAGTCAGAATTTATTAGCTCAAAACACCCTCTTCTCAGGGTTTAGAAGAAAAAAATGGTTTTGAAAAAATATTTAAATTTGTCCTTTATCTAAGTAAAAATTAACCTAGCATCCACAGCTCATATGTAAGACTAGCTATCTAACTTAGGTCCTCTGAGTTCTGACTCGTGATAGCCAGCTAACTGGAACCCTCCAACAGCCAGAGTGTTAGGCCTCACTCTGTGAGAGCTGACACAACAGGCTGACAATGAAGGGATGCGCTCACCAAGGGCTATGCCCATACACACAGTGCAGCGTCCTGTTCCCTGGAAGCAGCTCACCTCACACCGAGGCACCTGATGTTCATAACGAGAGCAAGGAGGTGCCTGAGATGCAACCGGGGGGGTTTGTGCTCTGTATGCTGTATCACGCCCCCAGCCTCAAAGCAAAGCATCTGAGAAGGAATCTCAATAAAAGCCCAATGAAAAGAAGCTCTCCTGGCTAAAATCTCGCTAAGTATACCAATCCTGAGCTCACACACATGCATGTGCACATTCAGTGCTAGTATTTACTGCATGACCTGTGTCAGGGGTGGCACTGGGGCCTCAGGGAACACAGGACACAGAACAGGCAAGACTCCTACTCCTCTCCTGTCAGGGGAGACAACAATGCTAACGTATGCATCGAGTGGTCTTGTATAGGGGTGGGGCTCTAATGGAGGGTGGGTGCCGCGTTAGGAATCCTGGCAGGGCTGTCTTCCTGGGGAGATGACAGAGGAATAGATACTGAGGGAAGAGAGGGGGCACACCATGCCTGGGTCGGGGAAGAGGCCCTCCACTACAAGGAAGTGTGTCGTGTTTAAGGAACAGCAACAGCAATACAGAGAGAGGACTGAGCAATGTTCAAAAGGGAGGAGGCAGGAGAGGAGGACAGCCGTCAGAAAAGCCACAGGAGGAATTTGGGTTTTACTGAGAAAAATTAGCAGAAAATAATGAGACCTGAGTTACATTTTAAAAGGACTGCCTTAGCCGCGGCTGTCTGAACAGACTGACAGGAGGCCATGGCAGAGGCAGGGAGACCAGGCCAAGGGCCCAAGGGGTTTGCAAGATGTCAGTGCCCTGCAGGGTCAGGAATGTACAGCTGAAGGGTAGGTGACACGTGACAGGGGAGGGCCAGTGGAAGGTGAGGGCCAAAGGCCAGAGGCCGCACCAGGATCAAAGAGTAACTGGAGCTGACATATCAGAGAAAGTGAACTGGAGAGAGGCAGTGAGAGCTGAATGATGGATTATTTAAAACTGTGATGATGATGATGATGATGAGGGTACAGGTGCACAGAGTCATAAAATCTTGAATCCCAGCAGAGGTGAGGTGAAGGGCAAGACAGCAGAGGTGATGAGGTGAGGAGATCAGGTTACTTAACACACAGGGAATTCTGGTGGAGACAGGGAATAAGGGCTCAGGGAGGTAAGGGATGAGAGGAGAAACCTGGACAGTGACAAGGGCCAAAGCAAGATGGAGCAGGCGGTCCAGCCTGAACGCCTGAGCTCCGGGGTCAGGGGTTTTAGGGAAGAGGGAAGAATGGTCTGAAGAGGATCAAGAGGAGAAGCTCTTTCACATTCAGGCCCCTAGACTCACAGTGATGAGAGGCAAGACTTGCTTGAGAGGGTTGGGAAGAAGCTGGGGCTGAGAGGACAGGATTTCAGTCAGAAATCTTGCTGACTTGGTGGGGATCCTTCTCTTAAGATGACCAAATCGTCATAAAAGCGTAACTATGCTGTTTAGAAAATAGAAAATGGATTGAACTTCAAGGACTATTTGAATTTTTCCATATCCTCAAAGTTGATTATTCACTGAGCTATAGAAAAAAGCTACTGGAATTCCAACTCGGGGCCTTGATTTTAAGACCATATCCAATAGTTAGTGCGTGGCCATCCCCGAGGAACGCGTTCTTGCAGAGACTTCCTAGGGGGTTTGTGTAATGATACTGAGAGGTGTCCAGCCTCACAGGTCACAGTGGGGGTGGCTGGCCGCAGGACTACAGACACCATGACTTCGCAGCACAGCAGGACTTACTTCACGATGCCGTATCCCAAGCTCATGATGATCACCAGGAGGCGGGCCAGTGTCCTCTTGATCGCAGATATCAACTCCGCAAATATCAGCAAACTTTGGGCTGAGGAGAAGAAATCAGCTCACTCTGTGTACATCTGGAGGCTGGCCACCAATTCTAAACATGTAGCACATACAGCGACCTCTGACCTCAGGTGGATTAGCCACATTTGATCTCCAAGGTACCTAACCCAGCTGGTGTCGGAAACCTCAGTGAAGGGGGTTCACGACCTGCTGGAGGATTCACTCCTATCCATCGGCTCTGCTGGGCACAGCTTTCTTGTACCAGCATGAAACCTGTGTCCCTGCACTTCCCTCCATGGTCAATCTTCCCCTTGTCCCCTAGCCTTTTCTTAGGATGTCTTCCTCATTTATTCATGTGTGGCTACAACAGTAACAGAGATACCATGGTCCCTGCCTCGAGGAGCCTGTACTCTGGTTAGGACACGTCAACAGATGAAACCCAGCCTGGTAAGTGACAGTGATAACACACTCTCCTGGACTGTGAAGAAAGCCAAGCTAATCCACTCGTGGGGAGGTGCATGTGAGCCCAGATAAGTTTCTCAGAGGAAGTGACATCTAAATCAGGATCTGAAGGCGCAGCGAAGTAAACTATCTGGGAGAGAGACAGGAGAAGCAAAAGAATGGCACATCCAAGGGCAGAGAGGAGACAAGAAAAAAAGCTAAATGTGCTCTGGGAAGTGAAATTCAGCCTATCTGCAGCAGAGCATAAGTAAGGAGGGTGCCGAGGAAATAGGCCGGGACAGGAAGAAGCAGTCACAGGGCTGTAGGCCACGTTCTGAGTCTCAACCTGAAGCGAAGGGCAGCTCATAATCGATAATAAATGAGGGAGTAAAAAAGGAACCAGTAAACTACAGCCCTGGGCCAGATCTGCTCCTAGGCCTGTTTTTATAAATAAAGTTTTATTGGAACACAGCCATGCTCTTGTTTGTGGCTGCTTTCATGTAACAAGGGTTGAGCAGCTGCAACAGAGACTGTATGGCCCATAAAGCCTAAAATAGTTACTATACGGCAGAGTAGTTTGGTGACCCTTGAAATAAAATGGATAGCTTTATTCTTTATAAGTACAGGAGTGCTGTACTTAATGGCTTAGACAGGAGCTGGACTGCAGGTGAGGAAATGCTTGGGGCTATTCCCGAAGTCCAGGAAAGAGTGCTGGCAGTGCAGATGGAGAGAATTAGAAAGTATTCAGAAACCAGGTGTGAACCACCTCATTCTTCTTTCAGCTCCTTTCTCCACCTTGTCCACAAGAAATCACAAGAGACCTGTCAAGTACCTTGAAGAGGTACAGATACACGCAGTTTAATACGTTTTCCCACGACCAATCTAGAAGCACAACAGAAGGAAGTCCACCTGATATGACCCATTCTTACTGTTAAAACCCACCTTGGGTCTTAACCATCACTGCTCCCACCCCTTTAAAGTCTCTTCTTCCAGGATCAATGCGAGCAAGACAGCGTTGGTAACAGAATTCCCATCTGGGAAACCACACATCAGCCCCTGCCCAGCCTCCTGGCACTCTCCTCTCCACAGGACTCAACACTGACAGCAGTCTGGGGTCTGTCTCCCAAGCCCTGCTGGTGTCGTCCCAGACAGAGGGCTTGAGGACAGCAGATGGGGCGCAGGCTCTGGCTGCCCTTGCCGCAGTCCACTCCACAGGTAAGAGATGACCACCTGCCTCTTCTAACATTCAGGAACACTTCAATCCCAGCCATCAGCAGCAGCCCCATCCTTCCTTCCTTCCTTCTTTACCAGTAGGTAAGAGACACAAAAATGTCACTGAACTCCTTGTGGACTAATAGCACCTCCCACGTGCCTCCCTGGATGCTGTCCTTTCTTTATTCTCTTGTACGAGTCCTTTTAAACTTTTTACTTGGGGAAATGACAAATATTCCCTAGCAGAGACAGTAAATGAAATCCATGTACAATCACTCAGCTTTAATAATTATCAGCATTACGCCAAATTTGTTTTATCTGTATTCCAACTGTTTTTCTCCCCTAGAGTATTTTAAATGAATAGCAGACAGAAGCACGCCCTTGGACAATCTGAGCCACGCTCATCCCCTGACGCCTCAGCAGCACGTCCCTGAGCGCGGTCAGCCCTTCGGGGCCTCTCCCTTCCCAGGCTCAGCAACCGAATGAACTGTTCCTTGACTTCTCTGGCTTCTTGACATCTACCTACCTTCTAGAAGTCTAGGTATACACTGCGGATGCCCAAGCACACGCCCCTGCTGCTGCACACACAAACTTCACATGGAGACCTCTGCCTGCGAGAAGAGGCAGGACAATGCAAGAAGGCTGCAGGCACCACTGATTTTACTCGCCAGGGGCATATATTCTTGTTTTGTTTTGTTTTTTTAGGAGGAAAAAAGTAGAGGGTGAGAGGGAAACAGAGAAATATGATACAAAACTGACAGCACCCAAAGCTTCCCATCCAGACATTGTGTTTTTAATCCGGTCAAGGTGACTGGCCATAAGGGAACAAGATTTTCTTCTCCCCCGGAGGAAAGGGAGGGAAAGGCAACAAGAAGAAAAATAAAGAATGAAGACGACACACATGCTGACCCAGATCAGAATCACACTCCTGGTCTCCCCACGGCCTCCCTCCTCTTCACCTACCACGTGGCTGTTCTCACAGCTGGGCTCAGACACCGAGGCCCCGTAGATCATACTGTGTTTTTGGGGAAAGTCACAACTTACTTGATAGCCCCGTGCTGTTGATGTTTTGGTATTCAGCATAAAACACTGCTTTTTCAAGCATTCCCAGGAATATGACAGCTGCAATCCAGAACTGAATTCTTAATATATCTTTCCAATAACAAGCAGACCACATCAGCCAGAGCAAGCCACATAAAATGTAGACAATGCACATCACCATGTAAAACTGTAGGGAGAGAAGCAATTGTAATCACCTAAGACTTACTATCATTTGAAAATCAGTATTTCTCATTCAACTCTCAATCCTTTATTTTCCAGTCACTCTGGACAAAGAGGGCATGTCAGGGCACTAGCTACTAAGGGATTACCATCACTGAGCTCTCAGAATTTTTAATTTTCAAATTAGGATACAAAATTCTTTTTTTTTTTTAAATGGTAAAACATACTCACAATCATGAGAGGCCAATCTGATGCAGAGAGATATCCTTTCGGCCCCATCATAGAAAGAGAAACTGGTGAAAGTGAGGGTGGGGATAAAGAAAGTAAACAGTTAAATTAACAGTTTTCTCTTAAGTTTTAAATGTAAGCTCATTCCTCAGAAGACTCCAAAAATACAAAGCAAGCTAACAAATGCTGAATCTTTCCCTAGCACACACAGATATTGGATAGTTGCTAGTTACATAATGTGATCTTTTCAAAATACCTTCACTAGTACACACTCGGTTGTAAAACCTGGGCCAAATCTCGCCTCATGCAGAGAGCAGAGTTGCACTGGCTACAGTCTGGCCCCTGCTGAGTTACCAACCTCCTGAGGACTTTGTCTCCCTTCACTAACTGGGATGAACGACTGACCTCAAGCACCTAGTCTGGGTTGGTGTCTAAGAAGAAACAGAGTGTCCAGAACCGTGCAGAACTCACTGGACTTAGCAACTGCTCCAGTTTCTAACTAGCAGGGCCTCAACCCTGCCTCTAGCACCTGGAAGGAAGGGGAACCGGCAAGGTAGCAGAATGGTAGCAAGGTCCCTGCTCCCTCTATGTGGCATGGCCTGGCCCACATATTACCTCTAGGAGGAGGCCCTGCTTCACATTCCTCCAGATGAGCCCCTCCACCACCCTCCCCAGGGGTCATTAGCTTCCCCCACAAGACACCAGTCTGTGCCTCTCTGCAGTGATACCTGTTCACCCCACTGCTTTCTGCCCCTCCCCTGTACTGGGCGCCTCTCAGAGACAGAGCCTGGCTTCCCCTCTGTGTCCCCAGTGGATGAAGCAGAGCAGAATGACCCTCAGGACCCTCACAGGCTGTTGGCTCCTGTCAGCCCAGCAGCCGCTCTGGAAAACGACAGCAAAAGCAATTGCAGGGTGTGTGAAGGCCTTCATTCCCTTGAAAACTGCTTGCTGTGAGGATGCTCTTTCTCTGGGCACAGAGAACTACGGCTTAATGAGCCACAGAAGGGCTAGCGTGTGGGGGGAAGGGGAGCTCACAGACCCCAGCAGCCACAGCTGCCAGATATGCTACTTCTACTCCTAAGTTATAAACTAATGTTTTAAAAAAACTTTTCAAAGAACAATAATTTTCAAACCTTGACGATGGCCATTTTCAACAAACAGAATATAATTTACTTCAAATACAATTAAGATGTTGCCTGCCCATTTGTTTTTTTTGTTTTTTTTTTTAACATCTGGAACAATGGTTTTCTATCCCACCATTAAGTTTAAAATTTAACTTAATTTAAAATTTCCAACCCATTAAGATAAGTACAAAGTTTTAAGTCCCCCAAATAAACAGATTATTCATTTTTGAGATTAACAGAAATTCATTTTTCAATGTGTTTTAACAGAGAATGTAGATTTGGGTCAATGACAAAAATACAGAATACAGTAATTAGATAATAAACATGCATGCAGTTTAACTGTACCATTCAAATTCCATTTTGCATTGGGTTTTCCCGTTTTAATAGAAACAATAAGGATGTGAAACCCATCTCTATGTGTTCTTGCAACAACATCCTGAAACAGGAAAAAAATATCCTTTATGTTATTTTTTTAAAATTGCTATATACCATGAGACAGAGCCAAACAACTGTTTACCATATTTTAAAATAACTTTTAATAAGTGAAATGGATCATTTTTAAAAAACACAAATAGGTAACACAGAGAAAAGGAATAGTGGGCAGTGGAAGGATCCCCCCTCCCTGCTTTTTAAAAATTGATTTTAGAGAAAGAGAGAGAGAGAGAGAGAGAGAGAGAGATCAATTGGTTGCCTCCAAGCATGGGCCCCAACCAGGGATCAAACTCCCCACCTTTCGGTGTATGGAAGGGTGCTCCAACCCACTGAGCCACACTGGCCAGAACAATCCCCCGTTTTCTACCACCATCCTTCCAGACCCAAAGGGATGGAAGAGGAAAAAGGAGTCATTTCCACTCCTTAATGTTTTCTACTTTTTATATTTCTACAGGTTTCCCTTAATATTACCACTCTATGGTTATTTACTATCACCATCCAAATAGTTTCTCTTCCCTTACTTTATCCAAATGTCACCAATCAGTTTTTCAATGTGTTTTTTAATTAACTGTGGGAGGAAGAAGTCAGATAACATCATGAGAAATGACTCAGATTCCATATACAGGCTAAATTATTTAAATTCTTCAAGGTACTGTTACTAGCAGTACCACTGGAGACTATGACTGCTGCTGTAATGTCTATGACCCCTTCAAAGCCCCACATAACCGGGCCAAACTTCTCACCTTCCTCCTTGCTGACCATTTCCTGTCCTTCCCTTTCACTTCCTCCTCTCCTGAGGCAGTTAGTGCCAAGTGTGTGCCCTGCAGCGTGAATATCTGGCTACTTTTTAAGATGGTGCAAGAAAACAAGAAATGTGAGCAGCCATTAAGCTCTCCTAAATCTGCTCAGTTCCTATACACAACTCCTTCTAACCCTCTTGGCCTCTTGGTCTTCTGACTTTTAGCAATTTCCCAAAAGACCACATTTTCTCTCCCCTCCATCCTACTCATGGTTTCTACCTATTTCTTTGCATCCTTAATGACGATACATACCGGCCCATTACTATGCTGTCTTGGGCATTTGAAAGCAAATTTTATTTTTTAAAGAAAAAGCAAGGCTACATAGAAGTTAAGCTTAAATTATAACTTTAAAGAGATTTTTAACAAACACAGAAGTAAGTCTGTATAAAATTCATATAGATCTATGTACGGAAATATACTGTTTTAAATAAAGGTTCTTTTTCCTTTACCAATTCTAATAACCCTATTTTATATCACTCTCCAAGTGCTCCATCCATCAGCAGATTCTTCCAGTCTTACTCTATAGCTTATGTATATAATTTGATTTAAAGACAAATAAAATGACCTACCATTTGTTCCTCCTGGTTTGAAACATTTCCGATATTTGAAATTAGTTCTTTATTCTGGAAAGGAGAATAAATAATTCCATTTTATATTACTGCACTTCTATGGGGATAAATAATTTTAATAATTAATAAAAAAAGTGTTATAAAAAAAGTAAAAATTTGAAAGCAGAACATCAAAAAACAAATTTCACTGTAGCCCAAACATGAGTGACAAAGTCCAGCTTTGGAAAAATTACTCCCTTACTCAGGATAGTGGCCATGGTAGGGGACAGAACTAGGAACTTAAAAGGAAGCTCCAGGTGCTAATATATTTGTCAAGCCATATACTTCTGATAAGCACACTTTATTGTATGTTTATTACACTTCATAAAATTTTTAAGTAATCCCTTTAAAATTTTTACTAGACATATTTTCATTTCAGAATTCACAGAGCAAAAAATAAGTTAAAATGACCCATAGCCTCAATGTCTCCCAGAGATGATTGAGGGTGACATTTTCGAATCTGATCTTCCACACTGGGAGGGAGCAAGTGCATAGAGAAGGAGAGAGTATTCCCTTGTGTTAAATGCTGACAGACTGTGGTAAGAGGAGCAGACCACTGGATTGAACAATGTGGTCACTGGTAACCTTGACTGGTGGGGTTTTGGTGGGACAATGGAGTGTAGAGAAAAGAGATGAACTGACAGCAGATCATGAAATGACGTTGTTGTAAGGGGGAACAAAGAAACAGAAAATGGGGCCTACATCTTACTAAGTGCTACCACATTCACAAAGAGCCAAGCCCAAAATTTAACAAATCAAGCACCTTAATAAAAATTTTGGTCAAACAGAATTTAGGCTGATACTTGTACGCACTGGGAGTAAAATAAATTCTGTGTTAACATGGCAAGACAAGATACTCACATATAATGAGGGAAACACCTGTAAGTCGCTGTTGCAATCTATGTTTTCATTTTTTGTTGTCCAACATTCAATGTTCTTGAAATAATTACCACAAAAGTCTTCGTCAATACTTTCAGGCTTTTGTGACTGCTCCTACCCAAGGTAAAATTTTGTTATAATTTATTTCCACACTCCTTAACCAAGAAGACAAATAAAATTTAACTAGAGGCCCGATGCATGAAGATTCGTGCAAGAATGGGCCTTCCTTCCCCTGGCTGCCAGCACCGCCTTTACTCCGGTCTGAGCCGCCTTTCCGCCTTCCCATGCTGCCCAGAGGCCTGGAGCGGCTGGGGCGGTGTGGAATGCCTGTGCCGTCGCCATGGCGATGATGCAAGCGTCCCCCCCACCCCCACTGCTTGGCACCTGCGTATGCAAATTAACCCGCCATCTTTGTTGGGTTAATTTGCATACTCACCCCTGACTGGCTGGTGGGTGTTGCAAAGATACTGTCAATTTACATCTTTCTCTTTTATTAGTGTAAATATTTAAATAATACTAAAATATATTCAGTTTGGAACACTTGAAAATATGCAGAACAAAATACAGAATATAATTTTAAGTAAAATTGACGAATCATAATATCTTAGCCATTCCAATGTGCTTGCTCAGAGATACTAATACAGAATACAACCATAATCTTACAGTATGAAGATGATTAAGGTGTTTTGAAATACACAACATTACTTTGTCCTGGGGCTACTTCCATCTTATCCCAAGTGTTAAAGATCTCAGAGAGAGAAAGCAGCATTTAATCAGGAGGAAAGACAAACCAGACACTTAGCAATACAGAGCAAAGGTGCAAACCTGACTGAGTGCAGGGGACACACTCATTTACTCATCAGGACCTAGGGTTCTTCCCTCCTAGATGTAGGAATAAAACCTAATGGCAGCTCCCAGTCATCAAGAAAAGGGTGGGTGGACTTCCACTAGCAAAATATGGGACAATTTGAGCAAAATAATAGGTTATAGCCCATTGAAAGATAGGTAAGATAGGAGAAAAGAGAGTTCATTCTCATAGCAGAATGATAATAAACGTAGACGAACACATGGATCAGAAAATCACCATGTAGCAAACATCAGAGTAATAATCCATTTATTAGGTAAGACTCAAGGATGTGAAAACCAGGATTGATGAAGAAAGAGGATACATCCTATATCATAAAAGCCTAATATGCAAATCAACCAAACGGCAGAACGACCGGTCACTATGATGCGTACTGACCACCAGAGGGCAGACGCTCAATGCAGGAGCTGCCCTCTACTGGTCAGTGTGCTCCCACAGGGGGAGCGCTGCTCAGCCAAAAGCCAGGCTCACAGCTGACGAGTGCAGTGGTGGTAGCGGGAGCCTCTCCCACCTCTGCTGCAGGCAGGCTGTAAGGAGTGAGGGGTCCTGGACTATGAGAGTGCCAGACTGTGAAAGGGATGTCTGACTGCCAGTTTAGGCCCGATCCCTGGGGGAATCGGGTCTAAGCTGGCAGGTGGACATCGCCCAAAGGGTCCCGGACTGCGAGAGGGCGCAGGCCGGGCTGAGCGACCGCCCCCCAGTGCACAAATCTCGTGCACTGGGCCTCTAGTATTTATATAAATAAACATATTATAAAAATACAAGTATTTTTCACAAATTACTGTTAATAACAAAAGGAAAAGTAGTAATCTTACAGTGGAGAAACCTTGCAGGAACTCCCTAATAAAAAATGGGACAAACCAGGATTTTCTGGTATGCCTGCCAAAAAAATAACCTGAATTTAATCATGAGGAAACATCAGTAATAGTCAAATTGAGGGACATTTGGTGAAAATAAATGGCTTGTACATTTCAAATATATTGATGTCACGTCATGGAAGACCAAAAAAACCCCACACACAACTAGCCCTGGCTGGTGTGGCCAAGAGGATAGAACATTGGCCTGATGACTCAAGGGTCCTGGGTTTGATTCCCCTCATGGGCACATGCTGGGTTGTGGGCTCCATCCTCAGGGTGGAGTGTGCAGGAGGCAGCTGATCAATGATTCTCCCATCATTGATGTTTCTCTCTCTCTCTCTCTCTCTCCCCCTCCCTTCCTCTCTGAAATAAATGCAAATATATTTTTTAAAAAAACAAAAATACAAAAAAAAAAACACCACAGCTACAGAAATGCAACACAATCCTAGATTGGCTCCTGTACCAGAAACAAACAAACAAACAAACAAAAAAGCCTGCTAAAAAGGATGTTACTGGGACACTCTCTCTAAAAATCAATGGAAAAAATAACCTCAGTGAAGATTAACAGAAAAACCCACAAAAACAAAACAAAAAAACTAGGAGCCAACAGCACATAGATCTGTAAAGAAACCATGGAGGGCATCATTGAAAGAAACACCTGGATGAGGGCTCAGGGGCTCAGGCTGCAGGGCCAGGGCAGGACAAATCCCGCCTGGCCTCTCTTCCTCTCTCACAGCTCCACCACCTCCCTCCACCCCTGACTTTCCCCCCACCTTTTCCTGATGGTTCCTTCCCTTCCTCACTTCTTTCTGAGATCTGCTCAAATTAAATCTACCTGTAACTCACATAAGTTCTAGGTGCCCTATTATTAATTTTTTAATGAAGTGAAACTTTTATATTACTTTCCTAAATTTATTTTTGTTTACATGTGACCCTACATGTTCGATTTAAAATTTACTAACATTTTCATAAGATACAAGTAAATGAAAAGATCTGTATTCTTCTCAGAAAGCATATGCTTTGATAGAATTAAAGCATGTATTACCTAAGGCCCAAATTTAATCTGTGGCACTTCTAAGACTATAATCTATATTTCTAGCCTCTTCACCTGATGAGCTAATAAATCTTTATACTCATAATTTTCCTTCATAGCTTTACATACATCAAAAATTTGTGTTAATGGGATATCACATAACACCTATTAAAATGGCTATTATAAAAAAGACAAGCCACAAGTGTTGGCAAGGATATGGAGAAAAGGAAACGCCCATGCACTGTTGGTGGGATTTTAAACTGGTACAGCCACTATGGAAAACAGTATGGAGGTTCCTCAAAAAATTAAGGATAGAGCTACAATATGACCCAGCAATTCCTCTTCTGGGTAATTTGACAAAAATATGAAAACACTAATTCATAAAGATATCCTTGTGTTCATCGCACCATTATTCACAATAGCCAAGATATGGAAACAACCTAGTGTCCTTCAATGAATGATTTGATTAAAGAAGATGTGGTATGTATATACAATGAAATACCACTCAGCCATAAAAAAGAGTGAAATATTGCCATGTGTGACAACATGGATGGATCTTGACAGTATTATGCTAAGTGAAATAAGTCAGACAAAAAAACTGTATGTTTTCACTCATATATGGGATAAACCCCAAAAAGTACCAAATAAACTAACAAAATAATCAAAAAGAAACTCATAGACAAACAACAGTATGGTGGTTACCACAGGGGAAAGAGGGTGGGAGGAGCAAATTGGGCAAAGGGGGTCAAATATATGGTAATGGAAGGAGACCAGACTTTGGTGGTAACATGCAATAGAGTACACAGATATCGAGTTATAATGTTGCATACCTAAAAGGTATATAATGTTAATAATATTACCTCAATAAATATAATTTTTTTAAAATTGTGTTTTACTTACATCCAGCTTAGCATATTCATTTTGACAGGTATAATGCTTCAAATACCACTCTATGGTAAACTTCATAGGCTCGTGACATTTGAATGATTTAACTGTTGAAAAAAAGACAAGTCTCATTTTTCAATAATAATATACATACTCCAATGTAAACTTCAGGTTTTAAGAATATAATTTAAAATGGGCTACTTCAATGAAACAATGAGTAAAACATTACTTAATTTCTCCAAAAGTCACTGCAAAATGAAAGAGTAAATTCATTAAATTAAATTATCACAGTTAGTCAAAAGTTGCTATACTACTGTTCATTTCATCTATATGTTAAGTCCGGTGTTAAAATCAACCAAGTGGCCAGACATGTTGACACTGCTTACTTCACTTTAGGTGTTCTCTTCACTGAGTAATTCAAAAAATACTGAGCAAGCACCCCTTGTGTGCCAAGAAGGGACATAATGGAAAATCTAGAACAGTTCCTCTCCTTTACATAGAGGATTGGGGAAACAGCAGATTAACAATTAAACAGGCTCCAGGAGAGTATGAAGACTGGGGTGCTGGCAGGCTTGCTGGAGGAGAAGGCCTGTAATGTGAAGGGGTAGCCAGAGTTAGCCAGGTGAGGAGGAGGATGAGAGAGTACATGCAAATGCTCAGGAAAGGTGAGTGAATGGCATAAGCAGGCCCATCTAAAAACAGTGTGCTATGCTTAGAGTGCAGATTGGGGAAACTGGAGAAAATTCATAAGGGCTCCTATGTTCTGCTAGGGAGTTTTCCTTTATTTTTAAGCTAGTGGCCTGGTGTACAAATTCGTGCACACTGAAAGGAAATTAAAAGAAATATTTTAATATTGCTATTGGCCCTTTCTCTATAGTAGAAGTGTCAGAGGTGAAAATTAATAAAATGTACATGAAAATAATATATAAACTGATTATGAAATAAATAACAACATGCTACAACAACAGACATGACATAAATACAACAAAAGCATGATATAAAAACAACAAAAAGACGATATAAAAACAACAAAAATATAAAAACATTGATACAATGACTGCTAAATTGATTAAACTTATTCTAATATCTCCCTGCATACTACATTAAGAGTAAAAACAATTTCAGAGTGCTTGACTAATTTCCCTTGTGATGAAGTATTTACAACTTTAATGTCACGCGCTCTTCGAACTTGAGAGAAAGAAATATATAACTGACCATGTCCAAAAAAGGGTTCAAGTAGAAATATTCCTAACTGTCTAGAGTTTGACCTTGTGATTTATTAACCCTTTGAGTGCCAACCAATATCCTAGGAACTATGCTAAAATTGCCAAGGCATTTTTGCTGATTTTACAGCAGTTTAGGGAAAAAAATTATGAATCACAAGTAAATGAAGTTACATATTCAAAAACTTAAGAAAACCTTTACTACATTGACATATTTAGCAATATCATCAACACTAATAAAAGCTGACTTAGAACTGGACACCATTTCGAAGCTCTGATAGCGCTCCCAGCACTTTTGGCGAAAGACAGGAGAAGCGCAATTGTGCTCCCCGGCATCCTAGGGGTTAATAGTCATTGCAAATGCTGGCATCACGGGAAACTTTCTTCGAATTAATTTAAATGGGAGGCCAGTGTCAGATGGGGAGAAATCAATTCTTGGAATCAGAACAACCTCTCCTTCTGCAGATCCTGTGAATATTTCAGCCTCAATTATGTCACAATCTTGTGATCATAAATCTAGTACCATTACAAAGACCCCATTTACTATTAAGATTTCTCAGTAGCATGATGATTGCACCTTATTTCAACTTTAATTTATGATACAGCATTCCCAAAGGAGTAACAGTATTAAGAAATTTGATGGGTTGCCAAAACCGGTTTGGCTCAGTGGATAGAGCGTCGGCCTGAGGACTGAAGGGTCCCAGGTTCGATTCCGGTCAAGGGCATGTACCTGGGTTGCAGGCACATCCCCAGTAGAAGATGTGCAGGAGGCAGCTGATCGATGTTTCTCTCTCATCGATGTTTCTGACTCTCTTTCTCTCTCCCTTCCTCTCTGTAAAAAAAAAAAAAAGAAAAAGAAAAGAAATTTGATGGGAAAATTTCCTTTTTAGCATTTGTTGAATCGATGGAATCACCACTCAAATAGGTGTGAAAATCTCCACTGAGTATATCCAAAATTTCTTCAGTTAATTTATGAACATGCTCATTTTTAGGACAAAGAATCGCACATTTAGATATATCCTATATAATAAAAGGCTAATGTGCAAATCGACCAAATGGCACAATGACCAGTCGCTATGACGTGCACTGACCACCAAGGGGTAGACCAGGGGTGGGCAAACTTTTTGACTCGAGGGCCACAATGGGTTCTTTTTTATTTTTTTTTAAAATATATTTTATTGATTTTTCACAGAGAGGGAGAGAGATAGAGAGAGTTAGAAACATCGATGAGAGAGAAACATCAATCAGCTGCCTCTTGCACATCCTGTGCCTGCAACCCAGGTACATGCCCTTGACCGGAATCGAACCCGGGACCTCTCAGTCCGCAGGCTGACGCTCTATCCACTGAGCCAAACCGGTTTCGGCCACAATGGGTTCTTAAACTGGACCGGAGGGCCAGAACAAAAGCATGGATGGAGTGTTTGTGTGAACTAATATAAATTCAAAGTAAACATCATTACATAAAAGGGTACGGTCTTTTTTTTCTTAGTTTTATTCATTTCAAACGGGCCGAATCCGGCCCGCGGGCCATAGTTTGCCCACGGCTGGGGTAGACACTCAACGCAGGAGCTGCCCCCTGGTGGTCAGTGCGCCAGAACCGGGCTCACGGCTGGCAAGCGCAGTGGCGGTGGCAGGAACCTCTTTCGCCTCCACGGCAGCACTAAGGATGTCTGGGGGAGCAGGCCTAAGTCATCAGTCAGACATCCCCCAACGGCTTCTGGACTGCAAGAGGGCGAAGGCCGGGCTTAGGAACCCCCTTTGACTACACGAATTTCATGCACCAGGCCTCTAGTTTTAATATTACCTACAGATACATTATTTCCAAAGGTAGCTTTCTTTCAGCTTCAGAGACACGTTGTGCCAATAATTGTTCTTCAGATACATTCTGTTGATGACTCCGGCTTCTTTAGGCTTCAGAGATACATTGTGGCAATAGTTGGTCTTCAGGCATATACTATTGATGATTTCGGCTTCAGAATGTCAACAAAAACGTGACATCATTACCGGCGCCCACAGCCACTAGGTCACATTTTGTGCCATGGGGTCTCGGCAGCGTTGGCTGTGATTTGGTGGAGTGTTGCTCTGGGGTGGTGACAGGGCCTGTGTCCCACTTGGGAGAAGCTGAGTGTTGCTTTGTGGGCGCCAGGTCCGTAGTGCCATTTGTTGTTAAATGACTTGTCGCTAGGGAGAGGAAGCTGGGTGTTGCCACGTGATGTCATTACCTGGTGCCCACAGCCACCATTTCTGGGCTGTGCTGTGCTGTGGACTGCATTTTGCACCATGGGGTCTTGGCAGCATCAGCTGCGATTTGGTGGGCTGTCGCTCTGGGGTAGTGGCGGGGCCTGTGTCCCAGTTGGGGGAAGCCAAGTGTTGCTTTGTGAGCGCCAGGTCCACGGTGTCGTTTCTCTGTGCACATCACAGCAGCTCCTGCGTTGAGCGTCTGCCCCCTGGTAGTCAGTGCATGTCATAGCGACCGGTCAGAGAGTTGGACACTTAGCCTATTAGCCTTTTATATATATATAGTTTCCAGAAGGAAGATAACAATACTACACAGACGGAAAAGAATTAAGTCTAGAATAAGACAAAGCTCTTTTTTGTCACAACATGGCAGCATATCACCAGAGAGAGGGCAAAGAAGCCACAGTGTCTTTTATGACCTAGCATCATAAGTGACATGCCATTACTTCTGCCATATTCTACTGGTCAGATCAACATTGATATAATGCAAGGATTACACAGGTCATGAATACCAGGAGGCAGGTACCACTGTGAACCTCATGAAGGCAACCAAAGGAAACCCAAACTGATACAGAAACTGACTTCCAGAGGCTCAGGTTGGTAGAATTTCTGGGGCAGAGCACCCAAGAGTTGGGAGCTACTCAGAGAAGGAGAAAAGAACTCTGCACAAATATCCCCTTGAGGATCTAGCCGCATACCAGTTGCCCATGCACAGGGAGAAGTCCCACAATTCTGAGTTTACATAGGGCTTGCACTATTTGAGTTTCCACGAGCCAGAGTTCATAGGCCTCATTCAATACGCCAAGCACCAGGGAGAGACATAGAAGGGTCACACCTGAGAAGTGGTGCTAAGTCAGCCCTGAAGTAAAGGCTACTCCAGACCCATCCTGAAAGAATTAAAAATAAAATTGGAAAGGATAGAACTGACCCAAAAGAAACTTAACTCTCTGCCAGAACAAAGTTGTTCAAGAAATACATCACACCACTCAAGAATGCAAAATTCACAACATCCAGCATCCAAACAAAACCACTAGATATAAAAAGCAGGACAATTCAACTCATATCCATGGTATGAATCAGTCCATATGACAAAGATGATGTAAATGACAAAAATGACAGAATTAGCAGATAAAAATGTAAAAAACAGCTACTATAAATATGTTCCACATGCTCAAATATATAAAGAAAAACATGAAAATACCGATAAGAGAAATAAGGTGTTTTTAAAAAGAACCAAACTTCTAGAGATTGAATACAATATCCAAAATAAAAAGTTCATTGTATGAGATTAACGGCAGATTCGGTACTGCAGAAGAAAAAGATCACTGAAATTGAAGACAAAACAACAGAAATATCCAAAATGAAGCATAGAAAGAAAAAAATGTAGCAGGGCCTCAGTGACCTGTGGGACAGTATCAACAGTCTAACATTTGTAAATGGGACCAGGAGGGGAGGAGAGAGATGGGGATAGAGCTTCTAAGTTCACGATCGAAGGTCTGTGTTTCAGTGTGGATACTCAGCTGTTCCAGCATCATTTGTTGAAAAGACTATCCTTTCTCTAATGAATTATCTTTACACCTTTGTTGAAAATCCATGGACTTTATGCATGTGGGTTTATTTTTGGGCCTCTAGTCCGATTCCTTGTTCTATCCTTATGCCAGTACCACACTGTTATGATCACTGTAGCTTTATGTAAGTTTTGAAATCGAATAGTAAAATCCCTTCAACTTTGCTCTTTTTCAAAATTGTTTTAGCTATTCTAGGCCCTTTGTATTTACATATAAATTTTAGAAACAGTCGATTTCTACATAAAAGTCAACTTTGATTCTGATTAGAATTAATTGAATTTATAGATCAATCTGGGAAGAACTGACAGTATGTTAGGTATAGATTTTTCATAAATGTCTTTTATCAGATTGAGGAAGTTTTTCTAGTTTTCTGAGAGTTTTTAATCATGAATGGGTACTGAGTTTTTTCTAATGCTCTTCTGAATATATTGAGATAATTATATGGTGTATTTCTTTCATTCTGTTAATTTGGTGAATAACATTGAGAGATTTTCAACAGTGACTTCATGACTACATCTTGAATAAAGCAACACAAGTGGTCACCTGAGGGAAGTCAGACATCTGATCCACCAAACTGCATGGCCACATATTAAAGGTACCAATTCTTAGCTTGCAGGCACTAAAATCTGGCTCTGTGAGAACACAGACTCAGTCTCATCTCACACCTTCACCACACCACCAATGTAGATGTATGAACTAGAACAGCGGTCGCCAATCAGTGGTCCACGGACCACTGGTGGTCTGTGAGGTCTGAAAGGTTAGCGACCGCTGAACTAGAATGTTCAGTAACTCACTTAAAATGGTAACTGAATAGTAACTGAAAATGGATGGATAATAATCAACTAATTATCTCCCTTCAGCATGCCTTCCTGGATGCCCAATGGTGATGAGAAAGCGTCCTGATGAGCATGGCACCAGAGCAGGAGGCTCAGGTGGATGCTACATCCACACCTGCCAGCCACATGTCACAGCTGTAGTCAGAGTTCACCAAGACCTCTCTCCATTGATACCATTGGACACTGTCAGGTTTTTTGCCTGACTAAACCCTCATTTTCTTATGCTTTTGCTCCTAACTCCTCCTGCTGCTCATTCCTTCTTTAGATGTCTTGACTGGTGTCTGTCTACTCTTAGGCTGATCTCTGACATTACATATTGTCTTTTTTATAAATAAAATTCTGTGTTTCACTGGTCCATGTAACTCCCCCCCCCCCCACGTAATTTCTTATTTGTCTAGACATTGAGACATGAATTCATTAAAGCAATCAGATGCCAAAATTTTTTCCTCACCCACCCTTGCACTTCAATTTCCTCTTACAAGCTCTTATCACCACTGATGATCTGATATCACCAGGCTGCTTTGAACCACCTCTGCTTTATAGCTGATGGCTGGCCCGGTTCCCTCAGGAAAGACCCACGTATGGCCCTTACCCAACAAATGATCAGAGCATGGGGTGACAGAGCATGGGGTCCTGGCTTTGGATCCTCAGGAAGCCAATTTGTGTTACCCAACAAAAAAATACTCCCTATCTCAAAACTTAACCCTGGCAAAAAACTTACCCAGTCAAGTTACTGGAAACACCAAGAGTAGTTGGACCACAGTAAATATGATCCAATGTAAACCCATTAAAGATATTGAAAACCTCAAGATCTATGACCTGGTCATCCTTGCACAGCAGTATTTACATGGACAACATAGTCCCTAACAGATATTTTCATTTTCATAAGCCTTAAAATATTAGTTAAAATGTTAGTGTCTTGTAATTTTTATTTATACTATGATCATATGTATACTTAGAAAATTGAGGGACATAAAAGTTTTTATCACAATCATGACATTTCATATATTCATAAAAGCAATTTATCTAGTTTTAAAAGCTAAGAGCTAGAGTCAAATTTACAGAAGTCAAATACCTTTTGCTAAAGCCTAATTTATTAGACTTTAATTATAGTTTTTAAAGAATGATTATATTACATTTTCTGAAACAGAAAAAGCCATTCTTGAAAATAAGCAAGACTTGACAGAAACAAAAGAAACCCTTAATATGTTAGAACCACTGAAAATCATTTTCCTGTTTTATAAAATATAATACCATGTTACATTAGCTTACATTCAATTAATGTATTAGTTTATAACATGTTACTCGTTTATGATACGTTGTTATGGTAGTATTACATTAGTTTATAAGACTTACCAGAAAACTTGATGTCAGTGGAATTAAACATAATTTTCCTAAATATCAAAGGTCCTGATTTCTAAAATGAAAAATATAGAAAAACCATGTTAAATTATACTCTACTATTTAAGAGTATAGCTTTACCCTGTAAAACATACAGCTCTAATCCTTGCTGTCCTCCCTCTGACCAGAGTGATTATCTTTTAAAACCATAACTCTAATCACATCACTCATTTGCTTAAACCCTTTCCTATGTATTGCCTCCCTGTAGTTGTTATGAGGCTCCAGACTGTCCCTGCCACCAGCATCCTAGCCAGGGGCCAGCAATACCTAGGAGGTGAGGGCTGCTGCACTGCACCATATGCTGCCCCAACACAGGACCTGCCTGCACACCTGCAGTTGGTACTCTGTGAATGTGCTTCTGATAAAACAACCAGCCCTCTCTCTACATTGTGATGGTTCACCACTGCGCGCATACCAGTTCTCACTGCAGCTCACAGGACCCTCCATCCTCAAGGCCACCTGCTTCTCTAGAACCTTTCTTTCAGCTCTGCCACAGCATGGTACTCCTCCTTGCCCTCATGATACTCCTGCCACCCGAAAACTTACTTAGAAGCCTTTATCCCTGTTACTTTGTCTTCTCCTCATCGATTCCTTCTTACCCTTTAAAGCCAAGTTCAAAAGTCCCTTCCTCGCGAAGTTTTCCATCATATCCCAAACCAGGCCAGACCCTCCCTTATGGGGTCTCTGGAACCTATTCTTCTTCACAGCCTTTCCCACAATTAAAACAAAATAATGTATTAATTAGTTATTATATGTTTACTATGAACCAAGAATAAAAATGCTGTGTGAAGGGACTGTGTTAAAGAACAAGTAGTTAGGAATGAAAGGAAAGCAGATAGGGCAGGCAGCTCAATCTGAAAACCCTTCCCCCCTCCCCAACATAGTGTCAACAACAATAACTATAAATAATAGACCCCCCAGGCCGGATCAGCAATAAAACCCACAGCCCAGATCCTCCTCTGAGCGCCAGATCCACATACCCAACTGCCTAAAGGTCATGTCTACCGGGATGTCCCATGCACATTCCACACCAACATTCCCTAAATCAGACACATTCCTCTCTGCTCCTCACCAATTCTTCCTGCTCTGTCCACTTTGGTTGTAGGTGATGCCATCCAGTCACCCAAGCCACGGCTCCTTCCAGTCACCTCCTCTCCCCTCCATCACCTACCCCCCAAAACATGCCTACTTTATCTCATAAACACTCCCCAAACTTAGCTCTTGCTCTCCATTCCTCCTACCACTGCCCTAATTCAGGCCTTCAACGTTTTCTGCCCACATCTCTGCAATAACTTAATGGTACCTCTGCCTCCAGATCTGAGCCTAGAATTCATCCTTAGATACTAGCCACAGTGATTAGCATTTATGTCTAAAATCCTTCAATGGCTCTCCCTTATTCACACCCAAAAGTTGCTACTAGTGGCCTGGGGGTATAATCCAACTTATAAATGGGGTTTGTTTAGCCCACTAAGTTTTAAACCAAATGACATAATAAAAATATGGATTCTGACTTTTAAAAAAGCAAACCTGGCAATTCTGTGCCTAGACTATCCACCAGCAGAGCCGAATGGCAACTGCCCTCTTCACAAAGGGCACGTAACCGGTAGTCCACTGCACCCTCCACCACCCCCTCTAGTCCGGAACCCAGCTCACTTCACTCACTGATATGACTTGCCCCAGACCCCACACGTCCTGAGTTTAGACCCTGGCATCAGGCCCAAGGCCAAGCTCAGACAGAAGGCTTATGGTGGCCTGAGTCCCCTGTAACACTCCTGACAGAACCACTCAGCAGAAACACTACAGATTTCCTTCTCTGCTGCTGCTCTACTCCCTCCTTCTTCACCAAGGTAACACCCACTCATCTTTTAAGACCCAGCCAGCCATGGACTCCAGAAAGTGGGGTTGGGGGCCTCCTCAGAGCTCCAGTAATATCCCAAGAATGCTGCCAGTAGGTAATTGCTGTCCTTACTGCCTACGCTTCTTGAGAGAAGGGGCTGTTGTCTGAAATTCACCTTTGCAACGGCAATGGCCAGTGCAGTGCGTGGCACACAGTAGGTGCTCAAACTATTTGCTGACCTTTACAATCAAAACAACCGTCTCTTGGTGGGTTTGTAGTACAAATGAAAGAAAGCCCACTCTCCTGATCTGAAGGACAAGTCCTGACAACTTGAAATGGGGACCAAAAAATCAGCCCATTCTTTGCAAAGAAGGGCTTTCTGGACTTCTCCTGGCCTGTGTCATCAAGGACAACAAACTATATGGGACCCAAGGAAAAAGCCTTTGGAGTCTCCACATCCAAAGTACACGTGGCAAAGATCTTTAGAGATACGGTCAGGTCATATAACCACCTGTACGCAGCTGATTCACTTCCAATATCGTTTACTTGCAGCCATTCTCAACCTGTGGGTCGCAACCCCTTTGGGGGTCGAACGACCCTTTCACAGGGGTCGCTGAAGACCATCGGAAAACACATATATAATTACATATTGTATTTGTGACTAATCACTATGCTTTAATTATGTTCAATTTGTAACCATGAAAATACATCCTGCATATCAGATATTTACATTACGATTCATAACGGTAGCAAAATTACTGTTATGAAGTAGCAACGAAAATAATTTTATGGTTGGGTCACCACAACAGGAGGAAGTGTATTAAAGGGTCGCGGCCTTAGGAAGGTTGAGAGCCACTGGTTTACTTAGTTTGTGACGCTGCCCCTTCGCTACAGAAGCCCCGAGTGTGGTCCTCTGAGTTTTGCTTCTTACCGATCCGAGAAAGTCAATACAAGGGATGTGCCGCACATACGGGGGCACCAACCACAAGGGTCCAGGAAGAAACGGTTGCCCTGGGTCGTAAAGGTCCAGAAAAATAGCGCCTTCCGTGCCTCGGTCAGCTTTTATGTTACAGGCAGCACAGCCTCTGGTACTGCCTTCTTTTTCTGGTTGAGAACATCAAAACAGCAGCTTTGCCTTTAGAACTTGGGCCTCATCCCCTGGTGTGGAAAATACTCAAGTCAATCTGCACGGGACGAGTCATCTCATCTGGAGGTAACGACTCTCCTCCCTTCCCCGGCCCTATTTCCCAAAATGCTACCCCGGCACTTCCCCGTGCCCATCCCGCCACATCACGTCCTCTGTCTGCGGGTCGCAAGCGCTCAGACGGCCGGACTGTGGCCCGCAGACCGGCAGCACAAAGGCTCCATCTCCCCATTTAACGCTGCCAGGGCTGCGCGAGTCCGGGCCGAGAAGGAAGGAAGGTGGGCGGCCCCTGCGCGGCCCCCTCCCCTTTACAGAAAAAGCGGAAGTGGCGCACGTTCCCCTTCTCCCGGAACTGAGCCGGGATACTCCGTGGTGCAGCCCGGGGACCGTGGGGTCGCCGCGGCAGGGCGCGGTCGGCGAACCAGGCCTGTCGGGGCCCCAGGGCAGCTGACCCCGCGCGGGCGGACCCGTCGTCCCCACTCCCCGACCGGCTGCTGGGGATGCCAGGCTAAGAGGCGCCACTTACTTCGCTGACCGTCGCTGTCCAGCGCCCGGGCTCAGGGACGGCGCGCACGGCCGCGGGGGCCCAGCACAGCAGGCAGAGCGCGGCGCGCAGCAGCAGAGGCCCGGCCGGCGGGCGGCGCGCGGCAGCCATCTTGACACGGAAGCCACCTGGGTCCGGGACGCCCGCTGGGCGGCCGCTCCGCCCGGAGGCGACGTTGCTCCGACCGGGAAGCGGGACCCGAGGAGGAGCAGGAGCCTGGGAAGCGGCGCGGGCGGGGAAGAGGCAGCGTGGGGCGGGGCCAGGTTGGGGCGGGGCTGGAGGAAGAACGGGAGCGTGGGAAGCGGGGTGGGCGGGGAGAGGCAGCGTGGGGGCGGGGCCAGGTTGGGGCGTGGCCGGGAGGAGGGCGGGAGCGGCGGGGCCGGAGGAGGAAAACTCAGGTCCCAGGCTCGGTCTTGCTGTGGTAAGATTCCCAGTGGGTGTACGGGGCGGAGTCCCAAGTTCAAGGTCTGCTGTGGATGTCTCAGTTTCTAGAGTCCTCTGCACGTGCCCCGACCCTGACCCTCTCAGCTTAGGGGAAACAGATGGTCTGTAAATTCATAAAAAGTACTTTGAGGTCAGGGTCAGTTGAACCCAAGGCATTGTGCTGTGTACAGAATAGTTAATTTCCAGAACATATAAAGTTGCTGGGCTTGGGTACTTTGCCCAGCATTTTGGCTGTCTCGCCGTCAAAGGGAACTACTTTTAAACAATTCTTATTGGTCAGGCTGGTGTGGCTCAGTGATTGAACATCAACCTATGAACCAGTAGGTCAAGATTGGGTTCCAGTCAAGGGCACATGCTCTGGTTGTGGGCTTGATCCCCAGTAGAGGGTGTGCAGGAGGCAGCCAATCAATGATTCTCATCATAGAGGTTTCTGTCTATCCTCCCTTCCTCTCTGAAATCGATAAAAGTAAATATTTTTTAAAAATTATTATTGAATGTAGATACGTCAAGAGGAAGAATACAACTCGATTAACATAGTCATTAAGGTAACCTAGGATTGATTTATAGTCAAGAGCTCCCAGCTGCCTTATCAGTCACCCCAACTACTTTTAGCTCGTAATTATTGAGGTTCTAGTCTGTACTTGAGATTGCACATGCATCCTCCTTTCCCAGCAAGCAGTGCGATCATTTCTATGTGGGTGGGAATAATGGTGTCAGAGGTTTAGAGGGTAGGTGATGTGGGAAGAGAGAACATGAAGTGACATTAGAAACCAACAGAAGTTAAAGGTGAGTTAGCTGTGGGAAGCCAGGGGTAGGTTTAAAGATGTTTTAATTAAGAACAGCCTGTGCCAAGGCCGTGGGGGAATTGAAAGACTTTCTAGATGATTAGATTTTGGTGTGAGATGGACATGGGAAAGACAATATTTAAACAACCAGAATATACAGGTCCTCCTAAGCCATGTCAGGAAGATAGTGCTTTGGTCTAAGAACATCAGACAGGCAGTCATGGTTGTTAAGCAAGGAAGAGGATGTGTCCAGAAAGGCCATTAAGGTGTGCAATGGAATGACTAGTTAAGAATACTGTAATTTTTTTTTATGACCAGTTAATAAGTTATAGTATCCTCAGAAGTAGCCATGAGGATCGATTAGCCTGATGATTGATTAGATATTGGGGCTTAGGAAGGAGGGGGGTTGAGCCTGCTATCAAGGTTTCTGGCTGGCACAAGAGAACTGTGGAACACCCGAAGGAGGAGAGAATGTGAACAAGTTAGGTTCAAGCTCCCCCGGGGATGTCCATATAGCGGATATGAGTCTGATGTCAGGAAAAGCATTTGGGATTCTGTGGTCATCCTCATGCGGATAGAATTTGAAGAGGTTGAGACTGCCCAGGGAGACCAGAACAGTGGGAGGAAAGGAGCAGTGGAGGCAGAATCCTGAGGAATTAAGGGTCATGAAAGGGTCATCAGAACAATTGGGACTCAACCCTGGCTGTGCTGGAAAGTCACTGAAGAGCTACACACAAGACCCAGTCACCATTCTGGAAAGATGGTGGAAGTGGAGATGGTGCAGTTATTAGTCTACCTGGATTTTCCTCATAAGGAAGTATAACCCAAAACGCACAGTCAGTATACACAACACAATCAGGACAAAGTGTCCCCATAAAACTCCAAATACACGTAGGTGCTATCATCATCTGGACGGGAGGAAGCAGGGGAAACCATGGGATATCAGATGGACCTGAGACAGGAAAATCCCAAATCTCCAGCAGGTACTCACTGCCAATCCAAGAACAGAGCCAGAGCAGACAGGGAGCTCCCTCGAATCTGATTTGCAAGTGAGGGCAAAGGTTTGCAAGGTCCTGCAGGACTCTGGGTCTTGTACATTGAATCTAACAAACGGACGCTTTCATCCCAAACAATGCTCCACAAAGAAGACAAACGGTTGAAAGCAGAATTCAAATTCAGCAGGACAGGGACAATATGGGAAAAAGAAAGAGAAGGTCCAGATAAAAGTGGGTGAGATGAACAGAGCCAAGAGATCTGAGCAAGTTCAAGGCCATTTTCTTAAAGTAGTTCATGAAAACAAGAGGGAGCTGTAGAGCATGAAGCTAGAAATTGTATTCCGTTCAGTACTTCCTAAAAGTTCAGGAAAATTAATTTCACATAAGATAAGCAATAGTGAAGTTATATGTGTGTGTGTGTGTGTGTGTGTGTGTGTGTGTGTGTACAGTTATTACAAGATAAAAGAGAATATGGAGCACAATGCATTCCTTCAGAGAATGAAAGCATGCCAGAAAGAGGTGCCCACAAAAGAGCTGAAATTGCAACCTACTGTCTCAGAGTGAGTGAAAAGAAATTAGCAAAATGATAGGATACAAGTTTTCCAATGCAGGGGGAGAGGTGATCGAATTCAGGAAAAAATTAGGAATAAAAAAATATTTCAGAAGTAAAGACTAAACTAGAAGAATACAAGGGTGAATAAAAATAAAATTAAAAATAGAAGGTAAAAGATAAATGTTAAAATCGAAAATAAATGAAGGTGATATAAGGATTCATGAAGACATTTCAGATGTAGAAGGTAGATAAAACAAAGCCAACATTCATAAAATAGAAGACCCTGAATTAAGCAATGCAACAGAACAAATACTAAAAAGTATAATTCAAGAAAACTTTCTTGAAATAAAAAATGATCTACATAATGGAAGGTATATGGAGAGGGAGTGGAAATTGACCCTAAATGACCAACAAAATAAAACATATTCAAGTGGAAACTATGAGACTTTTTGAAAGAAAAGATCCTTTGTGCATTCAGGTCAAAAAAATAGTTTTTCTAAGAAAAAAATCAGATTGTGATAAAAATTTTTGATAATAATGCTTTGTACCAGAAGACAATGACATAATACCCTTAAGACACACTATGAAAGCAAATGAGCTCTAAGAGTTTTTAAAAATTCATCCATAAGCCATGTACAAAAATGTTGCTAATAGTATTATTTGTATTAGCCCCAAACTGGCAACAACCTAAATGTCGATCAGCAGTAGAATAGATAAATTATTCATCCAACTGAATACAATGATGAGAATAAATGAACAACAGCTCTACACAATCACATGATTGAATCTCACAAAACACATTGGGCTGAAGAAGCCAGACACCAAAGGATATATATGATAATGGTTATGGGTCCATTTACTTACAAAAAGTTCAAAAACAGGCAAAACCAATCTACGGTGTTAGAAGCCAGAATTGCATCCAGTGAGTTGGATTCTGCAGGGCCTCTCCCAGTTTCAACCATTGTTTTCATATTGGCCTGCTCTGTACTTTCCAATGAGTACTGCTGGGGTCTTTGGGGTTCTGTAATTCAGATCTTTCAAATGCCCTGGAGGGGGCGGTGTTACTGACTGAAGGGCGATGAGAAAGATTCTCCAGGGGCCAGCAATGTGTATTTTTTTTTTTCTTGATCTGAGTGCTGGTCACAATAGTTCAGTGTACCAATCTGTGCACTTAGGTGTGCACTTATCTAAATGAAAGGTAAACCCGGGAATCCATGCCCAGAAAAGAGATGAGAAGTAATCGATGATCTTAGCAAGGTCACCACTGAGCCATGCTGGCCAGGCTCCTTTGTATTTCTTTGATGTCTGTTGTTACTTTTCTTTCATTTCTGATTTTTATTTATTTAAGTTATCTCTCTTTTTTTCTTGATGAGTCCGGTGAAAGGTTTATTTGAGATTTTTCTTGTTTCTTTAGGTAGGCCTGTAATGCTAGGAATTTCCTTCTTAGGACTGCTTTTGCTGTGTCCCATAGATTTGGGGTTGTGTTCTCATTTTCATTCATTTTAAGGTATCGTTTGATTTCTTCCTTGGTCTCATTGTTAACCCATTCATTGTTTAGTAACGTTATTTAGCCTCCAGGTCTTTATGTGTTTTTCAGTTTTTTTCTTGTAATTGATTTCTAGTTTCATATCATTATGATTGGAAAAGATGCTAGATATGATATCAGTCTTCTTAAATGTATTGAGACTTGTTTTGTGTCCTAATATGTGGTCTGTCCTAGAAATGTGCCATGTGCTCTTAAAAAGAATGTATATTCTTCTGCTTTGGGGTGAAATGCTCTGAAGATATCAATTAAATCCACCCGATCTAGTGAGTGATTTAAGGCCACTCTTTCCTTTATTGATTTTGTGTTTGGAAGATCTATCTATTGATATCAATAGGGGGGTTAAAATGATTATAGGTGTGTTTCTTTTTAATTCTCACCCAAAGATATCTGTGAAAGAGATACAGACAGACAGACAAACATGTGATCACTTGCCTCCCATATGTGCCCTGACTGGGGATCAAATCCACAATGGAGATATGTACCCTGACCAGGAATCAAATCTGCAACCTTTTGGTGTATGGGGCGACGCTCCAACCAACTGAGCCACATAGCCAGGGCAGATTTTAGTTTTGAGTTGAGGCTCATTTATATATAAATGTGAAAATTGAAGTTCTGATAGTTGCTTTTCACAAGAAACTTATAATTATATAACATATATTGTTGTATGTGTCAAATTTTCATTGTTAGTACTAAGGCTCATGCAACTGTCAAATTCAAGAACACTAAGAAACAGAATTGTCTGAAGAACACTAGCCAATCTTCACCAGCAGGTGACACTAGCAGATTGAATATATTTTATATAATAGTGTTTACCCCAAATGTCTTTTTAACCCAGAGTTTACAGCTCCTAGCTTCAATTGGTGATGCTGTACCTTATTTGCCTCTAATTTAAATAATTGAAACCTTAATGCAGTCAACAAGCATGTGTGCCTCACTCAGTGCTGGGTATTGCAATTTAGATTTTTTTTTTTGCTATTCTATTATCATGTAGTTTCCAAGGCAGATTAAAACTAATATCATTGACTTAACCAGTGAAGCAGCATTTGGTATCTCCTACATCCAAGGCACTGCCTGGACAGGGAGAGATAAGATCAATACCGCATGGGCTGTGCCATCACTATAAGGAGATATACACCGACAGAGTCAATAATGCAAGGTAGAGTGGCTAAAGCTCTGAATGTGGGTATCAAGCGTGTGTTAGGGTTAATGTGGTTATTTTGGTCAAGAATTCTTCATTTGAAACCTAGCTGGTGTGCTCAGTGGTTAGAACAGGGGTGGGCAAACTTTTTGACTCAAGGGCCACAATGGGTTCTTAAACTGGACCGGAGGGCCAGAACAAAAGCATGGATGGAGTGTTTGTGTGAACTAATATAAATTCAAAGTAAACATCATTACATAAAAGGGTATGGTCTTTTTTTTTTTTTTAGTTTTATTCATTTCAAATGGGCTGGATCCGGCCCGCGGGCCGTAGTTTGCCCACGGCTGGGTTAGAGTATCGGCCCATGCACCTAGGGGTCTCAGGTTCAATTCCTGGTCAAGGGCAGATACCTGGATTGCAGGTTTGATCCCAGCCTTGGTTGGGACTCATACAGGAGGCAACCAGTTAATGTGTCTCTCTCACATTGATGTTTCTCTCTCTCTCTCTCTCTTTCTCGCTCACTCTCTCTCACTCTCTTTTCCCCTCCCTCCCTCCCTTCCATTGTCTCTAAAAATCAATGGACAAAATATGCTTGGGTGAGGATTAACAAAAACAAACAAAAAAGAGCTCTTCGTTCTGTTTGAGTTCCCACAGGAGCAGACCCTGAGATAAGGACTTGAGTGGAAGTAGTTTATTTGGGAGGTGCAGTAAACACCAGTAGGAAATGCATGGGATGAATTGTGTCCGCCAAATTCATATTTAAAGTCCCAACACCCAGGACCTTAGATTGTGAGTGTATGTGGAGAAAGGGCCTTTAAGGAGATAAATAAAGTAAAGATGAAATCATATAAGTGGGCCCTACGGCAATAAGAAGCGATTAGGACACACACATGCAGAGGGATGACCCTATGAGACACAGTGAGAAGACGCTGTCTACGCACCCAAGGAGAGAAGCCTCAGGAGAAACCAGCCCTGCCAACACCTGGACCTCTGACACTGATCTCGGGCTACTACCCTCCCAAACTGTGACAGAATCCATTTCTGTGGGTTAAGTCACCTGGTCTGCGGTACTTTGTAATGATAGCCCCAGCACACGATGTGACGCATGTGACAGGAAGGGGATGCAGACAATAATGGGGCATTGCCAAGGCAGCTACCACTGTGGACAAAGGGAACTGGTCCCACAGAGAAACTGAGAGGAAAGGTGAGAAGCACATGCCCCATAGCTATCTCCCACAGTGTTTATATATTCACACCTGTAAGTCCTGTGAGGGCTCTTCCCAGGAGGGCACCCGCTACACTGGCAGTTCCAGCCTATGAGCAGGGCAGAGAACCTTTCCCAACTTTTGAAAAAATATATATTCTTACTGATTTCACAGAGGAAGGGAGAGGGGGGGAGAGAGAGAGAGAGAGAAACATCAATGATGAGAGAATCATTGATTGGCTGCCTCCTGCATGCCCCCCACAGGGGATTGAGCCCACAACCGGGGCATGTGCCCTGACTAGGAATGGAACCGTGACTTCCTAGTTCCTAGGTCAATGCTCAACCACTGAGCGACACTGGCTGAGCCCTTTCCCCACTTTTGAGGAAAGCACGTAAGCAAAGAGATGCAGATAGATGTGAGAGCTAGAGTCAGCTCAGGCACATGGAAGTGAAGAGACAGAAGTGATATGGGCCAGGCACTGACAGGGACCATGGCAGAAACTCAGCCTCAGATGTTCACACCTTAGCTTACCTGACATCTGGGATTTGCTTCAAAATAATACAAGAGGGAGAGAAAAGAGTGGGGCACAGATATAACAAGATTGGCTATGAGTTGATCATTCTTTAAAGCCTGGATACATGCAGTTACATGACTATCCTGCCTCCTTTTGTATAAGTTTGAAATTTTCCATAATAAACAGTTTGTAAAAAGTACATTACTGACTGCTCTAATTGGTTTGGCTCAGTGGATAGGCCATCAGCCCATGGACTGAAGGGTCCTGGGTTCGATTCCAGTCAAGGATGTATACCTGACAAAAGGAAAGATTAACAAGAGAAAAACAAACATTTAATTAAGGTGTACATATGGGAGAACTCAGTGATGAGTAACTCTAAGGGTTGGTTAGAACTTGGGCTTATATAGCATCTTAACAAAGACCAGTAAATTTGTAGAGAGGTGACAATGACAAAAGAAAAGGGGTTATAGGCTTCCAAGGGGGATAAACTGTGGGAAGGTAAATATATAGGGCAAACTAATGGAATAATATTTGTTTGTGTGGGTCCATCTTTTGTGGGGTTTTTTTTTTCTCACATGATATTTTTTTCCCCATTGATTTTTAGAGAGTGGAAGGGTGGGAGGTGGGGAGAGAGAAAGAAACATTAATATGAAGGAGACACATCAATGTGAGGGAGACTAGGGGCCGGGGATTGAACCTGCAACCGAGGTACACGCCCTTGACTGGGAATCAAACCCACAACCCTTTGGTCCACAGACCAATGCTCTAACCACTGAGGAAAACTAGCCAGAGCCAGGGGGTCCATCTTGATGCTGACTTGCCATTTTTTTTGTCATAAAATTTCTCCAGGAGAGAAAATTTATGGCAGTCTTTTTTTTCCAGAAGTTTCTGCTTTGGGTCAGCTAAGGGAAGCTTGGAGAAGGCTTCTTTCTGCATCTATTGATCCTCATTTGCCTCCAGCTCAAAATAATCCTGTGCCTCAATGGCACGCTTGGAGGTGGCCTACTCTAATTTCCTACATATTAATTGTACACTTTTCTGCATATTTGAAACATGTCCTTATTTAAAATATTGTAAAAACTGCATGTTTGGTCTAATTTTTTGAAGAGGTAAGCAAAAATGAAGAATCATCTGTTGATCATTTTAGGAGTCCTTAAGTGAGCTTGCCTTTCACCATGTTCAGAAGGACATGGGATAAAGGAGGATTTCAAATATTTGAATGAGGAAGAATACTTTTTGAGAAAACAATTTTATTGAGAAAACAATTTTACATACCATAAAATTCACCCAATGTAACTTAGAAGTCAATAGTTTTCAGTCAACTTTACAATCTAGTTTTAGAACACTTCCATTGCCCTTCTTTGGACATTTCACAACATGAATTACACAGTAGTATGTATTCTACAGCATCTGGCTTCTTTCACTTAGCATAACGCATTTGAGACTCAGCCATGTAGTAGTACATATCAGTAGTTCATCCCTTCTGTTGTTAATAGTGTTCCAACCATTGGCTGATATACCACACTTTGTGCACTCACCAGTTGATGGACGTCTGAGTTGTTTCCAGTTTTATACTGTTATAAATAATGCTGCTGTGAGCATTTACATACATGTCTTTTTGTGGACATACGTTTTTATTCATTGGGTAGTTTCCAAGAACTGGACATCCTTGGGTTTATGACAAGTTTATTTTTTAACTTTTTAAGAAACTGCCAAACTGGTTTCCAAAGTAGCTCTATTTTCTCCAGTAGCTATATATCAACGGTCCCAGGTCTCCATATCTTCGCCAACACTTGGCATTTTCTTTCACTATACCCAGCGGGCATGTGGCGGTATCTTACTGCATGATTTAATTTGCATTTCCCAAATGGCTAATGATATTGAGCATTATTGTTTCTTTTTGTTGTTCTTAATCCTCACCTGAGGATATTTTTCCATTGATCTTTTAGAGAGAGTGGAAGGGAGAGTGAAAGGCAGAGAGAAACATCTATGTGAGAGAAACACATCGATTGGTTACCTCCTGCATGTGCCCCAACCAGGGCCCAGGCCAGGGAGGAATTTGCAACCAAGGTACATGCCGTTGGCAGGAATCAAACCGGGGAGTCTTTGATCCACAGGCCAACGCTCTCTTCACTGAGCCAAATCAGCTAGGGCCATTATTGCCTTTTTATTCTCTTTACAGTATATTTAGCAGCAAAATTCTAAAATGTAAAGTCCAGTTTATCCATTTATCCTTATATGGATTGTGTTTGCCTAACTCAAGTTCACAGAGATTTTCTCCTATGCCTTCTTCTAGAAGTTTCATAGTTTTAGCTGTTACATTTAGGTCTATAATTCATCTCAAGTTAATTTCTGTGTAATTTTTTTTTTTTTTTTTGGCTTATGGATATCCATTGTCACAGCTGCATTTCTTTAAAAGTTTTGAAATCACATAGTCTGGGTCTTCCAGCTTTGTTCTTTTTCCAAAGTGTTTTGATTTTTGCATTACCATATATGTTTAAGATCAGCTTTTAATTTCTACAAAACAGCTGCAGGGATTTTGATTGGAATTACCTTGAAATTATAGATCAGTTCGGGGAGGATTATCATCTTGGCAATTTGGGGTGTTTCAATCCATAAGCACGAAATGTCTCTCCATTTATTTAGAGCTCCTTTAATTTTCCTCAGCAATGTTTTGTAGTTCTCAGTGTATGTTTCACACTTCAAATGTTAAGTTTGTTTCTGACTATTCTATTCTTTTGGATGCTATCGTGACTAGAATTTTTTCTTAATTTCCTATTTTGATGTTCATAGTACACATGCAATGATTTTTGCATAGTGACCTTGCTAAGATCATCAATTACCTCCGTTCTCTGTGCATGGATTCCTTGAGATTTTTCTACATACAGAACCATCTTATCTGTGAATAAAGACAGTTTATTGCTTTTCCAACCTGGGCACCTTTCTCTTTTTCTCTCTAATTTTACATCCTATGGGGCGGGGCCGCAGAGTCTGCTTCCAGGGAGAGCACCCAGTCTCCAGTTCTGAGGTTCGTTAGAGTCCCAATAGCACCCGAGGCTCAGCTAATCTGCTTCACTGTGGTGCTAATGAACTTCAACAGAATGTGCACGCCAGGGCCATTCTGGGGCTACTCTTTAAAAGACAGTGTGCACTGGAAGCCATCTGTGCCCTGCGAAGGCTGTGACTAACAACAGCAAGGCCCAGGGAGCTGTTCTTGGCAAACCCCAACGTCCGGAACAGACTTCTCCGTGAATGTCAGTGAGTGGGTGAGTTGATTGTGTGTCCTCATGTGACTGCCATTCTGGTTAGAATCTATAATTATGCAGTTTCAGTGAGCCCACGAATCAGCTTAAAATTATTGCATCCTTAAGAGGTAGTAAGAGTTACTGTATATAACTGAAATTTCTCTTTCAAATATCTGTATGTACAATCCATTTCAATAAAAAATTATACACAAAAGTATCCCAACGTAGTGGTCTTTGGGTTAGTTTCAGTAATCATTACTTTAAATACAAATAAGTTGTCATTTAGACATGCTTTTTAAAGTTAAACAGAAGGGCCATTTTACTTCTCTTCTTCGAGCTTTAAAAGAGAGAAAATAAAATCCACGCGCAGAAACATCGTGCATTACTGAAATGCTCCTTAAAGAAAACACAACTTCCCGTTTTCCATTTGTCAGCCAAGGTTAACGAAACGTCTTTAGAGAAGTTAAGTTGCCTTCGTAGCGGATTTATTCTGTGGTGGTGGTTTTCCCACTGACTCAGCAGAGGTTCCAGCTTGTTTTGCTGATGACCAGAAGTTACAGAGGTCTTGGTTTGAGTCAGGACTAGTCTGGCCAGAATCAATCTGATTTGTAAGATAAGAGACAGGCTTTGGCCTGCTGCCTGCACGGGGAACCTCTGCTTGGTGGAGGCAGAGGGAGAGTGTCCCCCTCCTCAGAGGGCACTGACTCCCCTAAGGTTCCCGAACCTGTTGATAAAGCCAGCACTGCTTCCATCACCCACATCTGGGAGGGAGGGGCCTGTGGCTCACAGGACTGATAGGAGGGGCATCTTTGGGCATGGATGTGTCTGTAGCTGCCAACTTGAGCCCAACAGCCATCTGCGGTGAGCGAGGGGAACCAGTCTCCTTCCCTCTGCCAACTGCCTGGCTGCACGCATCACTGACAACGGTGGGATTCTTTTCTTTTCCAGTTAGTTTGTATTATTTTGGAGTGAGTTGGTAACATATCAGGGAAAATATTTCTGATATGACATGGTGAGTTTTTATACCATAAGGAATGAACTTGGCAGAAGCCACAAATTGGGGAAAGCCTCTAGCAAGCCTAACATTCTCTGAAATCTTGCCTGCCCGTCCTACACAGCCGCCCAGGGGTGCGGGAGAAGGTGCTCACCGAGCACTGATGGAAACTCAGGCTCCAGGAGCGTCAAGCAACCTGCCCAAGATCGCAAGGACAGCGGCAAGGACCAGTTCCCAGGAGCCTCTGCCGCTGGTTGTGTCCCTGCTCCTGGGACCCTGATCCTCCCTTCTTTCTATTCAGTAAGAAAAGTCAGGAAAAGGGTGAGGGAAGGAGAGAGGAAGGGAAGGGAGCAAGGAGAGGAAGGAAGGAAGGAAGGAAGGAAGGAAGGAAGGAAGGAAGGAAGGAAGGAAGGAAGGAAGGAAGGAAGGAAGGAAAGGAAGGAAAGGAAAGAGAAAAGAACCCTCCCAAGGCAGAGCTAGTCTCCACCTGCAGGTCAGGAGTGTTTCTGTATTTTTCTGGCCTTCTTCACTGGCCCTGTCCCAGCCCAGCTGAAGACAATGACTTGTTTCTGCTCCCCCATGGTTAGCCCATAAGAGCCCCTACAAAGTAGAGTTGACACAAAAGAGAACTGGAAAGGCTATTTTTAGTTCATGCTCAGAAGACACTACCAGTTTGCCAAGATTAGAGCCTCTGAAAGTTCGTTCTTTCAAAACTTTTGGACGGTCAAATGTGACGCGGGTTGCAAAGTTCTCAGCGAGGAGATTTCAGATGTCTTCACGATGGTGGCCCAGCCCGTTTTCCTCTTGGGGAAAGCAAGTGGGTTGTGAAGGTGCTGCTCTTCACACCCGTGTCACCCAGGCCCTGGCGCATCGCGAGGGCTGGATGAAGGGCACTTCTCTGTGTGCTGATATCTCAAGAAAAGCCAGAAGCCCAAGCTGGCTCACTTCTCTCCTCTCCCATGACAGACTCGGTCCAGGGTCCCAGCCCTCCTCAGGGCACGAAGCACAAACAGAGCAAACGGCACAGGATGGGGCGCTATGGGAATCTGATGAGCTATTCATTACATTCTTGTTTACATTAGATAATTGAAAGTAGAAATATAAAAGAGTACAGTAAGTCCTCACTTAACATCCTCTATAGCAGCGGTTCTTAACCTGTGGGTCGAGACCCCTTTGGGGGTCGAACGACCCTTTCACAGGGGTCGCCAAAGACCATCGGAAAACACATATATAATTACATGTTGTTTTTGTGATTAATCACTATGCTTTAATTATGTTCAATTTGTAACAGTGAAAATACATCCTGCATATCAGATATTTACATTATGATTCATAACAGTAGCAAAATTACAGTTATGAAGTAGCAACGAAAATAATTTTATGGTTGGGGGTCACCACAACATGAGGAACTGTATTAAAGGGTCGCGGCATTAGGAAGGTTGAGAACCACTGCTCTATAGGTTTTTAGAAACTGTGGCTTTACATCAAATGATGTACAATGAAACCATCTTTACTACAGGCTAATTAATATAAACAAGAGTTAAGTTCCTATGTCTTCTTTCTGGTCACAAAAACATCACCAGACTTCTAAATAAAGATCCAAAACACTCCTAATATTAAACATTAAAATAAATGGGAGCTCTACACACATTTAAGAGAATAAAAACAAGATGATGATTTTCCGGCCCGATTCCAGTTCAGGATGGTGGTGGCTGGAGCCTCTCCAGCAGCTCAGGGTGCCAGGTGGGACCCATCCTGGGCAGAACTTTCTCCCATCGCTGGCCACTCACACCCTCACTCACTCACTCACACCCTCACTCACTCACACCCTCACTCACTCACACCCTCACTCACTCACTCACACCTTCACTCACATGGGGACAGTGTAGACACGCCAGTGCACATCTCTGGGACGTGAGAGGAAACCGGGCCCCTGAAGAAAACCTACGCAGACACGGGGAGATTGTGTCAACGCCAACAGAGAATGGCCCTGGCCCCAAAACAACTTCTTCTCATTAATGTTATAATGAGCTGACATTATTCAAGGATCTGCTGTATTTTAATAGTTTAAACAGTTAATATGAAATTTATATGAAACTTCCAAATAAATTTTTCAATTTGCTCACAGATGTGAACACTTTTTTACATTTTTTTTTCTTGAACTAACCAGTCAGCTCCTGATCAAGACTTCAATGATGAGTTATTCACATTCTTTTTTTTTTTTTAAATATATTTTATTGATTTTTTACAGAGAGGAAGGGAGAGAGATAGAGAGCTAGAAACATCGATGAGAGAGAAACATCGATCAGCTGCCTCCTGCACATCTCCTACTGGGGATGCGCCCGCAACCCAGGCACATGCCCTTGACCAGAATCGAACCTGGGACCTTTCAGTCCACAGGCCGACACTCTATCCACTGAGCCAAACCGGTTTCGGCGAGTTATTCACATTCTTAATAGTCACTGTCAACAAGAAGCTTTGTGCAAGGAGATGTAAACATTTTTATTGATTTTTAAAAATTCATTTTAGGGAGAGGGGGAGATAGAAACATCGATGAGAAACATCAACATTAATCGGCTACCTCCCGCAGGTCCCCTGCTAGGAAGGGAGCCTGCAACCCGGGCATATGCCCCAATGGACAGGGAATTGAACCTGTGACCTCCTGGTGCATGGGTCAGTGCTCAACCACTGAGACACACCAGCTGGGCTTTATTAATTTTTTTAAAACCACCATTCACAAAATCCCAACAGTAGAAATTATTTTTTTTTACTGACAAAATGTGATACTGGTAATTCTCTTAACAATGCAAATTCTTTTCCTGCCCTCAGAACTTTCTAGTATGGGGCATTTCACAGTAATGGGGGAGCTACTCACCCTGGAGACCGGGGCACCAGGGCTGGCAGCCAGACTGAGGGCCACACCCCTAGGCCTGGTACAGAAGCTGACCTCTCAGGCTGGTGACCTGGCTGAGGCTACTCACCAGTGGTGAATGGGCCTGAGGATGACAGTAGTCCCGGCCCAGCGGGGTTGCCCCGAGGGCTGAGAGATCGATTGACCACATCTGGCTGCTGCTCTTACTGGGAGGGTAAGGTAGCCTTTCCTGCCTCAGTCTGCCCATCTGTGAAGTGGAGATAATAGTACCTATCTGGTAGGGTTGTTATGAGGACTAAGTGAGAGCCATGCCTGACACACAGTAAGTGCCATCTGTGTTTAGTAAAGTTAAAAGGTCAAGGGGCTCTGGAGCAGACCCCCAAATCATGTGCTTAGAACCTGCCAGAAGCAGATTGCTTGGTTCTGAATTCTTGCTTCTCCCCTCTAGATGTGGGCCACCACAGGCCACTCTGCCTTTGCAGCCTCAGTTCATGGCCCACACATGATGGCACTGGCACCCAAGTCATGAAGCATGGATTCAACAGGTCAGTTCACGGAAAGTGCTCAAGAAACAATGACTCGTGACACAGAGTAGCCAGGATGCAAACCCGGGCTGCCGAGTGCTAGGCCTGCTCCCGGCTGCCTGCCTCCCATGCAGGAAAGCCCTCCACTTGTCCCACACTCTTCTACAACCCACTTAAACTCTCTGCCCACAGAGTGTGTTTTTCAACCCTTTAAATAATTTTCCACCCTTCAACTTCGGTCTCTCCAGGATGGTTTTTCTTATCTTTAGGAAACATCCAAGAATGGCCAGAGCAGGTGCCTCGAGCATCAGGCACTAAAGGAATTCCTCTGCAAAGCCACGAGGCTGCTGGCAACCCTGGTCTTTTTCCAAGTCTCAAGTAAGTACCACACATCCTTCCTCATTCATATTTTATTAGGAAGTTATGTCAAAGAATGAGTTATAAAACTTTACATATCAAAAGGTCATTCTTATCAAACAGGGGATTCAGGGGAGTATCGGATTCTTCGTAAGACCAGAAGCAAAGTCAAGCAATTTCATTTTACAAATATTTTTACATTTAACAGGGAAAATGAAAACAACAACTGTGCAAATGTTAACATCAAGGAGCAGCTGTAGAGATGAGGCTGTTAAAGCTTAAATTTTAAAATCTGCAAGGTAAGTGACAGAAAATAAGTCATCTTTTATTAAAATATAAAATCTAGGTCTCTTTCCACCATATACACATATATTTTTCTATTTAAATAAATATATATTAATGCATTTTTAATGACGTACTGAACAACATTCATCTGGTGCTTGCGGGTGGTGGCAGGAAGACGGATACCAGAAACTTGGGGC
The DNA here is from genome assembly GCF_014108235.1 of Myotis myotis. Classification (NCBI taxonomy): domain Eukaryota; kingdom Metazoa; phylum Chordata; class Mammalia; order Chiroptera; family Vespertilionidae; genus Myotis; species Myotis myotis. The sequence goes on along the minus strand of NW_023416371.1, from coordinate 176,357 downwards.
GTACCTGGGTCTCTAAGGCAGAGGGGTCTCTCTACCTCCCTGGTTTGGGAATGTCTCGGCTCTCCTCACACAAGGACTGCCGAGTCTTCCGAGGAGTCATCTGCAAACAAAAGTTCATCTGGCGGCAGGCTCCCCAAGGGCAGCGTGCTGGACTGGGACCAGGAAACCCCGCTCCTCACAGGCCTGTCCTCCAGTAAAACACTGTTCTTTCCTGCTGTCCCTGCTGCTGCGGCGGCGGGAGCCACGTCTTCCCAGTTCTCACTGCCCCCATTTAGAATGTACCTTCCCTCGAGAGGTCCATTCTCATGGACTTGGGCTGTGACCACGCTGACAGCAGCGCTGCTCGCGCAGGCAGCAATGATAGAGTCGGGGTCGATGTCCATGTCCAGCTGAGCGAGTGGGGGGCCCTCTGCCAGGCCCTCGCAGCTCTCTGGAAATGGTGTGTTGATATAAACAACCTCGGCTTTGTCCTGCGCTTCCGGCAAACTTTCCAAGAACTTCTCTAGCTGCAGCCTCAACATGGAGAAGGTGGGTCGGTCTAAGGGCTCAGCCCTCCAGCAGGAGTGCATTATTTCATACCTGCAAGTAGAGAAGGTGAGTTAACTCCCGGTGCAGCACCGGGCCCTCAGTGAAGTCCACCCCTTGTTTTCACCTTGTCTTAGATTTTTAAAACAAATAAAAAAATTAATTTTACAGAGGAAGGGAGAGAGAGAAGTAGGGGAAGAGGGAGGAAGGAAGGTAGGGAGGGAGACGGAGAAACACTGATTTGTGGTTCCACTTTATTTAGGCATTCATTGGTTGATTCTTGTATGTGCCCTGACCAGGGATTGAACCCACAACCTTGGCGTATAAGGTTGACATTCTAACCAACTGAGCTACTCGGTAAGGGCAATTTTATTACATTTTAATCCACACTAATTTTACTTTTTGGAAATTACGGAGGTTTTCCTTGTGGCATATTTGTTCAACTTTTATTATAAATTTTCCATGGGTATGTGATAGTGCTCCTCTGTCTCCAGGAATACAGGACATAGTATGGTCCGTGGGCCAAGTCCAGCCCACCATCTGTTTTGTAAATTGAACCCCGTCCAGCACGGCCCCGGGTGAACCTAAGAGGAGTGGTGAAGGATTAAAGAAGACAGACAAGGGAATACAGTTGGGGCCAGGTAGGATCTGTGTCTGGATGAAGAAACAGTGACCCTGCCTGCAAGCAGGATCTTTATTTTATAGTCAGATTATACAAAGCAAAACAAGGGGAGTGGTCAACATGTTTACAATGTTCTCTCGAGTTTCCAATCTACTTTGTTCCTATTATTGCACTCAAGCCTTGTTTTGGCAGCACTTGCTGCACCTCCCACAGCCCACAGCCCTTAGCTACCTAGGACTGCAGCGTCTGGGACTATAGGTCAAGCTTATAACCACAGCCTACGGCTATATTTGTGCTGGGAGGGCTTTGCCCTCCAAGCTGGGACTTGTACGTGGCTTTGCCACAAGTCAGTGGGAGGCTTGATCCTGTCCAAACGCTGTAGCCGCTCTCCACAGTAAATAACGTTTTATTGGAACACAGCTACTTTTATTTATGTGTGGCTGCTTCTACTGCAATGGCAGAGTTAAGTAGTTTCAACAGAGACCACATGGCCTCAAAATAAAAAATACTTACTATTTTGCCCTTTACAGAAAAAGTGTGCCGACCCCTGTTCTGCACATGAAGCTGGGTTTGTCACCAGGAGAGCTGTTAGAAGGACTGGGGGTGGATGGGTAAAGGAGTGTGTGCCTCACTGTGCAGGGCGTTTTGTGTGTGTCACTGCACCTACTCTCATCAATAGCCCTGTCCTTGTTACTTTGCTATGTGGGCAGCAGGGGACCAGTCTCTGGCTGGACAAGTCCTATGACTGGGGCTCCTCATGACCTCTGCTGTGTCCTGTAGGGAGGATTCTCTTCAGGGTGGTGTCCTCATTGTCTGTGTAATTAAGAATTACAATGGGGGGCATTGATGTGAGCACAGTAAAACAGAGAGATGACTGCATCAGGAAGAGTGAGTTATACTACCATTTGGACTCTTTCCTTTCTTGAGAAATTGACATTCATGTTGCTGGATAAGGAAATGATCCCAATGTTAATCATCAGACACATAGTAGATTACTGCTATCTTTTAAAAAAATATTTAAAAAATATATATTTTTATTGATTTCAGAGATGAAGGGAGAGAGAGAGCAATAGAAATATCAATGATGGGAGAATCACTGATCGGCTACCACACTTGGGTTCGAGCCCACAACCTGGGTATGTGCCCTGACCGGGAATCAAACAGTGACCTCCTGGTTCATAGGTCGGACACTCATCCAACTGAGCCACACCAGCTGGGCAGATTACTGCTATCTTGTGAACATAAATATGCAATTCCCATACTCACATGTAATCACATCGCGTAGAACTCTGGGTAATTCTACCAGCATTCACACACGTACTGAGATCTCACCCACATAACGTATACCAATCAATACCTGCCTTTGTTTACTTTTCAGCCCCTATCAGCAAGGCCTGAGCTCCTGGCCAGCGGGTCTGCAGGCGCTTTGCCTATGAGCACAGGACCCTGAGCTCCCGTTTCCCTGATGAGCCCAATTCCCACCTGGACATCAGCTTAGCTCTCTGACTCTCCTTGTTCTACCTTCATGAGATGGCCATGGGACCTGGCAAACAGCTTTTGTTTCCATTTTTGAGGTTCTTATGGTATAAATCAATTTGCATGGCTTCCTGTTCTCCACAGAGCCCTGCCTGTTTGCAGTCTGAGATGAGCTTTGAGGAATTTTGCCCTTAGAAGACACTCCCCTTTTCATTAGGCCATGAAGGCCCCATTATTTTCCTTCATTTATCCCACGTCTTCGGAGAAAGCGTTTGCATAACCCAGCGATTTTAACCGGTGTGCCACAAGAATTTTTTAAAACATGCCATACCTGACTATTTAGCCAGGGGCACTGACTTCTTTTCTCCTAGAGCAGGGGTGGGCAAACTTTTTGACTCAAGGGCCACAATGGGTTCTTAAACTGGACCGGAGGGCTGGAACAAAAGCATGGATGGAGTGTTTGTGTGAACTAATATAAATTCAAAGTAAACATCATTACATAAAAGGGTACGGTCTTTTTTTTTTTTTTTTTTTTTTTTTTTTAGTTTTATTCATTTCAAACGGGCAATCCGGCACGCGGGCCGTAGTTTGCCCACGGCTGTCAAATAAAAAACTGACAACAGCCAACCCAACAATAGCCATCCAGTGTGAATGAATAAAAATGATACCTATATTTTTTGTCAGATTGGCAAATAATACATTTTTTGGTGTGCTGTAGAATTTTAATAATTAGTTCATGTGTGCTGTGAGACGCAAAAGGTTGAAAATCGCTGATATACTCTATGTTCTTCATATTCAAATGGTAGCAAAATCACAATATGTAACAATAGAAATATGACTAGCAAATATATGGTAGTGTGGGTACTGCCTAGGCCCCTCCGACAAAGGGCAAGTCTGCAGTGGTGGACCAAGGTCAGCAAGTTCAATCTCAGGGATGGAAAGAAAAAACAAGCCCTAACCAGTCTGGCTCAGCCTGCCGAACGAAGGGTCCGGGTTCGATTCTGGTCAAAGGCACATACCTTGGTTGCAGGCTCCTCCCCAGCCTGGGCCCTGGTCGAGGCATGTGCAGGAGGCAACCAAAAGGCAACCAAACGATGTGTTTCTCTCACAGCAATATTTCTTTCTGCCTTTCCCTCTCTCTTCCACTTTCTCTAAAAGCAAGGGGAAAATATCCTCAGGTGAGGATTTTAAAATGAAGAAAAAGAAAAAAACAAGTTTGGTAGTTGCCTTTGTAAAGGGTCATTTTTGTTTTCCTACTGAGATTTCATAAAAGATGTAGTCACACAGGTTGTGGGAGCTGGGGGAGTGGCGGATGGGGATTACTGTTTCACGGGGGACAGAGTTTCAGTTTTGTGAGATGAAGAATTCTGGAGATGAGGGGGTGACGGCTGTACAACATGGATGCACTTACACGACTGAACTGCACACTTAAAACAGTTAAGATGGTAACTGTTATGTTCTGTGCATTTTACCACAGTTTTCCACAAAGGAGTTAAAAGGTTGCAATCATACACATTTAAAAAATTTATAGATTTCTGAATTTATCTGTATTTGTCAGGCACCTGCTTCTCCCTGGCTCTGAGGATGGCTGAGCGCCCCCCCATCTGCCCACAGACATGACATATGCCCTGCAGTGTGAGGAGGGTCTGAGTGCTGAAACCTGGCCGACCGGAAGCCTCCGCTGCTCTCCTGCCTGGGGCCTGAGCTGCCGCAAGTGGAAGTGGAGGGACTGATCTGTAAGTAGAGGAGGGTTTCTGAGAGGGGGAAGGTGGTGTGAGCTGCGCTCCTTATTCACACCATGATGCCACTGTGCCACCGTTTCCTCATGCCAGGCCCCGGCAGCTTGCACTTCCCTGGTTTGATGGTATTAGGGTGGGGTTAGAGGGCAGGGGGACTCTGAAGGACATCAGTGGGATAAAGCTGATGGGACCCAGTGGACTAAAGAAGGAACAAGGTGGCTCCCGAGTATCAGAGGAGGATGAGGGGGATGAGGGCTGGTGCAGGAACCACAGCGGCCAGCGGTGGGAGTGCCCGAGGGCCACAGCCAGGAGGCCGTAGCTCAGCTGAGGAAATGTCCTACAGAGACGACGGGGACATCATGCAGAGAGGCCTCTTGGGCCAGGGGAACAGGCCAGCCGCCTGGTCACTCAGAGTGGGTGACACCGTGAGAAGAGGCAGCTACAGAGGGCAGGACATACAGTGCGCTCCGTTACCTGTCTTAAGGACTGACTTGGAAAAGACCGAGGGGCAAGTAACGTAGGCATGAATTCACCTCAGCTAAGGTTAGGCAGCAAATGAGATGAGAAGCTCAGAAGTGTGTCTCATTTTTAAAAGAAAACGTCCCTGATATGAAACAGAGGCTTCTTTGTTGACCAGCATCCAGATGGGACAGGGGCCCAAGAAGAAGGCCTGGGTCAAGCCTCAGGTGCAGAGCCAGCTGGGGTGGGGACCACAGGGCCACCTGATCCGCCTCACCCGCCTGACCTCCTGGCCACGTGCTGACTCTGCGACTCTCATCTAAAAATGCTCAGAAAAGCGAGTCAGCATTCCTTGTCTGGCTCCACGTAAAGCACTGGAAAACCACAGTGTGACACAGCTCGGACCTTGCTGAGACCCTGGGTAATCACTGCAAAGACCAACTGCTTGTGGCGCAAGACGGAAGCCAAGAGAGAAAGAGCCACAAAACTCCTCATTCAACATTGTTGGGCTAAAACAGTTCCTCCTTTTTAGAAGCAAACATTTCATTCACGTGGCTCTTTCAAAAACCACCATGAAACCCCAGATCTAATTTAATTAGAATTTCACAATGTTTTTAAAGGGCTTAACATTTTTTGTTTCTGTTCTTAATATTGTAATTTATAACCACAACAGCCACCACGACCAAACAGCCTGTGGCTCTTATCAATAAAGTTTCCTTCTGGGAATTTTCCTGCTTATGTAAATTCTCCATGCACATGTATTAAAATTTAATTTTCTTCTGTTAAAAAAAAATAAAATAGTTTTCTGTTTGGCTTGGACGAGATAGGGGAGCCTGCATGCCCCCAAACCTAGCCCTCCCCTAAGTGAGGAAGCAAGGCCACAGACAGTGGGTGTGTGACATAGTGGGGGGGTCCCAGCCACCCTTTCCAAGCCTGAGCCCATGAAGGCCTAAGGCTCTGAAATCTTGCTGAATATGGAGACCATGTCTGTAACCCCTGTTATGTGGGGAAGAGACTCGACACTAGGGAGGTAGAGGCAATGCCACAAGAAGTCAGTTTAAGAAGGTCAGCAAGGTGTCTGGGCAGGTCGGTGTGTATGACGTCATGTTACGAATCGGCACCACGATGTGACACTTGCTCTGTGCCTCCTGCAGGCTGAGCGCTCCACACACTTTCCTCAACCCTCCCAATAGCTCTGAAGAATATGCGCCTGGACTTTATCTGCGGCTGAGAATGAGGCACACAAGTCAAGTCAGCTGTGAAGGCCTCCCCCATGGGTAGGTGGAGGCCGCAGCTGGCCTCAGTGACTCAGAGGCCCGGCCTCTCCCCATACCGCCCACCCTAGCGAGGAGGGCCCTGTCCCGCACGGGCTGTGCACGCTGAGCTGGGGCTCTCAAGCCGGGCGGAGGACCTGATCGCCCAGTGTTTTAAGACATGCACTTCTGGCCCACTTTGTTCCAACAACCTCAGTGTCCAGGCATAGGGCCGAGGAATCGTGCTGTTAGACTCTCCCCCTTGCAATTCTGATGATCGGCCTGACCTCAGAGCCATGGGCTTTGGTTTCTAAATTTCCTGATTAGGATAATACTGCGATTTGTCTGTCTGAAATACTGTACAGGAAGAGAAGGATGATGGCAGCACAAGAGGGCAGGTGACCAGGTACCTCATATGCTGTAAAGTTGACCCATTTATCTAGAATGCATTTTCCAGGGGTGCCTGCAGACCTGCAGAACGTGTGCACACACCACCTCCCACACCAGGAAAGGCTTGGGCCTGGATGTGCCTCCTCTGCACACGTGGCCTGGCTAAAAGCACCCCCTCCTCCCCACGCCCCCATGGCTGTGTCCCTAGGTCTTTGCAGACCCACTGGCCACCCCCCGCAGGGTGCCTGGTCCCATCGAGCGGCTCACTCACAGTTCGTCCAGGCAGTCCTCTGGCTGCTTCAGCCTGTGGCCGTGGAGGAGATAGTCGTACATCTCATGGTTCTGGACTCCGGGGTAGGGCGTCATCCCCCGAGTTGCAATTTCCCACATGGTCACGCCAAATGCCCACTGAGAACAAATCAACAAGAAGTAAGATTTGAGTCTTTTCAGAAAGTCTGAATGGACTTTTTCATTGGGAAAGGTCATTTCCTTAAAGCCCCGATGACCGTGCACAAAGCTGACAATTATGACTGAGACACGCTGCTCTCCCAACACGGCGGTAACGTGGTTGGTACGTCACTGTGCCCATTTGCTACTAACGCTCTTACGGGAAATCTGACAAGGGCAGCCAGAGCCTCCTGCCGAACCCATGCTCGTTCACAATGTTGTCAAGTGTTTTTGCTCCTCCTCTCTGGTTGAGGGCGTAACCACACAGCACCTTTTGTACATCATGTTGGTCCCAGAGAGCCACTGAATGAACTTGCTGAATTTAATATGAATATGAAATAGCTTAGTTGTGGGCAATATGTCACAATAGTGTAGCAGAGGAAAACGGGAATAAGTTAAGGGCCTGTGCAAAGACAGATCTTTTGAATGTCAGGAGACTTCACCAGAATCTAGAGTTCCACCTGAATCAGGGTGCCTAGCAATAAATAAGAGAGATGTGAGCACACTCCCGGCCCTCAGTTCATCATAGTGAAATGTTTGGCAGCTAAGTCACTTTGTTCAGCACGGTTCATCTCTGAAACTCAAGGTCCCCAGGAAAACTGTACCTACCACGTCACTTTTACTGGTGTAGACTCGGTCCGCAAGGCTCTCGATGGCGATCCACTTCACAGGCATCTTCGCGATGCGGCCTTGGCGGTAGTAATCACCGCTGTAAATCTTCTTAGAGAGGCCGAAGTCCGCCACACACACAGTCATGTCATCTCGCAACCTACAGAGAGGAGTTTGAGTCCTTAGATCCCTCACAGGCAAAGCCTTGAAGCACAGGTCTGCGTCACACGCACAGGAAGTAGCCCAAAGACACAGGCCCCACCTGCTTGGGGAACAACGGCCCAGCAAGTGAGGGGGAGCAGCAGCAGAGAGAGCACCCTGCACCCTGCTTGTCTGTGTGGGAATCGGACCCGGCAAGGCCATCTGTGCACAAGGATGGAGACACCAGGAGGGAACAGGGGAGCTGCACAGGCGTAGAAGGAGCCCAGCTCAAACCCAGGGCCTCTGGTCACTCAACGAGCATCCCAGCAGCCTTTACGCCTGACGTCTGGATGTAGCCCTGGCTCTGTGGTCCAAGGGAGCCTCCTGGCAGCCTGGGGGAGGTGGGCAAGTACAGCCTGCAAGAGGGGGATCCAGGACTCCCCGCAGAGATGGCCAGGTAGTACTGGAGGAGTAACTCAGAAAATTAAAGTCATACAATCACATTGACAGCCCATCCCATTAAAACAGATCCTAGGCGAGAAGGAGAAGGGAGAGAAGAAATGAGAGGTCTGGAGGTAGCATGACGACCCGTCCCTGTTTGCCCGACACCGACTTTTAAAACTGGACATCCCTTGTCCTGGGAAAGCCCTCAGTTCCGAGCAAACTGACAGCGGGTCACCCTTCTTGATAGGAAAAACGTTAAGGAAACATTGATGGGGAAAAAACGATTTTCACAGGTCTCCCTCTGTGGTAAGAATATTCTTTAAATTAAAAGACAAAAGCAAGACCCTTCTGGGCTTTCAAAAATGAGGTAAAAGTGGGAGGGAGCTGGGAAGGGGTGCACTGGCTAGGAGGAGTGAGGGCAGGCACCATTGTCACTTCTCCAGCCAAGAAAAGTAAATAAAAGCAACACATTTAAGGAACCTTCCCTCTTCCTGCAACAGTGAACTTAAGTCAAGACGCAGTTCCTGTCTTGAAGATCTCCCACAGAAAATGGCTCCGTGGCTGTAGCAGGAAGACGTGGGGAGAACTGGAGCTCAAAGTCCTAGTCTGTCCTTACTGCTCTGGTCGGTGTGTCCACGGAACAGGGCGTCTCCTCAGGGCAGCATCACAGGAACGTAGGGACAGACCTTCATGGTTTTCATTACTGTCTGCATGATTAGCTGACTTGTATGTAACTGGGCCCAAAGCCAGCAGATGGCAATGAACAGGGATCTCAAAGGTCTTACCTTGCCCTCCTAGGGCGTGAGAGTGTGAAAATGAAAACAGAGTCACAGGAGGAAGTTTGGGAGGGACTGAAAACCCGCAGGCACAAACCCAGCCATGCCTCAGAGACGCAGGAATCCCATCTCCAGAACTCTCTCTCCTCCTCCTGTGACAGCGACAGGCCACCCAGGGTGTCCCCACCACGAACACCAACACCGTGAGGTCCCACCGCCCAGGACGCACCCAGACCCTTACATGCAGTTTCGAGCAGCTAAGTCTCGATGGAGGAAATTCCTGTTACTCAGATACTCCATCCCCTGGGCAATGTCCACCATGAACTTCACCAGTGTCTGCACGGGAATGTGCTGGGGACGAAGCAAGAAGAAAGATTATTATTATTATTTTTTTTTACAAGGAAATCTGCAAGTTATCTCCATCTGGGGGGAAAACAGCATTTTTTCTCTGAAATGTGTGGCCATGAGACATGGAAACAAACTTCAGTTCTTTATCACTAATAGCACAAAAAAGGTTTTAAAAGAGGAATGAAAAAACAAACAAACTCTAGCCCTAACCGGTTTGGCTCAGTGGATAGAGCGTTGGCCTGCGGACTGAAAGGTCCCAGGTTCGATTCCAGCCAAGGGCATGTACCTTGGTTGCGGGCATATCCCCAGTAGGAGATGTGCAGGAGGCAACTGATCGATGTTCCTCTCTCATCCATGTTTCTAACTCTCTATCCCTTTCCCTTCCTCTCTGTGAAAAATCAATAAAATATATTTTAAAAAAACACACACAAAAAAACCCCCAAAAAACAAACAAACTCTAAAACTGTTTGGCAAATATCACATTTTCTTCTCCCCATGTTTAAAAGTATTGACAGTGAATAACATTCGTCTCCCAAGTCATGGGATCCAGTGGGATCTTCCGTGTCCTGAGTGCCAGTGGGACCAAGCACCCATGCCACACGGGGGGGGGGGGGGGGGGGGCGCTGGCTTTTGAGGGTGGGGTTTTCTAATGTTTTGAGGCAAAAAGCCCACTTTAAAGTAGCTGTCCAATTGTGCACCCACATCTGCTATCCCTTTGAAATGTTTTGAAAAGATAGTTTTCTTTTAGAGAGAAATTAGGATGGTCTTGGGCCCTTACCACAGGAATTTTCATTTGTGTTTCTTGGGACCCCCTGTAATGTCAGCAGCCTAGCGTTTTCTCCACGGCGTGAACGCACGCACGCTGCTGTGTTAAGAGACCATCCGGGTTGGAGCTGATTCTGAGGATGACGACAGAGGCAGTGTTCTCTGCAGACACTGCATGAAGGGCTGACGACTTCCTGGCCACCACAAGCAGGTCCACCCACAACACACTTTCCCAGCACACTGCATTTGTCATGACTCATTCCGTACGGCACGAGTTTTCCAACGTGGTGAGAATCAAGCCCTGAATTTTTAATGCTTTATATCTCCGTGTCAAGACCCATGTCGGTCACACGTTGTATGTACAATAAAATGCTTTAATTATGTTTTACCTTTACATAATGGACTTGTTAAAGAGAACATAAACAGATCAGGGAGACTTGGAAGTCCTATACCTGTGTTCTGTATAGCTGGGGCTTTAATTTTCTGAATGCTAATTTCCAGGAAAGGATTTGGGTTTTAAGAAATATCAAGTCTGCTAATATTCATGGAGATGAGTATCAGGTACTATTCATCTGTGTTATGTTTTCCTCGAACAATGATTTCATTCTTGCAAACTGTGACCAAAGTTATTTAAAAGATAATTGTGTGGGCGTGGCTGGTGTGGCTCAGTTAGTGGAGCATTGTCCCGTGCACTGAGCGGGTACCGGTTCTATTCTCAGTCAGGGCACATGCCCAGGTTTCGGATTCAATAACCAGTCAGGGTGCGTGCTGAAAGCAACTAATGGATGTTTCTCTCTCTCCCTTCCTCTCGCTCTAAAGAAAAAAAATCAATAAAAATTATTTTTAAAAAAGAAATTGCGTGGTAGGACTAATAAATGAGTTCAACAAAGTTACAGGACTCTAGATCGATATACAAAAAATCAATGTAGTTCCATAGACTAGAAATGAACACTCTTTCTGAAAATTAAATCGAAACAATTTTATCTACAAAAGAATAAAAAATAAAATACTTAGGAATAACTTTAACAAAAGAAGTACAAAACTTACACTCTGACAAGTACAAAATGAAAGACTCTAAAGATCTCAATAAAGGAAATGATAGCCTGTATTCATGGAGGGGAGATGAGGACAGGAGGCACTGAGGCCCTGCTGGAGGAGCACGCTATGTAACCGAGCCCGAGTCCTGCCACACCAGCAGAACAGAAAGTGCTTATTCCCCCAACTGACTGAACAGACAGCGAAGACCTGAATAAAAGCCTGACGTTCCGGTTTCTCTATGCATTTTGTGACTTCCAGCATTACCTATGGCTGCAAATGTATACATGGGAGTTACCTTCCAACACTGGAGATACACTTGTATTTTTGCAAATAGAAACTATTCATTAGTCAGTAAAATGCTGTGTACTGGTTTCTCTTGGTATACACAAGCTGATTCTCTAATTATATGGAAGGGCAACAGAACTAGAAAAGCTAAAAACAATTCTGGAAAGTAGAATAAATCTGGAGGAATCACAGTACCCGTTTTTAAGGCTTACAATAAAGCTACAGCAACCAACATGATTTCCATTTCCAAGGATAAAAAGAAAGATGGGCCCCGGCTGGTGGGGCTCAGTGGTTAGAGAATCAGCCCCAACACGGAAGGGTCATGGGTTCAATTCCTGGTCAAGGACACATACCTGGATTGCGGGTTCAATCCCCGGCCCTGGTTGGGGCATGTGTAGGAGGCAACCAATCAGTGTATCTCTCTCATAGGTGTTTCTCTTTCTCTCCATCCCTCTGCCCCCTCTCTCTGTTCTACTCTCTCTAAAAATCAATGGTAGAAATATCCTTGGGCCCTGACCAGTTTGGCTCAGTGGATAGAGTGTCGGCCTGCGGACTGAAGGGTCCCAGGTTTGATTCCGGTCAAGGGCATGTACCTGGGTTGTGGGCACATCCCCAGTAAGGGGTGTGCAGGAGGCAGCTGATGGATGTTTCTCTCTCATCGATGTTTCTAACTCTCTATTCCTCTCCCTTCCTCTCTGTAAAAAAATCAATATAATATATTTAAAAAGAAAGAAAGAAATATCCTCGGGTGAGGGTTAACAAAACAAGAAAGAAAGACGGGTGGATTAAGTTCACCCTCAGTGTCTCTGAAAAACAGTTCAGGGCACCTTCCCTCTGAAAACCGAGACAGGTCCCGCACGCAGGGATTTCAGAGTGAACACACTAGAGAGGCAACTTCAAAAGAAAGAGGCCACCCCGACATCACAAGGGGCCCCTGGCTCCAGTGTGAGGGGCCTAAGAGTGTGCTCCCAGCTGACTTCCTCCCCCATAAACAGGAATAACAGGACCAGGAGGAGACCTGCCGTGAAGGCGGATACCCCGTTGCAACCCCTAGGGTGCACAGGGAGCACCAAACAAAGGCTCGAGTCCTTGCGCTCCCTCCTTCATATTCAAGGTCAGATGCTGAGTTTGCCCAGGCCTTGTCAAGTGTCCAGAGGCAAGGCAGCGGGAATTCATTACCTTTGATCCTGTCTCCAGTCGGGAATAGAGTAAGTAGGTATGTAGGTCGCCGTATTTCATGAAGGGTAAAATCACCATGGGCTTCGGGGTGCCTTGAGAGCCCATTTCTATACACACACCTGAAATTAAGAGCAGAGTTCCTTACAAAGAGCCCCTGTTAGCAGCGACCGGAAAAAGCACGCAGGGCAGGAGCCTGGGCCAAATTGAAACCACGTGCGCCCAAGTGAACAGTTAAAAAAACAAACGCTCGTAACTCACACGCCGAGTTCAAGAATACTGAACGCACCCTGGGTCCACATCTTGGTATTTTTTTTTTCTTTCTTTCAGGTTAGGGCCAGTCTTTGCATGAGAGTGCTCAAAAATTAGTCTATCACAAGTAGAGCCTCGCAGAGACCTGGTGAGTTTTCATTAAATTGATTCCAAGTGAGGGGCAGGGACTGCATCAGAATTCAAGAAGCAAACTCATCTCATGTGACAGTGAAACGCTTCATCGTATGAAGACGTGCGCTGAAGCCAAATGCTTAAACTACGAAAAGTATTTTGAGGTAGAATCCACATCCCTAAATTTTAACAGTTACACACGGGCAAAGCTGCAACCCATTTACCATGCAATTCTAGAAGGAGAGCTGTCACCTGACACCGGGCTTGCAGAGCTCTTGCACATTGTGGTGCAATTACAAAGCACGATTGTTCTCGGTCTGCTGAAGTCAAGAGCTGCCAATGAGTAACACTCATTTCTTTGACATCATCTTATATCCAAAGATTAGTTTTCACATCTCCCTTGAGTGTCAAAGACACTCTGAAAGCTCCCCAAAGACTTTAGCATTTATTAGATGGCAGGGCAGCAAAAATAAGTCGTCAGAACATTGTTATTCTCAGGCTGCTCTCCCTCTCGGAACAGTGTCGCTTAAACAGCAACCACTGGAACCCGATCTCCCCATTCGGTGTTTTTTAGCTAATGATGCTAAAAGCCAAATTCTGACATTAAATCACGTCCCATTTTTACGCACTTTTACCATAAGCCTCCGAAAATGTTAACTGTAAGGAGAAGCCTTTTGGGTGAAGAAACCCCAGGTTGTAAATCACCGTGGGTTATACCAGGTTTCCCTTTGGCACAGAGTGGATGCGCTGAGCCCCTCTGGCCACCAGGCCTGCCTTTCTCCAGGTACCTAGGAGCCGGATGACGTTGGGGTGGCTGAAGTCTTTCATGCATGCGGCCTCGCTGAGGAACTCCTCGATCTCTCGCTGGGAAAAGTTGTCCACTGAAAGAAGAGATGGGAAACCTCAGGCACAGTTAACATGCTCCATGAGGGGAGGGGCAGCAGCAATTCTGTTCTCTCTAAGTAAAGTCAGGAAAAGACAAAACTGTGGCAATAGCAAATACATGAGTGGTTGTCAGGGGCTGGGCAGGGGTAAAGAAGGGGAGCACAGGCGATTTTAGGGTGAAACATCTGTAGGACACTGTGACAGTGGACACATGACATTATGCACTTGTCAAACCCACAGAATGTACAACACAGGGTGAACCCTAATGTAGCCTATGGATGCCAGTCATTAACGTATGAATACGGATTCGTCAACTGTAAAAACTGCACCACACTAATGCAAGATGTTTATGATAGGGGGCTGTGTGTGGCGAGGACACATGGGAACTCTGTACTTGCTGCCCAGTGTTTCTGTAGCCCTAAAACTGCTCTAATAATTAAAGTATATTAGTTTTAAAAACTAATATCAAATCCAAACTGTTGCAATCAGTTTGGCCTTAAAGAAAGAAGGGACACATGCCTCTCTCCATCAGAGCTTGAGTCTGGCTGCTCAGCCCTGCCTTGTGAACTAGAGACACTTTCATACCAAGTTTCTGGAATTAAAGCAACTTAAGAGAGACATTTAAAAATCTCCACTAGGCTAAGTGACATTAGTTAGTGACAGGGACACACACTGTGTGGTCAACTTGTATGAGGTACGCAGGGCAGTCTAATTCACAGACAGAAGTACAAGGGGAGAGCTAGGGGATCAAGAGCTGTTTAACCAACCAAGTTTCAGTTTTGTAAGCCGAAAAAATTCAGGAGATGATGGTGGTAACGGCTGCACAATAATATGAACGTACTTAATGCTTAAGCCTAGAACGGGTTTCGTGGGTGACAGGTAACTCACGTTTCATGGTCTTCACGGCCACTTTCTCGGAAGTTCCATCCTGTTGACTAAGACTTCCTTCCATGACAGACCCAAACTCTCCTGTGAAGTAAAACCACAGCTGTGCGGACCTTGTGCAGAATCTCTCCTGACCACAGAAACACCACAGGCCAGAGGCACGTTCTCATGTGGCCCGAGGACCCATACACAGCAGCAGGCAGAGCGGCCAGGCCATCCGCACTCGAAACCCAGGGCAGAAGCCAGGAACTAACCTCCCGCTTGTCGCACCGAGGCTGGCTTGGGTTTAGCTCAGATCACCACTTTATTACAGGACAACATGGGGAGTGTTTTTGAAATTCATAAAGTAGAAACTCTGAACACCATCATCATTCATCCTAACACCAGAATATCAGGTTGACAGATTAAATATGTATGTGCACCCTTGTCCCTATTTAACCAGGAAGGTGCCAGGAATTATAAACTTGAGAACTAGAGGGATAAATGTAAATGATATAGGAAGCCAACCAGTGAATTACATGCTTTTCAGTGGAGGAAGGGAATTCATATTTTCAAGGCCTACTGCGTGTGCTAGGCACTACAGAGCCCCATTCATGCCCAATCTTAGTTTCAAAAATCACTATTCACTTTTTCATTTTAAATGATAAAATAGAACTCTTTGTATTATCATTTAAAGTCACAAAATGGTATTTTATGTAACAAATCTGTATTTTTAAAAATTACTGTGAACTGCTTACTTTCTTATCCCACATTTTAAAAGAATTAAACTGTTTACCTTCACCCAGAATTTTTCCAAGAATTAGAAGGTTCCTGTCAATCATAACATCTTCCAGCTTACGCTGCAGCTCCTCGCTGACTCCCAAGCTGCTTACTGTGAAAGAAGTGACAGGGGACATATGAGTGGTCAGTGTGCTTCCCTTCACTGGAATATAATTAAAATGATATATAAAGCCCCATCAAATAGTTAAATGCTTTCTCCATGTTATACCCCAAGGCTCTTCTCCCCCAAATACCAGTAATAAAATATCACACTTAATACTACTATGATTACAGCGGATAAAATGAACCCTTCAGGCAAGATTAACTCTGAAAATTTCTAAAAATCACAACCTCATTTGTCCTTCCCACGTGCAGTATCAGTAACTGGCAATCAGCTTCCTGCTGGGAAGGTTCAGCCCTGACTAGGGGTGAGGAAGAGAAGTCAATAGGTGTTTCCTAGTGGAGTATTTACTGTTACATCCCTAAGGACAGGTCACAAAGGAGCCTGGGGCACTTCCCTTCCTCCCTGCCAGGGAAGGAGGCGCAGAAACCAAGAGCACAAGCTGAAACACAGAGCACAAGCTGCTGTGGTACATGAGCCTCATCACACTGACATGCCAGTGTGATGGCATGGAGAACAAGATCTTCTGTAATAAGGTGCAGCACTGACAGGAAGTGTTACCAATAAGAACCATTAACCAGGGGAGGGAGACCCATTCAACGACTACTTGGCAAATGACTCCGTTTGTGCCCCCGAAAGGCAATGAGCAAGGCTTTGGAAGAAAATAACAACAGCCCTGCTGGTGTTGCTCAGTGGTTGAACCTATGAACCAGGAGGTCACGGTTCGATTCCCTCCTGGACAGAGCACATGCCCTGGAAGCAGGCTCGATCCCCAGTGGTGTGCAGGAGGCAGCTGATCAATGATTCTCTCTCATCATTAATGTTTCTCTCTCTCCCATTTCCTTCCTCTCTGAAATCAATAAAAATATATTAAAAACAAAACAACAACAAAAACCATGTGGATAATCTGAACATTTTAGCTCTCGGTAAAAAAATGTTACCCAAATGGTCCTCCAATATAGAAAAAAAATTGATGTAAATTAAGAATTTTTTAAAATGTAAGAATATCTGCTCAGTGGGTGTGGCTCAATGGTTGAGTGTTGACCCATGAACCAGGAGGTCACGGTTCAATTCCCCATCAGGGCACAGGCCCGGGTTGTGAGCTCGAGGATCAAGCCCATGCTGGAGGCAGCCAATCGATGTCTCTCTCATCTCTCTCTCTCCCCTCCCTCCGTTCCTTCCTCTCTCTCTCTCTCTCTCTCAAAAATCAATAAAAACACTTAAAAAATATAATAACACCTAAAAGTCAAACTTCTAGATTAGAAAAGGAAGGAAATTGTAACATTCTATATCACCCAAGTTTTTATTTCATAGCAACCTATATACCATTGTTCTTATATCTGGCTTGTTATTTTGGTGTTTTAGCAAACATCCAGAAGCTTAAATATGAAAGTCTTTGCACATACTTTTGTTGCAGGATTCAGGGCAGGAAGAATAGGCAAACTGAGACAGCAAAGTTAAAACAAGGCCAAACTGCGGGGCAATTAGCAGCCAGCTTGTAACTAACAAGCCATTATCCACCCCAGTCAAGGACACAGAGCAAATGGTTAAAAACCTCCCTAATGAGAGAATGCAGAAAGGGAGGGAGAAAGGAGAAAGGAAAAAAGGGCCATTTACTCCCTAAGCAGAGAAGCCAGCAGTCACAAGGCTTGGTAAGATAAAGTTGCCAGATTCTTCTCTTGAATTCTGGGAAGGCCACAACAAAGTAAACAAAGTGAAAAAGGGGACCTGGAGAATTAATCTGCACCAAAATAGTCAGCAGAGGAATTCTGAGACCTATAGACAGGGAGGTATATAACCCCTCAGACCCCCACCCAACCTGCTTTTCAGATGAGCTGAGAGCCTGTCTGTGCTTCATAAGCCAGATGTATAGGTTTGCTTGCTTTGTTTCTGCTTTATTCAATAAAGATGCATGCTTTCATTGCTTTAATAAATTGGCTTTTCTTCCCACCCCCCTTTTTTCTTCTTCTAAATTGGCTTTTCACAATGCCAATTCATTTATATGAGAAGACAAGGATCAAGGGTGAGGACAGCCCTCTCCCACTGGCTCCTGGGGCTGTCCTGTCTTGTCTGGTAACACCTCTCTGGTGTCAGTGAGAGATGCCTATAACACTTTCTACACAATTTCTGAAATTATTCGAGAACACAGAACTATGTGTTTATTCCCACTGGTCAACGAGAAGAACGCCCACTCTGAGTCAGCAAAGCCCAAACCATAATTGATACCAAGGGTGTCAGCAAATCGTTCTGAGTTGGGGGCCAGGAAATGAAAAGCTCTGAGATGGTCAGTTGTTTTGCCGTTTCCTTTAAACCCCTGACCTCTACCCACATCTCCTGCCACTTTTCAAGGCATCTGGAGGCTGTCACCCCATCTACTTCACCCCAGATTTCCAGGAAGCTGGCCGGCAAGGATGCACAGGGTCATGTCTGACTACCTACTTGCCGCTTGCTGAACACATCTTGCAGGGTGACGGTATTGATTCTTTGATGCCTTTGGCTTTTGTGAGAAATCTGTCAAGGATTCTGTTGTTCTTTCTTTGCTCTTAACTATTTTAACTTTTGCCGGAAAAGAGAAATGGAAGTCAACTTACATGTGAGTTCGATGGCTCGCCGACTGAAGGACTTCTTTGCTGTGTAATTGACCACCAGTTCCACGTCCTCGCCCGTGAAGGCGTTCCTGGTGAACAAAACAGACAGCTCAGAAAATGTGTAAAACACAGGAAACAAAAAAACCACGGGATCACCCACAATTACAGAATTGCTAATGCTTTGGTGAATTTCCTTCTCATTATTGGTGCATACATATTCTGTTTTATTTTTGTGCATAATTAAGCGTCAATTTAAAGGCTTCTAATCAAAGTGCTCATTTAACAGCAACGGAGTTTGAGCAGCGAAGGCCCGTTGATGATCTTCTCTGTGCAGACCCCTCCGGGCTGGCTTTCCCTATAGGCTGCCTGTGGCACTGGCCTCAGTGAGGGCGCTGCCCGCCCAGAGAGCACAGACAGGGCTCTCAGAACACCGAGGAGCCGGCCGGCAGGACAGGCATTGTCACTCGGCATAACCATCTATCTCATCGACACCACTGAAGAGAACATTTTTTATTGTTAATCCTCACCCGAGGATATTTCTTCCATTGGTATTTTAGAGAGAGTGGAAGGGAAGGAGGGAGAGAGAGAGAGAGAAGCATCGATGTGAGAGCGACACATCGATTGGTTGCCTCCCAACTGCACTCCAACCAGGGCTGGAGATCGAACATGCCCTTGATTGAGAATCGAACCCACTACCCTTTGGGGCATGGGCCAACGCTCTAACTACTGAGCAACACAGGCCAGAGCCAAACAAAACATGTTTTAACTGGGGCACTTACCCAAACCTCGTCTCCTGGACTCTTTTTCTGATGGCCAGAGAAACATACAAAACCAGCCCAATCAGAATAAATCCGCAGAAGCAGCCGAGGACGATGAGCACGGGGTCTGTACTGCCAGGTGTTGGAGCTGATGAGGGGGCCAGATCTACCCAACCTGAGAAAAAGCCAATGGAAGCAATTCAGAACATCTCCTGGGATCCGAAACACACAGGAAACACTGGCTTATAATGGGGAAGAGCAGGTAATCATAAGCTTCAGAACCGGCCCCTCAGGATTCCGTGACCCAGAAACATAGGCAGTCCTTGCTGAGACTGTGTAGGGGTCTCAGGCATCAATGGTAACCATGTCAGCAACGAAGGTATACGGAAGTGACATGGTCAAATTAACATTCACCTGGTCTACTGTAACTCACACACTGGAAACACTGAGCATTAGGCACCGTTATTTCTTTGTAAACACGTATCAAGAGTGGTGTGAACAGGGCTGGCCGGACTGCCAGTGTGTAACTTGTGACGAGGACAGAATCTACTTTCTGTGCCTGCGCGTTGTCATGCTCCATTGTAAGTTCGGATCTGCTTCCGACAACTTATCCTTTGTGCTTTCAAGGCTATAGTACCTCTCAGAGTTCCTTCGTGTGAAGATCTTTGCCGGGGTACCTCCGTCGGGAACATCTCCCTCCTTTTGGGTACAATCACTTCATTCATGTGGGCAAGCTCACCAGTCCCTGGCTGTGGATCTAAGAATCTGTGAGCTCTTTCTTCCATAATTCCACACACATTCAACTCAAATTTCACTGCAGCTCATTTTTCCTTTCTTTACTACACTTTCATCTTTGATCGCCAACTCTCTTCCACATCTCCATTTTTGTGCAGATGTCACGTGGGTTTGTCACTTACGGAAGGGGGCAGCACGGTGATATGTCTTGGATGTGAGTGAACTGAATCATGCAAGTACAGTGACCAGCCACGAACAGACTCTGAGAAGTAGCACACCGACTGTGGTCACGAGGAGCCTATTAGTTATGTGGATTTGTGCACTGAGGAGCCGGCAGCGAAGTGTGTGTTTTATGCAGGTCTCACAGTTAACATACGATGGTAGCTCACATTTGAACCATATTGTGAAGGAACGAAGTTATTTCACTGAACAATGGTAACTGAAATGCATGCATATTGGAATCGTGCCAAGCAAGGACTGCCAGCGTAGCAAAGCTTTTGTAATTCTGACTTTTTGTTATTGTTAATCCTCACCTGAGGATATTTTTTCCCATTATTCTTCAGCGAGAGTGGAAGGAAAGGAGGGAGGGAGGGAGAGAGAGAGAGAGTGAGAGAGAAACATTGATGCAACTGAGACACATCAACCAGCTGCCTCCCGCAGGTGCCCTAACCGGGGGCAGGGAGCAAACCCGCAACCCAGGTATGTGCCCCTGATGGGGAATCAAACCCATGACCCTTCGGTGCTCCAGCTGTTCTCTAACCACTGGGAAACACTGGCCAGGGTGTAAAGTCTGACTTTTTAACCTGTGCATTTAGAATCGGAATCTTGTTGACTGTGAATTTCTACCAGGCAGGTAAGCCTGGTGTCCCCATCACCAGTTACTAATGGTCCCCGGTGCAGAGGCTATGGGCTGCTGGGCCTGATATATGACTCCAATTCTGCACTTAAGGGAAAGCATATGAGAGAGTCTCTGGAGGAGACCATCAGGGACTCACCAGTCTGCTCAAAGTTCCGTTTGCTCTGAGTACAAAAGCTGTGCTTGCAAGGACTTGTAAACACACAGGTCACACTGATATACATAGATGCCTGTGCATGGAACTGATGACACCAGTTTAACATCAAACAACCCAGGGCCGGACACAGTCAGAACAAAGCTGGCTCCCCTCATCTATGGAAGTAAGCACAGTGTTTGGGCCACTTGGGGTACGCGGTGACCCCCTTGACAAAGAACACTCCAACGATAGGCAGGACCCATAATGCAAGGCCGGGCATTTAGCTCAGGGAGCCCAGGGTCGTCGGTGGGCGGCTTCTGCAAGAAACCCTGCATGTTCTGGACTGAGCGATCATGAAGCTGCCTCAGGCCTGAACGGGCAACAATGGGACAAGCAGCACTGGTTAAAACAGCATAACAACTATCAGTTCTAGAGAGTGAAGGGTCAGCCACACTGCCTTGCCAACATTCCGTCGGCACACCTCATTTAACCACTTTCAGGAAACCAAGTCAAACCCTGAGCGGACTGATCCTCCTCGTAAGTTAGAACCACTCGTAGTCACGCTAGTGGAGGCCTCTCACGCTGAGGTGTGGCCCTATCGAGTTTCTTTACCATGGCAAACGGGTCTTTATGGTTCAGCCCTAAGCCAGCTGTCCATCCCCCAGCTGGCCATCTGTGTGCTGCCTGGACGCACGGCTCCAGCAGCTGAGGGAGCCCGGCTCTCACCGTGTGCAGGGACGAATATTTTCACGGGGTCACTGAAAGGCCCGACCCCTCCTGTGGTGACTGCGGCGATCCTCACTGTGCATGTGGCATTGTGGACGTGAACGGGGATCTGAGCATGGCTGCCATCCTGGCCGACTTCCTCAGACAGCTCTTCCTGGGGACAGACAAGGAAGTAAAGGAAATGAAACGCTAAGCTGCCTGGGGCACGTGGCCTGTTCCACCACAGTTCCTCCTGAGGGAGTCCTCCCACCACATCCCAGGGGCCAGTGGCCATGATTCCACAGCGTCCTTCCTCACTCGGGCCACAGCCAATAGAACAAAAGGGCAGTGACACAGGGACACAGGGATGCAGGTCGGCTGTTCTGCCCGCTCGCTGGCCCTGCCCCCGCCACGGGTCGCTCTCTGTGTGTGGGGCGACCAGCTAGGCGGGGGCCGTGGCCTAGCACTGCCCACATCCCTTGCCACCCACCCCATTCCCAGTTCACCATCAGGTGATCGGAACCTGCCAGCTGGGGAAAGGGACCAAGAGGTGGTCAGTGCACCTCATAGTGACTGGTCGAGCGGTCATTCTGGTCGTTCTGCCATTTTGGTCAATTTGCATACTGGCCTTTTATTATATAGGATATTGTTGTCTATATTCACGTACTGTGCGTTAGATTTGCAGGATTTATTTACTACTCGGTACAAGTCAGTACCAAACCTAGTTTTGATGATGGGTTAGCTGGCCATTCTCTAATTTGTGAAGGACAGAAAATCATCAGAGAGTCCTAGTAACTCCCTGGTCCAAGCCCACATCCTGCAGCCCTGCCCTGCGTGAGTCAGGCAGGCTATGAGGAAAATGCATCTACTTCAGAGTTTAGCACCTCACAGCTCTTCAATGTACAAGACCTTCTGCCTGACCAGGAACATGGGTACTTTTTGTCTACAAAGCCTCAAAAACAAGACTTCGTGTATGAGAGAAATTAGCTCAAAATAAGAGGAAATGGGTAACTGAGAAAGAATTAAATCCCTAGCCATGGCTGGTGTGGGTAAGTGGTTAGAGTGTCAGCCTGCACACTGGAGGTTCTCAGGTTCAATTCCTGGTCAAAGGCATGAACCTCGGTTGCAGGCTGGATCCCAGCCTGGTTGGGGCACGTGCCGGAGGCAACCAATAGATGTGTCTCTCTTACATGGATGTTTCTCTCTATCGCCCCCTCCCCTCCTCTTCCACTCTCTCTAAAAGTCAATGGGAAAAATATCCTCTGGTGAGTATTAACAAAACCCATCCCCCTCCTCCCCACCACAGCAATCACCATGCTGTTGTCCATTCTCATGAGTTCCCTTTTTTCTTTCTTTCTTACTCAATCCCTCCCACCCACTCCAACTCCCTAACCCCCAGAGCTGTCAGTTTGTTCTCTATCTATGAGTCTGTCTCTGTTTTTTGTTTGTTTATTTTGTCCATCAAACTCCACATATGAGTGAAATCATATGACGCTTGTCTTTCTCTGACTGGCTTATTTCACTTAGCATAATGTTCTCCAGGTCCATCCATGCTGTTGAAAAGGGTAAAATTTTCTTCAGAGGAGTGACTTTCTCATTTTCACCTCCTGTCCCTTAAATGAGTAAAGAGCTAATAATCCATGTAAAGTGTTTGGAATGGCGGCTGCCTGGAGCAAATGTCACCCAAGTGTGGCGATGGCCACCATCATGGCTGTTGTCATCATGCTGAAACCCCAAGTATGGAAGTGATGGCAGGCACGGCTTATGGTCACACATTTTGGAAATACATAAAAATTATCCCATTCTAGGGGTGGGATTACAATAGATTTTGAAGTAGTGATTAGAAAAATATATGATAAACATTTTAGTGGAGGCTTAGCATTTTTTTCTAAGAATATTCTTAAATGGTAACCTCCAATATAGTTTTAAAATATTATTGTTTTTTAAAAAGTGATGTCATTGATCCATTGTTTTGATGCCAAGTGTATAAAGAGAGGCATGACCACATCCATATCCTCAAGTATTTCAATTCTGATTTTTAAAGCGGACAGAGAAACCCATTTGAAATCCCACCCAGGCAGGAGCCACCCTCAGTGTCAGGTGCCGACCGCGGAACGTGGGGCCGTGTTCCTGGCACGAGCTGGTCTGGTCATGGGCACAGGCCGTGCAGACTGCGTAGTTCTCATTTATGACCTTTCATTTTTCACCAACACAGGCCCGTATCCTCAAGGACTTAAAATATAAGAGCGTTTTCAGGAAATGAAATCGAAAGCATAGTATGACATTGATTACAACTTTACTTGCAGATAAAACCCGTGGAACTGTCCTGTTGGGGAATGTAAGAGCATGTCTTCCAGAACAGGATGTCTTGTGTCTCACGTGGGTATTAACTCATCAGGGCGACCGCAGTGGTGCTTTTATTCAGCCATCAAAAGACTTTAATATGTTCTACTCTGTGAGAAGGCACGACCCTATCTTTGTAACTCTAAGAATATGGCCCTTTTTATTGCCTCAAAGAACTGTAACACTCAGTCGGGCAAGGACTAGCAGATAAAGCTTCTGTCGTGCTACAACAACAAAGGTAGCTTGTTCAAAAGGGTTCAAATTCACAGGCACCAATGCAAAACTCTCACACCTTCAAATGCGTCCTGTCCTTACTTCTTTCTGCTAAGAGGCCACACTATGGAATTTGAACAAGACACTATATTATGAAGAAAACCAAGGGCATCTGGGGAAGAGCAGGGAGGCTCTGAAAAATACAGTCTTTGGAGTCAGCCAGACCTGGGTTCTGATCCCAGTGCTACCACCTCTAAGCTTTGGGATTCTCGGAAAGTTACTCAACATCTCTGAGCTTCAACTTCCTCAAATGAACACTGAGAAGAGGAATGTCTTCCTCAACATGTTTTTGCAAGGGCTAAGTGAGTTCCTTTATGGAAAACACTCAGCACATGATCTTGCACAAAGGCTATTTCTTAATTCCTATACCATGTCCCACAAGGTGCTGTATCTGGTCTTCTTTCCCTATATATGTAAGTCCTTCTCACAGAAATGACCTTGTAGTATCTCTCAAGGCTGTCCTGTATCATTCAAGGCTGTCTTGTTCCCCAAACTGTAACATTCATTTAACACATTGTAGGTTTCTCCCCCAGGCAAAATGCACCATCCTCGACGGATCCTTGATTAAAGTGTTTGAGACCTCTATCTGGCTTAACAAGAACCATGACTATTCCCCATATCTAAAAATGACACCAGTTCAAATGCTCTGCCCTCCTTAGACACTGAGTGAGAGGGAGGATGGGGGGAAGGGAGAGGGAGGGGCACTTGCCTACACCCAGGAGCGCAGCGTGTCAGGAGGCAGAGTTCTAGGCCAGCGAAGGAATCTTCCAACACACTGGGGCTCCCCTGGGTCTTTGAAGTTGTTTCTCCATAATAATCTGCCATGAAACTTCCCTCTGATCGAGACCTCTACCCTTCCAATCACAGCAAAACCAGCATTAGAGCCACAATCCCACAACAATGAGCTCTATAAGAATGACATGGATCAAATCGAGTGCCTAACATCTGGGCAATTCCCACGTCAAAGTTAAACATATCTCTTCACTGCAGAACATCAGAGAGCCTTGAACTTGCCAGTAGGCACTTGGGTCTTCAGGGAAGGACATAATATGTAATATTTTATAAACTGATTTACTTACTGAATTATTTTCTCATAGAAGGTCTACTGATACCTTATGCGAATGAGAATGAGATAAGAAACACTAGTCCATACTCATCAAAGACTGTCCCATTCACCGTCAAGCCCAGTACAAGTAGCAGCCAACTGCAGATTAGCTCATGCCAGTGTCCTTGGCAGGACACAGGTAGCGGCTGACCTTGGCCTGCATAACCAGGGAGGCCCTAGAGCCAGCACACCTTCTGGATAGCTTCAGATCACAACAAAGCACCTCCTAACCACCTCCACAAGCAACACATTCAAGAGACAGACTCAGCAGGCACCCAAGTCCCTGTGAAGTAAGTCCTGCTCGATGGTGTGGGCCCCTGCATGGCTGATCCTCCACTGTGGTTACAGCCAGTCCTTTCAGCCAATCGGCCAGAGAGTAAATCCCTCCCATGGATGTGTCAACAGCAGTTAATGCTCAACTATAACAGGAAGGTGTACAGCCCACATTTGGGGGGGGGGGGTGCACCTGGGGTGCTCAGCTCAAATAATCATGAAGCTGTGCCACAGGACCCTATAGGACACCTCTACCAAGCCTGGGTGACACAGCAGCTTTACCTAATACATAGAAACAAACACAGGGAGACTGCCAAAATGAGGAGACAAAGAAACATCTCAAAAGAAAGAACAGAACAAAACTCTAGAAAAAGAACTAAACAAAATGGAGACAAGCAATTTACCAGATGCAGAGCTTAAAGCACTGGTTATAAGGTTGCTCAATGAACTTAGGGGAAGAGGAGATGAACTTCAACGAAGAGAGAGGAAACATAAAAACAGAACTAGAAAACATAACGAGTCATAAATGAAGAATATGCTAATAGAAATGAAGACTACATTACAGGGAGTTAGCAGAGGAGTAGAAGAAGTAAAGGATCAAGTCAGAGATTTGGAAGATAAGGAAGCAGAAAACACCCTATCAGAACAGCAAGAAAAAAAATAATAATCCAAATATATGAGGATAGTATAAAGAGCCTCTGAGACAACTTCAAGTGTACTATTATTCATGGGGGTGCCAGAAGGAGAAGAAAGAGAGCAAGGAATTAAAAACCTATGTGAAAAAATAATGGAAAACTTCCCTAACCTGGTGAAGGGAATAGACATAAAAGTCCAGGAGAGATGAAGTTGTGACTAACTCTTGCCCCTCAGAAATGAAGGGTGTTTGAGAAATAGAGGTGAAGGATGCATAGGTCAGGCTCCTCCCAGGGTTGGCTGACCTTATATTTTATTTGCCTCCCGTTACAGTTCCTGAGCTGGAAGCTCAGCTGCATCAGAGGATTTGTCTGCAGTAAAGTGAACCACAGACGCGTCTGTTGTCACAAGACCATCACAATGCACAACGTACAGAAGGATCGCAATGCAAGTGACCTTCTCACGGGGATGATCCAGCATCTCGAAGGAGGTGGTGATTGGAACTGTCACCGCCCTAACTGGCAGCACTGTCCTCCCTGCAGAGGGAATGATCTGAGCAAAGGGGGAGAATGCACAGCCCAGCTGGGTGTTAATGGCAGTGAGTGCATTAGGCTCCGTGCTGCGTCACCCACAGGGCTTTCAGCACTCCTGCCCCGTCAGCTCAAGCCCCCCACTAAAGGAGGAGCTATCAGCCCAACTGGCATGGCTCAGTGGTAGAGCTTCGACTTATGAACTAGGAGGTCACGGTTCGATTTCCAGCAGGTCAGGGCACATGCTGGAGTTGCAGGCTCAATCCCCAGTAGGGAACGTGTATGAGGTAGCCGATCATTGATTCTCTCTCATCATTGATGTTTATATCTCTCTCCCTCTCCTTTCCTTTCTGAAATAAAAAATAATAATAATAATAATAATAATAATAATAATAAAGAAGCTATCATCCACGCCAGAGGAGGGAAAAAAAAGGACCTGCTCATAAATGTCTGCCAATGATCACTATCTTCTGCCAACCAAGCAAGAAAAAATTCCATTGACTCAAAACAAAATGATTGTGCCTTCATGTACTATCCTAAGAATTGAGCTTTGTGAAAAGGAGATTTTCTCTAAGATTTGACTCCCCTGTCCCAGTCAGGGTGCAAATGCAGTTAATCCACAGGAACCTTGCACATGCTCTGGGACAAAAGACCAGGAAATGCGAAGCTCCTTCTCTTGTAGCTGAAACGCTAGTGCAGGGTTTCACTGGTACAAACAACAGCCTGCAGTCATTTACTATGAGACATGAGAGATCATGGACTCTCAGCCCTCTTCTTCCCGTCTCCTCTACTTCCATCATCTATTGCGTCCAACAGTCTGCTTCTGGTAGGTAAACTGAGGCAACAAAAGAAAGAAAACAAGTCTCAACTATCCTACTAGAAAATAGCAGTTTTGGTAAAAGTTGGATGATGTGAGATTGAAAATGACTGAAACGAGCTCAGACATCATCTGTGGGTGCAGCTGTTCCCCGTCCCTCTCTCCTGCCAAGAAGCTGTTACTTTCATGTGATGCCCTGTACAAATGCCACCGGGAAGCCAAAAATCTGACCCATCACCGGGTTACATCCATCGGGAATGTGAAACACGAAACAAGGAGGCTCTTCGTGATGGTGGTAAAGAGAGAGTCCTGGTGGTGAACCCAGTGCGTCTACCCTGTCACAAAGGAGTACAAGTGACCTCAGCCCTCTCCCTCTCCCAAGTGAGGAGGGGCCTGCCTGGGACCTGCACCCCCGCCTCTCCCCGCGGGCCTCATTACTCAGCTGCATTCCCCACACTTCTGACTTTATTCTCAACACAGCTGTGATCTTTACACCTCACAGTAACCAAGTCAGAATGTCCCTCTGGCTCGACTGGCATCATGCCTAAAAAACTCACTCCCACTGGAAGGGCACTGGCTGGAACTTAGGGAGCAGTCAGTTTCTCATGTAGACCCCTCTGCCTTTTTTTGCTATTATGCAATGAAACTACTATTTACACCAGACAGTCCTTACTGAACTACGGAGGATCTTGCCATCTTCGCTGATAAGGCGAGAACTATCTGACATTCTGACACCTCCATGTATCCCCCAGTTCCCAGCACAGGCTAGTACTCAATCAACAGTCACGACAATTCTGATGGTTAATTTTATGTGCTAACTCGAGGCCCAGTGCACAAATTTGTGCATGGGTGGGGTCCAGCTGACCCGCCCCAATTGGGGCCAATGGGGCCGGGCTGGCAGGGGGTGGGGCCGTGGGCAGTTGGTGGTCAGGTCCTGCCCCCTATCGGGGTGGGGGTGGGGCTGATCAGTGGCAGAGCCAGCCAGGGAGAGGGGCCCTACCCCCTGGTCAAACTCCCGGTTGAATTCCCGGTCAAGGGGACAATTTGCATATTAGCCTTTTATTATATAGGATGGTAGCCAGGTACATGGTCAAATACAGATACGTTGTCACATACTCAGCTGGATGTTGGTATGAAAGGTATTTTTAGATGAGATTGATATTTAAATCAGGAGCTTAGGGAGAGCAATCAAGGTTGCCTTCAGGGTGGAGGGTGCCCTTCTCGACCCAGGCCTTCCTTTTCCAGCCAGTGTGCCTCTCCCCAGTCACACTGCTGGGCAGCGTGGGCTCTTCTCAGTGAGCAGCAGGAGGAGCTGCTGAGTGACCTGCCCGTTGGCAATATGCTCTGGTGGAATGAGGCAGATCTGAGGTTACTTTTAACAAATTCAATTTTCTTATATGTAAAATAGTAATAGTCATATCAGCCATCTTCGTAACACACAACCCTCAAACTGGCTGCCTAAGTTCAAGGTTCTCATTGGCTCCCTTGCCATCTGCCAAAGTCTATCAGACCCCTGGCCAGCATCCAGAGCCCTCCACGCATACCAGGACTCCTGATCCAGTTTCCCCTCACACTATACCCCTGAAAATATTCATGTTTCAGGGCCTTGAGTGAGTCATGATCCCCCAAAGCTGTCACATTATGCCTCATCTCACGTGATCTTTCTCCATCTGGAACTCCTCCATCGTCAACTGTCAAGATTATTCCAAGCCCAGAAACAAGGCGAGGCATAGCACTGCCCTGAGCATCCTTGCTGAGGAGGTCAACCTGCAAGGCCAACCCCCCCTGACCCTGAGCCACATTGGGGCTGGTCACGTAGGCAGTGAAGTCGGTCAAGGTGGCCGCAGCGAGACCACCGTGCACCTGCACAGAGCATGGGCTGTTCGTTCTCACTGCTCAGATTGCCGAGCTCTTGACCGGAGAACCCTTAGTGGCACAGTTCCACGCAGCTTGGGGACAGGGAACCTGTGCCACCAGGCTGACGCTCCAACTCTCTGCTGTGCCGTGACAACTGCTTTGCTCTGGTCAGTTGAGAAATGTGTCTACTTTCGCTCCTATGGAGCTGTGTCAAGACGGCCTGTTGCTTGCTGAGCCCTCTCCTTCAGAGTCTGGTTACCCTTTGCTATTTTCTAGGTGGTTGGGTTCTTCCCTGACAGTCTTCTTCAGAAAAGGGCCCCCAGGAATTTCAAGAGGCTATAAATGGCTGGCCTGCTAAGCCCTGTACCTTCTCAACCGTATGGGGTGGTTATCTGGGTAGTTTCCACGTCTTCCTACAAGAGCCACGCTCCCTAAAGGTAAGAATCAGGTGATAATAGAGATGAGTTCTACATGTAAGTACTCAATCAGTAAATGAACAGCTGAATGAGTGAATGAGGAGAGGCCCAAAGATTTCTTGGAATGTTGTGATGTTCAATAACCTCCAATTTTATGACATTCTTCATAACCCACTAAAAGGTGTCTTGTCTAACTCAGTAACACCTGGCATTCTCACAGCAAAACAAAAGCTTCTAAAACAGTTCTAAACCAGCGAATCCGAGGAGACAGCGCGCTCTGCCAGCGCTCAGACTTACGGAAGCACCCGCACTCTGCCACACGTGAGATATCCAGTAGCCCACCAGGTCCCCATCCTGCCGCTCAATTGGAGGCTCGATCCATCTGACGTCCACCTTGTTACTAGATTCATTCAGAAACACAGTGACGTTCAAAGGTGATACCGATGGGGCTAAAAAGGACAAGGAGAGAAGGATGAAGAACCACAAAGAAAAGCACACAGATACTCATTCTCTTTTTGGATTCTGAATGTTTGATGTTCGAATGTTCTAGGGAAGCACTCACATGAGACTGAGACAAAGAGCAGATTTCCACCCTCTTCTCCATGAAGGACCATTGCGATAGTACATGAGTTTAAAAAGTCAGCCCTTTCTAAACTAAAAGAATAAGGAAGAGGAAGGCAGGGAAGATGGTGAGAGGTGCTCAAGGACTCTGCCCGGGGAAGCAAAGCAGACACACAGACACACTTGATCGGGGTTCTCCAACAGAAGCCTATGGGGCAGAAGGTCAACCAACTGACTGGAGA
Organism: Myotis myotis; assembly: GCF_014108235.1. NCBI lineage: Eukaryota > Metazoa > Chordata > Mammalia > Chiroptera > Vespertilionidae > Myotis > Myotis myotis. Next base: position 146,002 of record NW_023416371.1, on the reverse strand, counting down.
TCAGGTCTGGGTCTGAGAGACATAAAGGGCAGGGAACTCAAGCACAGCTGCAGTGACGGATGGGCTGAACAGAACTAACCAATCAGGAAATTACTTTATGTGTCAGACACTTCATTATTGGAGGTCAGAGGGTCAAATGTTAATTACTGGACTAGGTGTAAAATGTAACACTTAGGTCTTCATTCTCTGTTTCATAGTAAATTCTGCTAAGTCATACACCCACTTTATATCAAAACTAGAGTCCCAGTGCACAAAATTCGTGCATGGTATGTGTGTGTGGGGGGTGTCTCTCAGCCTGGCCTGCACCCTCTCCAATCTGGGACCCCTTGGGGGATGTCCGACTACAGGTCCCTCTCACAATTCAGGACCACTGGCTCCTAAACGCTCGCCTGCCTGCCTGCCTGACTTCCCCTAACCGCTTCTGCCTGCCGGCCTGATCGCCCACAACTGCCCTCCCCTGCCTCGACCTGCCTTCTCTGCCGGGACCCGCCTCCTCCACGCTGTGCAGAGCCACGGGACCCCCAGACCTCACTGCGCGGAGTGGCCACTGGGCCCCGCCTCCGCTGTTTGTGCAGCCATCTTGTGATGACGTCACACGAGGGCATCTCGCGAGGGCGTGATGCCATCTAGGCTTTTATTATATAGGATGTCTGTTACCTCTCACAAGGACACAGGATAGTAAAAGTTAAAGCACTTTGGAATAGAAAGTGTGTGCATGTGTCTGTATGTGTGTGTGTGTGTGTGTGTGTGTGTGTGTGTGTGTACAAAGTAATTTGGGAAATAGGTCAAGGTCATTACTATATTCTTTTTTTGGGAGGGAAGAGCTTGGCTCCATCTATTAAAACTGAAAATACGTTCTTTGACCAAGTATTTTATTTCCAGAAATTTAATCTACAAAAATTCTGCTGTGGGTGGTATTATATTCATTGAAACAAAATAGAAACAAAAAGGAATAAATATAATGCTAATTGTGATATAAGAAACTTTGACACCTTTTCCAATGGAATCTGGTCAGCAAAAACAAATTAGGTAGAGCACGTGTATTGATATGAAAAAATAATCTAATGGAGATAAAGATCAAATTGCCAACAAGTATGCATCACTGATCCATTTTAGAAATTTAAAAAGTGTTTTATTTAGAGAGAAAGTATGAAGACAATTAAATAATATAGACCAAAACTGCCTGTACTAGTACTTAGGGGAGATTAAATAGTATATTTCTGATACATCTGACAAGAAAACAAAAGGGTATTGTAACCTTCCTCGCCTCTGCTGATTCCAGGAGCAGTTAGAAGGCATTTTAGCACAGGACATGTCATACAGGTGAGCTGTGCCTAGGAAAGGAGTCACATACTTTCAAATCTGCTGTGGGATTTATGGATAAACGTTGCCCACTCAACATGTCTTTATACCTGCTCCCTCCGAAGGAAGGAATTTAAAACGGTATAAACTCATAAGGTAAAGAGAAGTCAACAGGAGAAGAGAAGTCTTAACATATATTGGACAGATGAAAAAGAGACGAAGAAGGTGTAATGAACTCAGCAAGCTGATTCTCCCAAAAGCACCTGGAGAGGCTCAGAAGTTGTGGGCCCAGGTATTAAAACTGGAAGATTGAAAGTTTGATTAGGAAGAACTTAGTCCTTGTCACTCCTCTAACTTATTCCCACACACCTGGCAGGAACTCCCCCAAATCCCACAAAAGACAGGATACCTTATTCTATGAACTGAAAAGCCTCTGGACTAGGGGCACCAGTAGAATGAAGGCACCAAGAGAGGCCAGACTGACAAGTGGGGAAAAATGAGTGGAAGTCTGTGCCCTGAATGAGGAAGACTCCACCTCACCTGGCTGCTAGAGTATCGGCAGCCATGTTTCTATTCATGAGGCAGCAAACAGGAGACTTCTTTTCTAGAGAAAGTGAGCAGTCTCAGAGAAAAGAAAAGCAATATTGATACCTGGGAGTATGCTAACCTAAACACTTAAGGTCACCAACCAATCACCTGACAGAGACGTCTACAAACCCCACCTACACTTAATGTCCAAATTGCTGGTTCTCTACTCTTAGAAGGAGTGGACAGTGGGGGAGGTCAGGAGAGGTCAGGGAAGCCTCCTTCATGAATGTCCAGGCAAACAACACACAGGACAGAGAGCACAAAGGAGATAGAGACATTCTAGGGGACTAGAGAAAACTACAACAACAACATACAACCTGATAATTAATATGCCCAAAGATAGGTAAAGGCTGTCATACTTGAGAACTGAAAAAAAGAATTGTCAATGAAATAGAAAGCTCTTGAAATTAGCAATGTAAGAAAAAATTAAATGTTTAATAAAAGAATTAGAAGAGAAATCAAGTAAGCCTCCATAACTGTAGACTAAAAATTAAAGAAAGAAGGTCAACTTGAGAAAAGAAAATTAAGGAAGCAAAGGGGTCCAACAACTATCTAATGCAACTATCTAATGTACAATCTAATACAATAGAAAAATAGAAGGAGATTTTCAAAGAAAAAAATTATAAGAAAAATTCTCAAGCCCGGCCAGTGAGGCTCAGTGGTGTAGCTTTTACCTATGAACCAGGAGGTCACAGTTCGATTCCCGGTCAGGGCACAAGCCCGGATTGTGGGCTCAATCCCCAGTGGGGGTCGTGCAGGAGGCAGCCAATCAATGATTCTCTCTCATCACTGATTTCTCTCTATTCTTCTCCCTTCCTCTCTGAAGTCAACAAAAAAAATATATTTTAAAAGTCTCAAAACCAAAGCACTTGCATTTCTAGATCAAAAGAACCACTGAATGGTGGTTGGCAAACAAATGATGACAAATTCCACATCATAGCCCATCACAGCACCACGATCAGAGAGAGAAACTATTTTAAAAATCAAACTAAGTAACAGTTCAAATAGAAAACTCAAGTATCAGAATTCTCCATAATAACTCATGAACCTAAAAAACAATGCAGATGTACTTTTTAAAATTTGAGGAAGAATAATTTACAACATAAAATTCTATATTAGGAAAAATTATCAATTCAGTATGACATAAAGACATGCAAGTTCCCATAGTCTTTTTTAAAAAAAAAAAAAACTAAGGCTCCGGAAAGTGATTTGACAAAGAGCTAGGAATTAGAAGAGGTGGGATTTTAATATATATTTTTTAATTGATTTTTTACAGAGAGGAAGGGAGAGGGATAGAAAGTTAGAAACATCAATGAGAGAGAAACATCAATCAACTGCCTCCTGCACATCTCCCACTGGGGATGTGCCCGCAACCAAGGTACATGCCCTTGACCGGAATCGAACCTGGGACCTTTCAGTCCGCAGGCAAACGCTCTATCCGCTGAGCCAAACCAGTTAGGGCCCCATAGTCTTAATGTTTTACATATTCTCCCTGATGCTAATGGACAATGTGCTCCATGAAAACGAGGGAGTAAACCAAGAAAGACAAATGCCCAAGAGAAGGCCGTGGAGTCATAAGGATGCTCTGGATGGAGACAGGAAAAGAAATACATGGAAGAATTAAAGATAACAGTGCCTGGGCCTCACTTAGGGCTAGGAATACTGTCTCTTCTCAGCTATCAGACTGGAAAATCTAATGGTGCCAGGATCACTAGGCAGAGTACACATAACCATCTTGTCTCAATAGTGGTTAGTAATTGAGCACTTTTCCTGTCCCGCCTCACAAATTTTAAAAGATCCAAGAGGATCGGTCTTTTCCCAATACATTAACAATGTCCCAAAACAAAGTTCAATACTTATAGGAATACAGACATATCTAGCATCCCACAAGGTTAAATAAATTCACAATGTTGGGAATGCAACCAAAGACTACCAGCTACACAAAGAAACTGCAAAGTCTTCTACATAGCAGGAATATAAATAAATCAAAACTGCCCTAGAAATAACAGATATTAGAATTAGCAAGGACATTAAAACAGTCATAACATACGGCATTCCATATGGTCCAAAAGTTAAGTAGAAACATGAAAAATACAAACAAGATACCAAAATTATAATGTGAGAAATGAAATATACACAAGATAAAATTCATGGCAGATTAGATACCACACAAGAAAAGACCAGTAAGCCTGAAAATACAATAGAAACTATCCAAAATAAAAAAAGGAAAAGCAGGGGGAAAAACTAACAGAATATCAATGAGTTATGAGGCAACTTCAAGTGATCAAATACATGTGTAATTGAGTCCTCTTAGAAGAAAGGTGGGAATAGAAAAAATTATTTGAAAAAGTAATGATTAAAATGTTTTCAAATTGGATGCAAACCATAAACATATAGATCTAAGAAATTCAATGAACCCCAAGCACAAGTAAAAAAATTACACCAAAGCACACCACAATTAAATTGCTCAAAGTCAACAATAAAGGGAAAACCGGAGACAAAATACAAGCAGATACATTACATACAGAGGAACAAATAAAGATTGTAGATTCCTTATCAGAAATAACTCAAGAAAGAAGACAGTGACACAACATTTTTAAAGTAATGAAACTAAGAATATGTGAACCTAGACTTCTATATCTAATAAAACTATCAGAAAGAAAGGCAAAATAAATATATTAAAAAGTAAAAATAAAGATTTTTCTTAGACATACAGAAGCTCAAGTCCTCACCAGATATGTACTACAAGAAATGATGAAGGCCTTTAAGATGGAAAATGATATTGAATGAAAATGGACCTACACCAAAAAATGAATAAAATCAGAAATGGTTACTTTATGGATAATTATATATATTTTTATAATTATATAAGTCACCCTAATTACTGATTGTTTGAACAAAAGTAATAACAATGTAGTATGAGTTTATAATATATTTTGTAAAAGTAAGATAACAACAATTGTGTAAATATCGGAGAATCAAATGGAAGCATTCTATTTGAAGGTTCCAACATGACCCATGAAGTGGTATAGCATCACTTGAAGGTAAACAGTAGTAAGTTAAACATGTACACTATTAACCCTAAAGCAACCACAAACACAAAACAGAAAACAAGAGTTATAGCTAATAAGCAAACAAAAGAGAGAAAATAGAATAAAAATATTCAATTAACCCAAAAGAAAAAAAGGAGGGCTACAGACAGAAAAATAAAAATGTGAGATTTAAACTCAACCTTTAAACCTAAAGTTTAAAGATGTAAATGAAATTTGCTGTAAGCAAGACAATATGAATAATCACATTACATTTTAATGAGTTAAATACCCCAATTTAAATGCAGATATTTGAATGAATTAAAAAGCAAGACCAAAGTTATGCTCCCTAAAGGAAACATACTTTGAATATAAAGATTAACCTGCTAGAACTGCATATTGCAAGAGATAAATCCACAAGTATAACTGCAGATTATCAATGCTTCTTTCTAAATAATGGACAGAAATAGGTACTATTTGAAAAACATGATCAACCAACTTCAGCAAGCTGATGTTTATAGAATATGCCATCTAATAAAAAATAGAATACACATTCTCTTCAAGTGCACACCAAACATTAATCAAGACAGACCATATGATGGACCATAAAACAAGTCTCAATAAATTTAAAAGGATTCAGGTGATACAAGTTATGTTCTCTGTCTCCAACAGAATGAAATTAGAAATCAATACACAGATCTCCAGAAACTCCCTCCCCCCAGATATTTGGAAACTAAGTTATACACCTAAATAACTAATGGGTCAAAGAAGAAATCAGAAAGTATTATGAACTCAATGAAAGTGGAACACAGCATATAAATATTGTTCTCAAAGGTTTTTCTTCCTCATTTGAGAAAAGGAGGTATTTCACAATTTTGGCACTAGAGTTTCATTTGTGCAAGGATTAAGCCCTAACAGTTTCTGATTGGGACCCGTTGCACTGTCTGTATTAAGACTATACCGCTGATGGTATAAGGCTGGAGTTAAGGGCACATAAGAGGTTCTGAGTGATCGTTCTAGAGCTCTAACTGGGAAAGAATGAAAATTGTGTGACTTGAATTTAACAGGTTTCACAGGTTTTATTCATAGTAAAGGGGAAAAAAACTCGGAATTCAAAAGCACACAAAAAATTCTTTAAAGTTTAAAGATGTAACGAGTAAGATAACAGAGGTAACAGTATCTACTCCCTAGGGCTCCTATGAGGATTAAATGGATAATTCGAGTCAGGCATCTAATATAGTTCCTGGCACATAGGGTTTGGTGAACATTAGCCATCTTCAAATTCATTAGTTATCTTGAGTTTGATGCTATGAGTAGTAACGCTTTATATTATTATATCTTAATTAAAAATAGTATATGCTATAAAGAGTGTTTTGCTATTACCTTTTTATGCAAAAGAAAATATTACTTATATGTAGTTTATAAGTTTCTTTCCCATTTTCACTGGCCACCTCCATAAAATTCTCCTCCAGAGACAAAGACCCAGAAAGCAAAATTTAAACTCTAAATCAGGCCACTGGGAAGGACTTAATCACATGCCACGAGAAGTAATATTCTGAACACCAGGAATTACCTTTTTCGGACGTGCTGGCCAGGATCCAAGGGCTCCGGGCGGACCAGCCAACCTCATTCCTGCAGGACACGCTGATGCTGTAGTTAGCCAGAGCTCGCAGCTGCTCGACTTGATACAGAGGTGGAGAAGCAGAGGTGTTAAAATTCATGACGGAGCCATTACTCAGAGGATCCACTTCCATGACCTAAATGAAAAGTGAAGATGTGGACCCGGCATTAGTAAAGTGGCGGGAATGTCAGACGTGGGCGCTCAGGCATCCTGTGCACGTGGCCCGTCCTCTCCACGGAAGGAAGTACCTGCTTCCTTCCAGGCCACACACCCGCATTACTGAGTGTTACTCATGCTGCGGGAGCAACAGTTGGGGACCCGAGGAAAAGGCCTGAAATAAGTGTTCTCGTTGGGGTAGGGGACAGAGCAAATGATCATCACTGTATTACAATTATTATAACACGTTATAAAATAGCCCTTCCTCTCTCAGAACCGCCTCAAGTCTCAATTTCTTTCAGCTGTTTCACAGAATATGCAACAAAGTCAACTGAAATAGGGTGGCAAAGCCTAAAATATAGGGTGTCTCAAAAAATGTATAGACAGGGAATAATAATAAAGACGGTATTTATTAAAATACATTTCATTTTCAAAATTGAGTTATCCGTTGTGTATATACATTTTTGTGGGGACACTGTATTTACTATCTAGACTTTTAAAGAAAACCTTTCCCAAATCCTACTTTGGAAGATGGGATACTGGGGCTTGTTTTAATCTGTTTTTCTTTTCATTGTGCAACCTGAGGACCCTCTGCTCTTCCTTGAAGAACGTTTTCGTGTTGTCATTGTTCTTAATTTTTAAAAAAGATTTTTAAAATTGATTTTTAGAGAGAAAGGAAGGGAGAGAAACATCATGTAAGAGTGAAACATCAATCAGTTGTCTCCTGCACACCCTGCTACCGGGGGAACCAGCCTGCGACCCATGCACGTGCCCTGACCAGGAACCAAACTGGCAACCTTTCGGTGCATGGGACGAGGATGCCCAACCAACTGAGCCACACTAGCCAGGACACGTTGTCCATTATTCCCCACCTCTCATTACACTCCAATATAAATCCGTTCCAAAGGCATACACAGGTAATTCAGATTTTATGACATTTCTTAGTGGGGAGACATAGGAAAGGGTCATTTGCACCTCACCCACCAAACTTCTCTAAAGCTCTTTAAAACATCAGCTCTTTCTGAGTTCCTTCTCTTCATCCTTCATAAACCCACCAGTCTCTCCACATCCCTCTCCAGGCGTCCTCTGTAAGCACAGGCAAAAGGGGGTTCCCAGCAAAAACCTCCCCCTTGTCCAGTAAGCACACCTCCTGTCTGTGAGGGAGGATGTGTGAGAGTGGTATCTTTTCACAGCACATTTTTCAAAACTTCTATGACACGAAGTACTTATAAATCAGAAAAGACAAAACGGTATTAAATTTAAAAAAGAAGTAACCAAGAGCAATTTGGGGGAAATAGCTTAAACCCTGTATCCATTCCTCATAATAATGGGCTAGCAATCACGGGTGTGGATAATGAGGTTGTTATGACAGGATATAGGTATCGAAATGTAGGCCAAGGGGCGTTCCCAGTAACATTTTGGAATTTTGAATCTGCTAAATGAGACTGAGCTAGTGGGGCCTCCCCTCCCCTCTGACTAAGAACTGGAGACTCCACTGGGCGACAAGAAGCCGCAGTTGGCCTGAGGAGCCCCCTGGGGAAACTCAGTGAGCTACATGCTCCTCTGGGTCCTGGCTGTTGGCAGAAGTCACTCTGTTCCTTCAGTTTAGAGTATGCACCTCCTTCCTGGTGACCAACCCTGGAGACCAAGGTGGAGGAAGCCCGTGGCTCTCCATCCACCATTTGGGGAGCAACTTGTGGAGCATTTCCAGGCACAAGACGCGCTTTGAGAGCCGTTCCTGGAAGAGGATGGGGTTTCTATAACAGGCCTTCTCGGTGGGTCCTGGGGGAAAAGAGGGAATGAGATGGCAAGAAGTACGTGGGACAGTTAAAAATAGACCTGGAGTATGCAGCCCAAAAATGGGTGAAGAAAGGAATTCATGTCAGGACCACAGGAAGCGAGAGGGTGTGTGCTCCTCCGCGTAAATCTGAATCTTGGCCAGAACATTCATTTGTTACCGAGTCAGAGTTTAAAACTGTCATGGACTGGGAACCTGCTACAAAACTATCCTTGGTCCCCTTAGAAATGGGGATATATCGTTTATCTGCAGAATGTAAGTTATAACTTCTCAAACCAACCTGACTAATCCTGTTAGCACTGCAGGAGAAAGTAAAAAACCCAGTTATGTTTGAGTATCAGATCAACTACAAATAATTATATGTATAGGTATGTCACAAAACTTGTAAGATTACTTTCTTCTTATTTGCTAAATCTGGTCACCCTACCCGAGATGGAAAGGATAATGGGTGAAGAGAGGCAGAATAACAATGCCAGTGCCACAGGACCTGAGGCAGGCAAGGCAGGCTGCAACTTGGTGCTCAAAGGGTGATTGTTCACTCAGGCCATGGCCACCCAAAGCCAAGGTGCAGAGAGAGAGAAAGAGACAGAAAGAGCAGGTGAAGTTTGTGTGTCATCACCTTCCACCTTCCAGGCGACCTGGTGTTTTCCAGCCAGCCCACTCTACCTCATGCCTACCCTGAGAGCCTTCTCTCCAGGCGGGGCCGCGCTTCCGCAAAGTCCCCCTGAAGGCAGCCATCCTTGTGTGGAAGGAGCCTCATGTCCTCTTGGATTCTGCCAACAGCTCAGCAACTGGGTAACATTTTTAAAGGGCTGTCCACGCCTCAGATATGTCCCTATATAGGGACAGTCATGGCCCTACAATAGCAAACAGGCTGTAGTAGTTCCCCAAAACAGAACCCTGAATTACATGAAGCAAAAACTGAGAGAAATGAAGAGAGAACTAGACAATTCAAAAATAACAGTTGAGACCTCAACTCCCCACTTTCCATAATCGATAGAACCACCAAGCAAACGATCAACAAGGAAACAGAAGAACTGAACAAAACCATACACTAACTCAACCTGACAGATGCAGAACAGCCCACCCAGCCCCAGCCAAATACACCTCCCCCAAGGGCACATGCAGTACATTCCACCCAGAGCAGAAGTTATGCTTGGCCATAAACAAGCCTTGATAAATTTAAAAGGATGCAAACCATACCAGTGTATCCTCCAAACACAAGGGAATAACATTAGAAATCAACGAAGAAAGAACATTTGAAAAATTCACAACCATGTACAAGTTAAACAACACATTCCTAAATAACCAGCAGGAAAAGAAGAAACTACAAGGCAAATGACGAAAAACTTGAGAGGAACTAAAGAACACTAAAAAATACCAAACCTCGGGGGATGCAGTTAACGCAGGACTTAGAGGGAAATGAATAGTATATATGCCCACAATAAAAAAGGAAGAAATTTAAAATCAATTGTCTAACCTTCCACTTTAAGAAACAAGAACAACAACAAAAAGAGAAAACTAAGCAAATAGAAGAAAGAAAGCAAAGATTAAGGCAGAAATGAGTGAAGTAGAGAACAGAAAAACTCACAAAGACAAAAGTTGGTACTCCGCTAAGATAATAAAATTGACAAATCTTCAGCTAGACTGACCAAAAAAAAAAAAGAGGGAAGACTCAAATTATTAAAAAGCTGGAATGAAAAAGAGGCAACCGCTACTAGCCTCAATGAAGAGAAAAAGATTATAATTTGAATATTATGAACAAATGTATACCAACAAATTAGATAGCCCAAAGGAAATGGACAAATTCCTAGAAACACACAAACTACCAAAAGTGACTCAAGAAGAAATAGAAAATCTGAACAGATCCATACCAAGTAAAAAGATTGAATAAGTAATCAAAAAACTTCCTACACAAAAAAAAGCTCAGGACAAGATGTCTTATCTGGTGATTTCTACCAAATATTTAAAGAATGAACAGCGATCCTTCACAAACTCTTCCAAGAAATAGAAAAGGAGGAACACCTCCCAACTCATTCTACAAGCCCGGGTATCATCGTGATAACGAAACCAGAAGAAGCCAATACAAGAAAACTACAGCCCAGTATCTCTTGTGAATACAGACACGATCACACAGTGGTGATGGTTTCACAACTCTTCGAGGAAAACCACTGAATTGTACACTTCAAATGGGTGAATATTATGGTATGTGAAATATATCTCCAGAAAAAGCTGTTAAAAAATAGCTCTGGTGAGGATTTTGTAGACACAAGGACCTGACACTTACCAGTACTTGGGAGGTTTACAAAGCTGGGCAAGAACTTAGCAAGGCTGGGGGTGGCAGGGAGAGGGGCAGGCTATTTTAAATATTTGAAGAGCACATGTTTTCACTCTTCAAAGCAGGAGCAGCAGTTAGGTGACAGTGGGAGGCAACAAGAGCAGGGAGACTAATTCCATTTGGTATTAAAATATCTGGTTGTTGCCCGACTGGCGTGGCTCAGTGGTTGAGCATCAACCTATGAACCAGGAGCTCACAGTTCGATTCCCGGTCGGGGCATATGCCCTAGTTGCGGGCTTGACCTCCAATGTGGGGCATGCAGGAGGCAGCCGATTAATGATTCTTTCTCATCACTGATGTTTCTATCTTTCTCTCCCCCTCTCCCTTCTTCTCTGAAATCAATTAAAATATACTTCAAAAACAAACAACAACACCACCACCCATATCCGGTTGTCAACACAAAATTCTTTAAAAGTCATTTCCTTACAGTGAGTGGGTGTAAATGGCCCGTCAGGTTGACATGATTTTCACTAATAAGACCAGACATGTATGAGACTAAGAACAATTTGTGACCCTACTGTGTAATAAAATACCAGGCAGAACACATGCCCGTTTTCAGCAGACAATCCACATGTGCTCACTGCCTGCTCCCACACGCAGTGTCTCAGACAAAGGGTCTGAGCAGCGCTTGTGGCTTCAGCTTCCCAGGCTTGACCTCGGCTCTGCCGCTCGCTCGGGGCTGAGCCTGCAGTGCTGGTGTGGGGTTCAGTGGGGAGTTGGCAAAGGCCCTGGGCCGGGGCACTTGGGAAACAAACAGCTGGGTTACTTTCCATGTTTATAAAACTAACAGAGCAGAGTTTACATCTTGGCATGGAACCACTGCAGGATGGCTAACCTCTATTTTACACCAGTTGAGGTGGTGGTTAAAATGGGTGAAGACTTGCAAGGCCCTGTAAGGCCCAGGTCTCCCCTGGGGACCACGGGCTAAGGTGCTACATTCCTGGCAACCAGCCCAGGAAGAGCCAGGATGACCAGTACCTGGCTTCCTGAACTCCTGGTCACAAGCCAGTCCTACCTTAGGGATGCATTTTTGAACCTTAAAAATTAATTCTCCCTGGCCTCACAGATCCCTCTGGCTGGGCCCGGCCTTGCACAGGAAGGAGGCAGGCTCGGGGGCGGGCAGGTGCACAGTGAGCCGGGAGGAGGACAGGACTCTCAACGGAAGTACTGGAGGGAGAAAAAGTGAGGGAGACCCACAGGGCACCAAACGGGCACTTCCCTCTGAATCCTGCAGGTTTGTTTACCTGAATGTTGCAGATGCTGAACGGTGAGTAGCCATCAAAGCCCGGGACCCAGGAGATCAGGACACCGTGTGAGCTCCTGTTGTGGATGCTGACTTCAGCTGGTGGGGAGGGAAGGACTACATGAAAAAGACACACACAGACGCAATTAGAGACCACAGGAGGCCAAGCGACCAAACAGACACATCAATACCATGCCAGTTCCCATTTCTTAGGATTAGAAAAATTAAAAACAAGTTTCAAAGAGGAGCCACCCTATGCCTGAGGCTGACTGTGTGAGCCTGCAGACAGGCCTTCCTGTGACGGGGTGCTCTGCCTGGCCATGGAAGGGGGCCCCAGCCTGCTTCCCTGCCCACTGAAGAAGGGAATGCTTTCAGCTGGGAAAGGATGTACAGAGGCCCAGCTCCTTTACTGCCCACGGTCCTACTGTGTGCAGGCACCTTGCTGGGCAATAAATGGGGAAGAAGAGACACAGCCCTGTCCTAGCGGGGTTCTTGCCTGAGTTGGGGAGACACATGTGAGCAGAAGCTAAGAGGGCCCGGTGTGGAGAAGAGAGGGGTACCACAGAGTATGAGGTGCACATGTGTGTACAGGGGTAAAAATTTCCAGGCCAAGGAAGGTGAGAACTATTGCCGGTGCTCTGTGTGTGTGGTGGGGGGGGGGGGGGGGCTGAGGGGGGCCATAATGAGCGTACAATGTCCTCAGCGACATGAAAGATGTGGACAGGTGTTTCAATCAGAATCTAAAAAGAATCTGAAGTTTGGGGGAGGGGTCTTCTTTTCTTGTGCTAAATTTAACTCTTAACAGTAATAATCACACATAATAAAACATGGTGACTGGAGATGGCTGTGTGCTTACGATGTGCCCCCCATTATGGCCTCCACCTCATTTCCTTATTAGAACCCTATCGGAGGGGTTGTCTTATCCTCTCCATTACAGATGAGGAAACTGAGGATCAGAGAAGTTAAAACCAGCCGGAGGCCACGAGCAGGGGAACGGAAACTTGAACTCGGGTCTGCCTGACCCCAGAGCTCCTGTCGCTGAACAGGACACGGGCGGCTGGTTGAGGAGGCAGCGAGCAGCCCAGCGTGAGCACGGGCAGGGGCCGGGCATCTGATCGCCACTTGGCCTGCGATGTGGCCCCCGGCACAGTGGAAAGCCCTCTGGAAACTCAGTTCCCTCTTCTGTTAAAGGGACAGTAATAGTAATAGTCCTGCTCCGGGGGGCGGCGGTGAGAAGTAAATGAGGTGACACAGACGGGCGAGGTGTGGGGGGCGTGGAGGTGGGGAAGCGAGGACAGGATGGGCAGGAGGGCTGGGCCACGTTAGGCACACACGGGGTGCCACGTCAGGAGTTCCAGTTTTACCAGCAGACACGCGGCGTGCTGAGTGGGGGGAAGAGAAGCATTCTGTTCGACTCCCCTAAATAGAGCGGCTGTAGAACTGCCCAAAATGCCGGCCTTTCCACATCAGAATTAGGCCTCGGATGCTACAGTTAACAACACTGGAAGAAGGGAGGCTTGGTTTCACATAAATTTCTAAATAAATAAGAGCCAAAAGCCTAAGTTTTGGAAACAGGATTTATTTATCTTTAATCTTAGCCGAGAGTCTGTATGAAGCAAAAGCTAAAGAAGTACTTCACCTTTCATGGATTTTTAATTTTTAAGATGTTTATATTGATGACAATGACTCTATAAATGCATGCCCACGCGTGAATCTTTGAAATTGCCCACACGTCCTTTGCAAAACGGTAATAATGGTCTTCAGGCCGGAGGAAGGAAGTTGCCCATCCCTCGGCGCCCACACAGGCTGCGCTCAGGTTTTCCTGGGGTGAACTTTCTGAAAAGGCCCCTCATTAAGAACAAACACCGAAACCCCAAACCTGCCCGAGTTTCTGAGAGAGCGGGTGAGGAAGGTGATTCGAAGAGGGATAAACAGACAGTTTGTACGTTTTTGTTACTAGGTTTTCGGTTTCAGATTTAAACGCCTTTGATCCACAGATAAAGGAGGACGAGGCAGTGGATTGGACTGGAACGTCTCCGCCAGCTGGGGCCTTCCATTACCTCATGTCCCCGCTTAGCGGAAGCAAAGGGACGGGAGGTGAGGAGAGAAAGACAGGAGGCTGGGCCGGGAGGGTGACCCTGGCCTGCTCTTCGCCCGCCTCTGGGCAGCAGCTGGAGGACTGCTTCACCCCAGCTGCCCCGGGAGGGGCGGGGCCCATTCCTGGACTAAGGACCGCAGCTGCCCCACCCAGGCTCTCTTCAGGGCTAACGGGGACTAGTTCAGGCTGGAAGAGGGAAGTGGAGATGGGCAAGATGGTCATGGTGAACATTTCAGCCTATTTTCTTCCCAGACCCCGCAGAGCTAAACTGGCAAATGTTTAGCAAACTTAGTGCCAGGCACTGTAGTGAGCACTCTGGCTGGTGTGATCTCATTTAAGCCTCCAGACCAGGTAGGTAGTGTACTGATCCCCATTTTAGAGAGGGGAACACCAGCCAGAGAGGTCGGGCGACTTGCCCAAGATCACAAAGGCAGTCAGTGGGGAAGCCCGGGCTCCGGATGTCCTCCCAGCGACTGGCCCTGCTTCTCACCTTTGATGTTGACCTGAATGCCCTTGGACACGGCCAGGCCCTTGTCATTGTGGGCTTCACAGCTGAAGAACGCCGTCTCGGTCAGACCTGAAGGGGAAGGAGAGCGTGAGACCAGCCCTACGGGGGTCCGGGCATGCTGTTACTTCTTGGTTCACTGCTTCGCGTCTTAAATGCAAAGTTAATTTTTAAATGTTCTGGTGTTTTGGGGGGGGGGAATAAAAACACACCTGAGATTAAGCCCTGGGTACCATGAACAACAAGGGGCCTGAAAGGCAGCTCCTCCATTCAGATCCTTTCATTTTCCTTGATGGGGAGACATTAGGTAACAAAGCCATATGCTTTCAACGTTTAGCTTTCTACGAGGAGGAGGGACTCGCTGGTCCCAATATTAAGCAAAGTGGTTTCTGGGGTTCCCCAGACAGTCCCCTGTGGCGTCGCCACCCAGGACACCATGGACACCTCACAATTCCAGAAACAGCAGTGTAAACACCAGTTTAAAAAATTTCAGACAATCTGCTGTAACGAGTCCTTAGTAAAAATCGGTCAACTCATAAGGAATTATTATACCACCGCGAGGCACTGTTACTACACAAAGATAACAGTGCTCAATAAAAAAGAATTTTACCATTTCCGAGGTGTGAAGACCTCTGATTCGTTAATTTCAAGTAGAAAGAAAGGGAGGCAACCTTAGTCTAATTCCATTTTCCAATAAAGGAACATGGGCTCCTTGGAAAAACGGCTGATTCTCAAGTGGGGCAAGGAACATGTCAGATGAGCCTGGGACAAAATATAACACACACACACAGCACATGCACACATACACGCACACACGCACACACGCACACACACACACACACACAGATGGGGGTGCCGCAGAAACATGGGAGCAACTGAAAGCACTCCCAACGGCCACAACTGGAACAATTGGAGCAAGAAAACCAGTGAAGTGCCATTGGATTGTAACGCAAAATATAAAACAAATGTCCATGTGTCTATACGGATATAATAAATAATTAAATAAAAGGGGGAGACCAGACAAACCTCCCCAGTAATGAACGTGGGTCCTCTGCCCTCGGGAGGGATCATCACTCACCCTATTTACTAGTAAGCGCGGGCTGCGCACGGCGACTTCCTTCCAAAGAGGACAGTGTGGAAAGAAAAATAAAAGGAAAGCTTTAGCGCAGAGACACTGGCAAACACTGGCTCACCCAGATGATCAAGGTCAACACCAGCAGTACGTCACGCTGACAGAATGCATCCTCGATATGATGTGCTGCAAATGGCACTTCCCCTCTGTAGTCTTCCTCCCCAGAACCGACAACCCAAGTCTACTCAGGAGAGAAAACTTCAGCCAGGCCCAACGGTGGGACACTCTACAAAAAAACCTGCTCGTCCTCCTCAAAACCGTCAAGGTCATTCTGACAGTAGTGAGAAGGGAGGAGGGCTGGAGGGCTGGGTGGAAAAGGTCAAGGAATTAAAGCAAAGCAAAAAAAAAAAAAAACAACCCTCACAGACACAGACAAGAGAATGGCGATTACCAGAGGTAAGGGGGGTGAGAGGAGGTATAGAGGGTAAAGGGGGTAAATGGTGACAGGAGACTTATTGGGGCAGTGAATATACAATCCAATATACAAATGCTATAGTATAGAACTGTACATCTGAAACCTATGTGCTTTTATTAACCAATGTCACCCCAATAAATTCAATAAAAATACATTTAAAAATAACTGTCAAAGCTATTAAAAAACAAAACAGCCAGAGAAACCGTCACAGCCAAGAGGAGCCTAGGGAGACATGGAAACTAAATCCCGGATGAAATCCTGGAACAGCAAAGGGGTTAAGTAAAAAAAAAGTAAATGTGAACTAAGTTCGGGCTTTAGTTGGTAACAGGGCGTCAGTATTGGCTCATTCATTGTAACAAACATGCCACTAAGGGAAGATGTCAGAAGGAGCCACGAGTGGGGGTGGGAATTCTCTGTACAATTCCCCAACTGTCCTTCCACAATTTTTCTGCAAATCTAAAACTATTCTAAAGAGGAAAAAGGTTATTTTTAAAGAAAATCACAGCCATATATGCCCTCTACTTTAATCTGGAAACTTCTCTATGTCTGTCTCTGGCTCAGAGTCCACATCACGAACCGGAGGAAGACAGTCCGGTAAACAGAATTCCTGAAAATACACCACCATTTGCCTCCGGCCTGAACAGTTTATTTTGCTTTCTTCCAGCTATCTACTTGTGTAGGGACCGTTCCATCTGATAACTATAAAATTCAAAGCTTGTCACGAACAAAGAAGTGAAATGTTTGAAAAACCAAAAAGGACCACGCTGCCAGGCATGAACCAAGAGAGGCTCGGCCAAGAGGCGGAGGCCCTGTCTGGCAGCAGATCTAGGAAGAAATGGAAATCCGATCCCTTTTGTGCTGGGGCTACTCCTGAGTGGATCCATGTGCTGAGAAATCCCTGCTGGTTCTGCTCTTCGCCGTCCAGATGGGAATCTGTCCTGCTGACCGAGATCTGCTGACCAGACACGGCCCCTCGAGGACCAGGGACCGAGGGGCCTCCGCCCTACCTCCCGGTGGTGACCGCTTCCTCTCTAAGACGTTATGTCAGAATCAAACAGACATCTCAGGGCTTTATCTTTCCAAGATGAGTAGTATTTCCATCCGACTGGAGGGAACTCTTCCACGGATGGCTGGGCTACATTCTCCCGACAATTCCAGGTGCCAAGAAACTACAGTTCCCGTAGGAACCAGGCTCTTTTCCCAGCTGGCCACCTCCTCTCAAGTGAGGGATGAAACCACCAATGGCTTGTGTGGTGGTTTAGGAAATATTTATTGCCCTGGAGGGAAGTGTTTCCTTGAAATCCGGCAGCTACAGCGATACAAGGGCACCTGTGGCGGCCCTGCCTCTGGCGTCTTTGTATCTTCTGCTTGATTCTCCCCCAAAGAATTTTGAAAAATACATGTAGCCTCTCACACATTTTGAGGTTTGCGTCTTAGACGGTTCCTAATTTAAATGGCTGCAAAGGATGGAATTTCAGCTGCCCTAAATAACGGCCTGACATTCTAAAGGAAAACTCCTTTCATGTCTGATGTAATTTTCCAGGGGCTGTACGCTGTGGGAGGTCGTTAGCTCTATTAGCTACCGGAATATGTGCTTGGGTATTCTTGTTGCAAGTTTTCCATTTTAATTTCAAATTCAGTCCATATCAAGAGGTAGAGCTCGTGGGTTCTCATTTTTCAGACGCATTTTACAGTGATCTTACACCAAAGCCTTGGAGAACCGAGGCCCTCACAATGACTCGAGATAAGTCGGAGGGGGCCTTCCTCTGTAAAACAAGGGAGCAATGAATGACGGGAAGCAGGAGGTGAGACAGAAGAGCTGTCACAGCATCTGGACTTTGGGCACTTTGTCCAGCTTGGATTTTAGGAAAGACGTCCTGGATGAGGATGAAGACACTGGCCCCTCCAAGCCACTGCCTGGGGCCGGGGCTGCAATCACTATTTCAGTCGGCCTGTGGCACTGGATTTCGTGCTGAAGTATCACTTTAACCTTCCAGGTCATAAGCTCTCAAATAAGATGCCCATATATCCCCAGGCTCCGTGAACTTTCAAAACTTGACTTATACTTAGGTCAATCAGCTTTGGCTCAATCAGAAGACACAGGAGGTGGTGTGTGTGTGTGTGTGTGTGTGTGTGTGTGTGTGTGTGTGAACAGATATCTGCAGGCTGAAACCAAGACTGTTGCCAAGACTCTTGGTAAACACTTGAGTACAAAACACAAGTCACATGGGGGAAGAGCTGGCCCTCCCGTAAATCAGGAGGGTGGTGGGTTTCACCGAGATGTTCCCCAACCGTCCTTCAGGCCTGCAGGGTTTATCCACGCAGGAAGTGAAACTGCTTATCATGGGGCATAACTTCAGGTTAAGCGGGAAGTCCATTTCCCTCTTTGCGTTTCCTTACAGAGTGAACACAAAGTCAGGAAAAACATCTGTAGCAAAATCCCTGGCACCAGGCACCACCCCCTTTCAGAACCGCCCAGAAGGAGCCAAATCTCGGATGACAGCAATTCTCAACAGACGCTCAGCAGATGCCAGCAGAGAGCGTGGAAGCTGGTCCCAACCGATGAACTTTCTCCAAAACTCGGTGGGCACTGCAGGCCAGACACAGCCTTCTTTGCTTTCTGTATTCAGTTACATTTCTTTGGGCCTGAGATGCCCAACCAGAGACTCATTTCTCAGACTGGGTTGGACACAGCAACGGGTGTGCGCAGGAGACACGGCCCTGTCCTCTGTCTGGACGCACAATAACCACCAGACTGGAATAGCCCTGCACGTTTTATACCCAAACCCTTGTGGCTTTCCAGGGAAAACATGATCCAGCTCCCAGTCTCCGCCCACCACCCACGCTCCCCAGTGCCCCAGCCCCGAGCCCTGTCCTCTGCCCCTGGGCTCCCTTTACTCCATTACATCTGACCCAACTCCACGGTGGCTCATGCCCCTCTTGCCAGGCTCTCTGCTGGTTAAAAAAACAATAGTAACAACCTCTGATACAAAGTCTGAAAGATATTTTAAGGAACTTTCAGTAACAGGATGTTCCCTGGAGGGAAGGACAGAACTGCTGAGGAAGCAACTTCTAAGCATAGTTAGGTCAATTCTTTGAGTTCTGGATGAAGCCATCCTATCCTCTCATCTCTTCCCTGGTGTCTATCTTTCTACCCAAAGAGGGGGGGGGGGAAATACAATATATGCTGCATGAATGAAGGAGCTTACGCTCGCTCACTCTGAACTCACTGTCTGCCCTGAACTCATTCACTTACTGTGTACTGTGTACCGGACATTGTCCCAGGCACGGCGGGTGCGTCCACAAATAAAACAAAGGCCCTTGTCCTTACAGATCTCACGTTCTCGTGGAGGGAAAGGGTGAGAAATAATAACCTTCTAAGTAAGTGAGCTCTCGGAAGGTGATTAGGATTCTGCAAGAACAGAAGCGGATCAGAGGGCCAGAGGTGAGCGGAGAAGTGCGGTGTGATTTTCCGCGTGGATCAGCCTGGCTCCTTGAGAAATGCCCTCTGAGGAAGGCTGAGGTGAGGGAAAGGGCCAAGTTTCTACTGGAGGTGAGGGAAGGGTCGAGCAGAAAAACAGGCGGGACAGGCCTTTGCTTTGTCCTCTCCGTGGGGGGGAAACTGGAGCTCTGAGCAGAAGCCATGACCGCACGTGTTTTATCGGGATCGTGCCAGCCGCCACATAAAGACTAGAACTTAATTAAGCATGTAGGTCCCTAACTCATTCCAATTTTTTTCTCATCTGTGAAATGGTATTAAAAATGACTATCATGCCTTGCTATAAGGGTCCCAGTAAATCTTTGCAGAGAGCACTGTGAGAAGAATGAACTGGTTTATATAAATTCTAGTTATGTTACTGTTAGATAGGACAAGGACCTCAAGGTCGGGGCAGTTATAAATGTTATTACTAAATGTTGTTCTGGCTAAATGTTAAAATGTAGCTCAGTAATTTTGCAGACCAGCTGTAAACAGGATGAGCTTGGGGGAGTAAGGGGGGAACAACTTGATAAATGTAGCCAAACTACAAAGAAGAAGTCAACACACAATTGACCGAATAGTGCATCTAAGCAATGGCTCAGCCTCCCTTGGGGAGAGAAGCTTTGGAAATGAAGTCCTTGTCTTTACTTGCTGCAAGTAAATACAACTACTAAGAGTAGTACTGTTACAGGATTCCAGGGCAGGGGGAATAGGCAAACTGAGATAGGAAAGTTAGAAGGAAGCCAAACAGTGCGGGGCAATTTGCGGGCAGCTTGTAAGTTAACCAGCCATTATCTCCCCAGCCAAGGACCTGAGAGCAATGGTTAAAAACCTCCCTAATGAGAGAATGCAGAAAGGGAGGGGGAAAGGGGAAAGGAAAAAAGGGCAGTTTTACTCCCTAAGCCAGTGGTTCTCAACCTTCTGGCCCTTTAAATACAGTTCCTCATGTTGTGACCCAACCATAAAATTATTTTCGTTGCTACTTCATAACTGTAATGTTGCTACTGTGATGAATCGTAATGTAAATATCTGATATGCAGGATGATCTTAGGCGATCCCTATGAAAGGGTCGTTCAATCACCAAAGGGGTCGCGACCCACAGGTTGAGAACCGCTGCGAGAAGCCAGCAGTCTCAAGGCTTGGCAAGAGAAAGTTGCCAGGTGCTTCTCATGAATTCTGGGAAGGCCACAACAAAGTAAAGGGATCTTGAGAATTAATCTGCACCAAAACAGTCATCAGAGGAATTCTGAGACCTATAGACAGGAGGGTATATAATGCCTGAGGCCCCCACCAACCTGCTCTTCAGATGAGCTGAGAGCCATCTGTGCTTCATCAGCCAGGCTTGCTTGCTTGCTTTTTCAATAAAGGTGCATGCTTTAATTGCTTTATAAATTTGCTTTTCACTAAACATTCAAGGACTCTCGTATAAATTCATTTATGTGAGAAAGCAAGGATCGAAGTATAGTAACCTCCATCTTGAATAAAACTGCTGTTTGAATTCTCTGCTATTGTTAGATAATCCCTAGTCCTGTAAACTCTGTCACTGTAAACTCTGTCGCTTTAGACAGTCTCTTATTCTATAAAATTACTTTGTTTTCAGTTCAAATAGAAAAAGATAAACTTAACTGTCTGACCTTGCAAGCTAGCCATCCAATATAATAGACTAATATAGACTAATATTGATAATAATTCCCATATTCTTATGCCAAGTTCCAACTCATTATGTATTCAAGGTTACAACTGTCTGTAACAACAACTCACACAGAGTTCTTTGTAATACCTGCAGACAAAGAAGCTCAAAAGGTATAAATACGGGAAATTTCCTGTATGTGGGGCTCAGAGATTTGGAAGAGACACCTCCCTATGGGCTGCACGTAATAAACAACTCCTAATTAATTGGTTTATTAAGGCGCCTTGTATCTCATTCGCTGATTTAAGATACAACAGGAACAGCCCTCTCCCACTGACTTGGGGCTGTCTTAGCTGGTAATAGCTCTCTGGTGTTGGTGAGAGGTGCCTATAACAGTACCCCAAGTTTGGGCAAACCCCTTGAGTTCAGTAACATTACTGTTGTTATTACAATGAATATTAATTAACTGCATATCCACCTATCTGAAATAAAAACTAGCTTAGCTGTTTTCTAAATGTAGATTTAAATATAAAACGAGTATTTAAAAACAGAAGGATCAGCATAAGTCCACCACTCTTCTTAGGAAGGTAGCTCACAATTGACAGTGAGTTAGGAACTACTGCATGTAAAAATGTATAATGGGTCACATTTGAGTCCTTCCTGTAGGCTGCTGCTGTACCAAGGACTTTTCGTTCATTATTTCAGTGGATCCTCATAAATGGGCCACGAAGTAGACACATATTACCCCTACTTTATATAAAGCAGTGGAGTAGCTTGCCTAGGGACACATGGCAGTAAAGTGGCATTAGTCTCTATGTCACAGCTGGGGAACTGAACCTCTAGTCCAGTGGTCAGCAAACTGCGGCTTGCGAGCCACATGCGGCTCTTTGGCCCCTTGAATGTGGCTCTTCCACAAAATACCACGTGCGGGCGCGCACATACAGTGCGACTGAAACTTCGTGGCCCATGCGCAGAAGTCGGTATTTTGTGGAAGAGCCACACTCAAGGGGCCAAAGAGCCGCATGTGGCTCTTGAGCTGCAGTTTGCCGACCACTGCTCTAGTCTATAATCAATATATCCCACGGTTAAATACCATGCATCACATGCTTTTTACAGTCCTGCTATTTGGGGGAGCGGAGGATTGAATTGTGCCCCTGACAAAGTGGTTCTTTAAAAAAAGACCAAAAAAACCCCACACGAACCCTTTGTTCTGAAATAATTTTCAATTCATAAGAAATTACAGAAATAGTACAGAGTTCCGGTCCACCCTTCACTCAGCTTCCCCTGCTGATAAGATCTTACATAATCAAGGGACTCTGACCCAAACCAGGAAACTGACTTGGTGCAATACCATTAACTAAAACACAGACCTGATTCTGATGCCGCCCGTTTTCGTTTTGTTTGGGGAGGGAGGAGTGTATGGCTCTATGCAATTTTATCACAGGTTGTGTACAGAGACAGAACTGTTCCATTTCCAAAAAGAAGCTCATTCCATCTACTCCTTTTAGAAACACCCTCCCCCAACTAACCCCGGCATGAGCGCGCATCAGTCTGCCATCACTACAACCGGGTCATTCTGAGGCTGCTACATAAATGGAATCCTACAGCGTAGAATCCTTTGAGATTGGCTTGTTGACGCAGAATAACGTCCTGTAGACAAAGGCCTTCTTTGCCCTTGTCTCTTAAAGACAGCTCTTATATCACTAGAGAACAGATTGGTATCAAAGGGACAAGGTGTGTGACCTTCCTGTTCATAAATGTGCTTGCTCAGAGCAGCCTCCACAATCAAGCACCTCCGTAGGTCGCAGAATTCTCTCAGATCAGAAAGGTTTACTTGGGGGTTAATTTCAAGACAGAACTGTGGGAAAAAAAGGACACATATGTAATACTTCCAACAATAAATAATTAAAAAAAAAAAAAAAAGACGGAACTGCGTCTTCCTGCAAACACCCGGCTTTACATCAGCATGTAACCTCCAAAGGCATCTCAGGTCAGAAAGGCCTGAACTACTGGGAGGACTCAGGTACCACACCAAAGGTGCTCAAAATAAAAAAACAGGAATAAGTAAGGATAACGTTTTATGTCATTCTTGTCCAACATTACAAAATTGAGGTGCTTGGGCACAGCCCGGTGGCTGACTGGGTCTCACTGATGGCCCAGCACAAGTCAGGACTTGTGCTGGGCCATCACAAGAAGCCTGCACCCTGGGCCCTTTCTCCCTCTGCATCTACAAAATGGATGTAAAAACCCTGTACTGCCTGGCTGGTGTGGCTCAGTGGGTCACGGGTGGATTCCAGGTCAGGGCACATGCCTGGGTTGTGGGCTTGTTCCAGGGTAGAAAGCGTGCAGGGGGCAACTGATCAATGATTCTCTCTCATCATTCCTGTTTCTCTCTCTCTCTCTCTCTTCCTCTCCCTTCCTCTCTGATATCAATAAATATATATTTTAAAGAAAAACAAAAATATCTTTTAATTTCACAGAACTGGCTAGAGATATATGAGAAAAGAGATAAGACTAAGTGCAAAAATAATTATACTAATGCAAGTTACTTTGCTATCACTGTGTCTCTGTTCCAGTGAAGGGACCTAAGACATGGGAGTGTTTGCCATTCACGGTTTGTTCAGTAATTCATTCATTCAGTCACACAGTGTGGGGTGATGGGGCTAAGCTAATTAATAATTAATATATGATAATCACACCGGTTCATAACTCAGGGGCAGACACGCAGATGTTCTGCACTATGTGGTGGGAGGTACAAGAGTTATGAAGAGGCACTATGACCGCAAAGACAAGGTCAGGGTGTCCAGCAAGCTTTTCAGAGAAGAAACACATATGGGTACAGAGATGTCTGCATAAGCAACAGAAAAAAGTTAAAACAACCTACATGTTCATCAACAAGGGGATGGTTAAGTGAATTACGGTCCATCCACTCACTGTGGCAACTGTCACAAACAATGAGACAGGCCCTGGAGTACTGACATTCAGAAAGAGCCACATGGCTTGGCCATGAATGTGTGTATGGCACATTCGTGTATACGCACATATATGAGGATATTTTAAGAACTGGGAAGAGTCTGAGAGCAGGTAAACCAAAGGTTGACAGTACATTCGGTTGCATAGGGCAATGAAAGTATAAAGAAAAAAAGGGAGATTTTTCACACTTTGCTTTATGTCTATCGTTTGAATGTTTTACAGTGAATATGTGTTCACATATTATTTGTGTAGTAAAAGAGCTGGAATTAATCTGCATAAGTATTATCATCCTCACTTGAAGGAAAATCACTTATACACACACACACACACACACACACACACACACACACACATACTTATAGAAAAAAATTAGGACGGAAAACACATCAATGTTTTCATTGTAATTGTAAATGTGTAATAAGCTGTAAAAATACTTCTCTGAATTTTCTACATTTTAACACAAAATAATTTAATAGTTATTCAAACTAAAGCTTTAAAAATCGTCTTACTTGGAATTAATTATAGATCACAGAAAGATGTAGAGAATATACAGGGAGCCTGGCTGGTATGCCTCAGTGGTTGAGTATCTATCTATCCAGGAACCAAGAGGTCGCCATTTCGATTTCTGGTCAGGGCACCAGCCTGGGTTGCAGGCTTGATCCCCAGTAGCGGGCATGCAATTTCTTTTTCATTGATGTTTCTATCACTCTTTCCCTTTCCCTTCCTCTCTCTCTAAAAGTCAATAAAAACATTTAAAAAACAAAGTATACAGGGAAAATTCTGTTTCCTTCAGCCTATGTCCCCAGTATGAACATTTCACATAACTAGAGTCTACGGCCAAAACCAGGAAACTGACACTGGTACCAGCCATAGAGCTTATCCAGATTTCACCAATTATACCTGGGCTCGTGTGTGCGCACACATGGTTCTATGTAAATTTATCACAGGTGCAGCTTTGTGCAGTCACAGTTACACATAAAGGTTATTTTGAAAAGCACATTATTGGGATAAACTTCTCAGTTCCTATTTTACATCTATCTTCTCTACCAAAGGGGGTTAAATCAAATTAGAGAAAGTACAATAAAGATTGCAAAGAACTTGAAACCCCAAATAGGTGGCAGTAGTGCGGATGTATCTGGCCACTTGGAAATAAATCATACCTCTGAGCTGAGACAAATTACACGTGGCCTTTGGTGTTAAGATAATATGCAGATGTTATTACAGAAACACACATCTAACTTCTGTGAAAACACACAGAAGAAGAAAAGTTCTACATAAACAGAGATGGACAGAGTCTGTCCTATTTTCAAAAGGAAAATGAGATTGATTCTGGTAAGTACCGAATCACTGAGAGATAGAAATCCACAATAAAACTTAAAATCTCTTCCCCTTTGAGACAGCATGGAGGGACATGGAGAGTATTATGCTAAGTAAAAGAAGCCAGTTAGAGAAAGACGAATATCACATGATCTCACTTATATGTGGAATCCAATGAACAAAATAGAACCAGAGACACAGAAGCATGGAACAGACTGTCGAATCTCAAAGGGAAGGTGGGGATGGGAGGGTGGGTGGAAAGAGATCAACCAAAGACCTAGTATGCATATATGCATAACCCTGGACACAGACAATAGGGTGGGGAAGGCCTGGTTCGGGGTATGGGGACAGGCTAGAAGCGGTCAATGGGGGAAAAGGGGGACATATGTAATACTTTCAACAACAAAGATTTTTTTTAAAAAAGAGGGGGTATCAAGTTGGTGCCTATAGGGATGCAGAAAACTATCTTATCCAGGAGTTCAGCTCACCACCAATAATCAGGCCTGATTTCAAAACGAATTCCAAACTGATTTCCAGTCTTTCTGTGGACAGTTATTAGGCTGATGTATCAAGGAATGTCTCAGAACACAAGATGGAGACATAAATGGAAAAAATAAAAGTCAGCAGGCTTATCATGGGTTGAACAGTAGCCAAGAGAACTGACTGAATGAACTGAGGTCAACTCAGGGGCTGCCTTTATTAACAGGCCTCTGGCTTTGCTCTCGGTTAGATCAGAATCTAGATTTCCATCAACAACAAAACGGCAGTTGGCACCAAGCAGAGAGAAAATCTGCTTATCCAATGAATCGAGGTTGGAAATGGGCTCAGTAGGCTGGGACAGTGGGTTAAACTTTTATTAGGTAAAGGATGCAACTTCAAAAACAAATAGGCAAGGAGCTGGAGAGCTTTGGCTTTGCGGCAATTTAATGAGAAAAAAGACCTGGGGATTTCAATGAGCCTCAAACTCAACATTAACCAATATACTAACCTATGGCTTGCATTACAGAAACAGTGTCCAAAACACAGGCGGTTACAGCTTCCACTGAACCTTAGGAATGTCTTTTTTTTTTTTAAAAGGTGGTGAGAGGGAAATCCCTTTTATTTATTCATTCACCTTATAAACATTCAAGGCCTACTATGTGCTAAGCACAACCTTTTTTTTTTTTTAAAAAATAATTTTTATTTCTTGAAGTATTACAAAGAGTATTGAAAGGGCAAGGGCTATGCCCTCCATCTTGCCCCGTACCCTCCATGTTGGGGCAGCCGCCATGTGCTCAGGAGAGTACCTTCTTCCCGGAAGCCCAGGCCTCTGCTGGCCACGCCTGGGATTTCTTTAAACTAACCAATGACAATCAAGGGACGTGCGCGCCATAGAGATGACCACATCCTGTGTAAGAAGACCCAACTGGCGCCTGGCCAATCGGCAGGGCCCACAGTCAGCTCCCCTCCCCTCACTCCACCCCCTATTAAAACCCTGTTTCTCTCACGGGTTTCACTCTGCTTCCGGTGGCTGCGTCGGCCAGGAGGGGGAGTCAAGCTAGCTCAATAAAGGACCCTCTGCTTTTGCATCGGACTGGCTGGCTCCCTGGTGTGGATTTCTTGGGGATCTTGAAATCTGGGCACAACAAGTATTACATATGTCTCCTTTCCCCCGCCCTTGACATTCCCCCGGCCCCTACCCCCTAGTGTCTTGTGTCCACTGGTTATTCTTATATGCATGCATATAAGTCCTTCGGTTAATCTCTTAACACGCCCCCCTCAAACCCTCCCCAGGCTTCCCACTGTAGTTTGACAGTCTGTTCAATGCTGCTCTGCCTCTGCATCTACCCCTGTTCATCAGTCTATACTGGTCCCCATTATCTGTCCCGACCTCACTGGAGCCGTCCCAACCTCACCGGGGCCATCCCAACTTCACCGGGGCCGTCTCGACCTTGCCGGTGCCGTACATCGCCAGGGTTGTTTCGGCCTCACCGGGGCCGTCCCAACCTCACCAGGGCCGTTTCGGCCTCACCGGGGCGTCCCGGCCTCACCGGGGCGTCCCGACCTCACTGGGGCCCTCTCAGCATCGCTGGGGCTGTTTCAACCTCACCGGGGCCATCCCGACTTCACCGGGGTCGTTTCGGCCTCACCGGGGCCATCCCAGCCTCACCGGGGTCGTCCCAACCTCACCGGGGCTGTTTCAACCTCAAGGAATGTCTTCTCAAAGTGATACCAATGTGACTAAATGCTTTCAGAAAAGAGAGGGGGGAGCAGTCCTAACTAGTTTTGTGAGGTAAACAAACCCACATACCTAAATTGGCATTACAAAAACAACTCATAAACCAATTTCCCACATAGGCATTTTTTTTTTTTTACCATAAAGAATTCGACTGACTGGCTTTTGTTGCTTAGAATTCCCTGACAGGAGTGGTGACACATGGTGGGTCCCTAGATAGCTTTAGGATGGGGCTGGTCACCAGAATGACTGACCACTTGACCAGAGGGTTGGGAATCTCAGCCCAACCTCCAACCCCTAGGGAGCAGAGGGAGGTCTGAAACTGTTCAGTCACATGGCCAATGGTTTCATCACTTGTGCCCATGTGACAAAACCCCAACAAAATCTCTGGACCCTGAAGCTCAGGACAGTTTCCTGTTAGGTGAACACACACACATGCTGGAGGGAGACACACCTTAGTTCCAGGAGGACCCTCACAGACCTCACCCTGTGTGCATCCTTGGTAATAAAAGTGTAATGGTTAGTTTAGCACTTTCTGAGTTCTCTGGTGTGGACAGAAAAGGGGCCACATGTTAACCTGACTAACTCAGGGAAGGCCTGCGTGGCGGACTTGTAAACTAAAAACCTAGAGAAACCGCAAAGGATGGTCTGAAATTAAAACCTTTAATTAAAAAGCAGTTAATAGTGGGTAGGCCAGTATCTTCCCTGACAAGATCAACTTCAATCTTTATTGAGCCTATTGTCTTTTTGCATCTAAAATAACAACATACCTGTGGAATGTCAGGGTAACTTGTAACTTCCCTTTTTCCAGATCCCACAGAGCACAGCAAATGGCGCCAGGGCTGAGACCACAAATTCCCTCATTGTTATTGTTATCATGTTAATTGTTGACTGTTAACTATGTAAAAGAAGCCTGTGTCTATCATTTTACTTTTGATCCAAACCCAGAGGTTTCCCCTCTTTGCTTTCTCCCACTCCCCAACTTATCACCAATGGATTTAATGTAACCCACTTACATATCCACCTTTGATGGTAATTTATAAAAATAGGTGAAAACCACCATTCTCCAGAGCATTATCCCAATATCTTGTGATTTTGCTTCCCGGAAATTGTTGACAGATTGGTTCAAATAAACTCACAACAATTCTTTACAAGTTTGAATGTTTTCATACATTAACACTGGGCTGTTCTAGCAAATTACCCAACTGGAGGTGGTCATGGGGACTTCCACATTTATAGCCGTCAGCAGGAAGTGGAGGGGCCTGGGGACACCACTGGCACCCCAGACTTGTGGTTGGCATGTAAAGTGAGGGTAGTCTGTGGAGGACTTGACCCTGCGCAGTGTGCACTCTAAGTAGTCAGCGTCAGAAGTAAGAGCTGTCTATCCAATCAGTGTTACTCCAGATTGGGGGTGAAACAGAAAAAAACAAAAATTCGAAAGTCATTCACGCAATGTCAAATCCACCAAAATACATCATGACCAAGTTTATCCCGGGAATGCAAAACTGACATTTGAAAAGCAAATCAACGTAATTTACTATACTGAGAGAGTAACAAAAAAACACCACACAAGCATCTCAGTAGATGCAGAAAACAAACTTGACAAAATCTGACACCCTTCATGATAAAAGTAAAATTTTTATGCCCTGGTGGGGTAACTCAGTTGCTTAGAGCATCATCCAGATATGCCAACGTTGCGGGTTTGATCCCCAGTCAGGGCACATATAAAAATACAAGAATCAACTAATGAATGCATAAATAAGTGGAACAACAAAGTGATCTCTCCCCCCACCAGCCCCTCATCTAAAGTCAATCATGTTAGGTCGGAGAGAGCCCAGGATCGGATACATGCAGACGTGTGATGAGATAATGGACTCCCCCTGGCATTTCTAACAGATCAGCCTGACAGACACAGATACTGGCTTCTCCCTGAATCAACACGACCCCCACACAGACACTGACTCCTTCCTGAATACCTGGCTGCCCCCCTGCAGCGGGAACTTCCTCAGCTGAATACCTCAGCTCATGTCCCCGCCCCTCACCCAACCAGTATAAAAAAAGTGCCCCCCTCCCTGTTGGCGTGAATCCACATGCCCTGTATTTGGGGTACGTGAGTCTCCCGGGGACGCAATAAACCTTTCCTTTCCTTTTCTTTTCTGATTCACTCAACTCTTTATTTCTTACGCCGCCTCCTGAGCCATCTAACCTAACAAATCAATCAATAAATTTTTTTTCAGACAACTGGTAATAGGAGGAAACGTCTTTGGCCCAAATGAAGGGCATCTACCCGCAGTTAAGACCACTCAGTCCTGGGAAGCAGAGATGTCCACTGTCACCACTTCCATGCAGCACATGCTGGGGAGGTCCTGGCCAGGGAAACAGGAAATAAGCCACAGAGATAAAGGGCTAAGGACCGGGAAAATAGAAGTACAACTGTGTCTATTGGCAGGTGACATCTCTAGAAAATCCAAGGATTCTACAATAACAAAAACTCAGAACTAATAAGTGAATGTAGCAAGGTTGTAAATATAAGATCAACACACAAAAGTCCATTTATTTTCTAGATATTAATAGAGAACAAATGGGAAATGAAATCAAATAGGCTATTTGCCAGCATCAAAGCCAGAAAATATTTAAAACTAAATTTTACAAATGACGTTAAGATCCCTACCCCAAAAACTATAAAAAACAAAACACTGAGAGAAATTAAAGACCTAAAAAAATGGACAGACTATGTTCATGAATTGGACATCTCAATATTAGTAAAATGTCATCTTACCCCAAATCGATCTATAAATTCAATACAATTGCAAACAAAAATCACAGCAGAATTTTTGTAAAAAATGTCAAGCTGATTCTAAGATTTATATGGAAATAGGCAAAAGGCCCAAAGTTGGTCTTCATCAAAAAGGATAAAAACAAAGTCTTCTCTAAATCTAATCCAAAATTAGTCATCAGAGGAATGAAGTGCAAATGAAAACACAATAATCTACCATTTCACATCCATTAGAATGTCTAAAACTACAAAGACGAACACTATCAAGTGATGGGAGAATGTGGATGGAGCAACCGAAAAGTGGAGAATGCACCACAGTACAACCCTGTTGAAAACAGAGTCCTGGTTTCTTTATTAAATATTTTTATTTTTAAGAGAGGGAGAGAGAGAGAGAAACATTAATGATGAGAGAGAATCATTGCTCGGCCGCCTCCTGCACATCCCCTACTGGGGGTTAAGCCCGCAACCTGGGCATGTGCCCTTGACTGGAATCGAACCTGGTACCCTTCAGTCCTCAGGCCAACGCTCTATCCACTAAGCCAAACCAACTAGGGCAGTCTTGGTTTCTTTAAAACTTAAACACATGCTTACAAACAACTCAGCCATTGCTCTCTCAGCTATTTATCCAAGAGAAATAAAAATATATGTTCCCCAAGAGACTTGCACATAAATATTCATAGCTGCTTTATTCACAGTAGCCAACAGCCATAAACATCCCAAATGTTCAACAAACAAATGGATAATAACACGGTGTAGCACCTTCATACAACAGAGCACTGTCAGCAGTAAAAAATAATGCACTCCTGCCCAGCTGTAGAAGACAGAGAACCATAATACTCCAGGTGGAGTCAGGAGTCAGAAAAGTGATTCAGAGACAACCCCAGGGGCTGGCATTCACTTGCTGATCCATTCTTGCCATGAATATTAGTGACTACTACTACGGGGTCAGGCATTGCCTTGGGAGAGACCAAGACCTGGTCCTTACCGAGCACATGTTCTCTAAGAAGACATCATCAATAAACAGGGTCATTATAGACTGACAAGTACTTTCTTATTATGCAAGAAATTCCACAATAATTCGTGACTGGGAGTCAATAAAAAGGTGGCAAAAACCTACTAGTGCAGAGTGACCAGGGAAGGCTTCGCTGAAGAAGTGATATCTGAGTTGTGTCATGGACCAAAGGGCAGATGGAAGAACCCTGGCGGACAAAAGAGAGAGGGCAAAGGTCCTCAGGCAAGAAGGAGGAAATGTGTCTGAGGAAATGAAAGGCAACCAGTGTGACCGGTGCTTAGCAAGCAAAGAGAGTGGGATGGGGTGGGTTGCAGTGTTGGGTGGAGGCAAGAAGGGCTCTGGGCAACCGTCTAAGACAACAGGAAGTCACGGAAGGATTTCCAGCAGGCAAGTGACAGGGTCTGCCACCAGGAAGAAGGGTTAGAGTGAGGACCAGTGAAGCAATGAGACCAGCTTGGAGGCTCCTGCAGTGGAGCTGGCAAGGGCTGGTGGTTACAGGACCACGACATTGCAGCAGGGACAATGAAAAGACCATTTTGGATGTACCTTAGAAGCAACACTGATGGAACTTGCTGATGCATTCACGTGAAAAATGAGAAAAAGGAAGGACTGGCAAATGGTGGTATCACTTACTAAGATGAGAAATTCGGGGCTGAACAAATCTGGGGAAAGATCAAGAATTTCATTTTAAGATGTGCACCTAGCCAGCAAGTGAACATGCCAAGGAGACAGTTGGCTACGTGAGCTTGGAGCTCAGGAGAGAGGCCTGGGCGCAGAAGCAAAGTCTGAGGTCCCCATCACATGGACGGTGCTAAAGCCAGGGGCCGCGGGAACATCTCTCAGAGGGAACAGAAGTGGACCCGGGACTGAGCACCAGGGCGCCACCCTTTCAGAACTCCTGCCACAGGCACAGAAGGAGCAGTGAGGTGCGATGAAGCACCCACCGCATTCTCAGGGCCCGGAACGCCCTCTGCACACAGAAGTCCTGAATGCACGAAGAAAGGAAGGATTAGGGGCCAGCCGGGGGGTTCAGAACGAGTCATCCCAAGGTGTGCCTTTGGGTATGCATATTGTTCTCAGCTAAAGACAACTTTAGCAATGGGATCAAAAGAAGCTTCTGCCCCTCCCTTCACTACCTAGAAAACCTGAATAAGGGGCCTTGCCCATAAGAAGAGCCGATCAGAGACCACCTCTTCTGACCTATCTATATGCCAGGACAAACTCTCTTTCCTGAACATGCGTTCTCCCTGCAACGGCCCTTTGAAACCCCGAGGCACCTCACCTCGTCCCTGTTCAGGATGTCTATATACCTGTGTTCCCTTTCAGTCTCGGAACCTCCTGCTTGTGGGGTCTCTGACTCTCATGCATGCCGGCTCCCATATGTATGTATTAAACTTGGTCATGTTCTTTTGCTAACGGGCCTCATGACTATTTGGTTATTAGACCAGATTATTATTGAGGACAGAGGAAAGGTTCTCCTCCCCTCTCCGCAAGCAGGGCTCCCTGGCCCCATGTTGCTGAAAGACGCAATGGGAGGAGCAGAGAGGAGCCCGCTGGCTTTCGCGGCAAAGGAACACCAAAGGTGCTGACTCTAGTCTAGAACATGGTCAGAGCCACTGGAACAAAATCAGGCACTTCCATTCAGATAGAAATCAAGGTGACGCCTGACTGCCAATCAGCCACAATCCCACGATGACTCACTCTGCCCACAACAACCCACAACAACCGCCATGACCCAGGGAGAAGCAAAGCCTGAGGTCACCATCACACAGATGGTGCTAAAGCCGGGGGCTGTCAAACCTCACTGAGTCTTCACATCAGCGGTTCCTGAAGTGCCAGACCTGCTGTCCAGCGAGGCCACAGCTGCTGTGGGAGGTGTGAGCCGGCTCCGCTGCCCCGCCTGGGGCATTCACCAGCTTCCCTACCTGAACCACGGACACCCTCGCAGTGCACTCAGCCACTTCCCACCCCTGACCTGGGAACTCTCCCCCCGAGACTCCTGCCTGCCTCCCCATCTACTGCCTCCCCCCCCGCCCCCGCCCCCTGGCTGCCACACCAGTCTTCCTCCTCCTGGTGCACAGCAGTGCTCAGCAAACGTGTGCTCCCTCCCACTACTAGAGAGGAAACAAAGAAATCGGCACAGACTCACCAGGGACAGTCAGCACAGACGGGGATCTTTCTGGCTGTTCACTCACACGGCTGCTGTTTTGAAACCAGACAATGCCGACGGGCTCCGGCGGGCCCACAGCCTGACAGGTGAGGTTGAAGGCGGTGTTTCTGGTGACGTTCATGCTCTCGGGCTCCCTGGTGAAGTAAGGAAGTCCTGCAAAGGAAGGGTTAAGGGAAGGAATGTTTCAAACCCACAAGCAAAGGCACAGCCTGAGGGGAATGGCAACTACTAGACCTTGGTCACAGGAGATTGCTTTCTACGCCATCTCAGGTCGGAAAGGCCAGGTCTCCCCTGAAAGCTGGGTGAGAAAGAGGACAGGCTGATGATCTACAGTCCGGCTCCAGCTCACTGGGGCAGGCTGGCAGGTTTTCCGTCTTCTTCACCCAGATAAACAGTAAAAGCCACGCCACGAAAACAGGTCTGCCTGCTTTCCAGGACCATCGCCTGTGTGTGAGGCTTTGAGATGGGTGACAGGAACTTTAAAATCTGTGCATGAGCCTAGGGCTAAATGCAGCCTCAGAAAAACACTGTAGACACAGTTACAGTCACAGCCAAGATCTCCAACTGTTGTTCCAGAATCAAGGCCATAAGGAAGGGCACTTCAGGAATGTCTCAGAGGAACCCAAATAGCTCACTTATTTGGGGCGTGTGCCAAAAACTTATCAGCTGAAGCTAACTGTCCTCACACATTCACACTGTGTTCTTTTGGGGCTGCCAACTCGCAGAACTGGTCCCTACAGGAATGATGTGGGAGTGGTAAATGCAAAACATTTTTTTCCTGCTTCAGTTTTGTAAAACTCCATTAGGACCTAATGGGTCCCTGCTCTGGGCATTTTTTCTGAGATTCTGACAAATAAAATGTCCTCTAAATATTTTTCCCAGATAAACAGCAGATGTAGGACCCCTCCCCCCGACACACACCCAGAGTGGAGGCCCCGCCCCCAATTCATGCTGACACATACTAGCTTGTCCAGTCTGGGATGGACCCGAGAACAAAGCTATAAAAGAGACTCCTGAGGGCCTGCCTCCCCCAGGCCGCCTGCAGCATTAGTGGGCACCAGGCTCCTGTTTGCAAAAGAATGGGTAGCAGAGGAGCCTTTTAGAGGAAGATGTTTCCAATTGAAAGTCCCAAGAAAGCTAATCACCTGCTCTACAGCCTGTGATGAGGAGCGTCAGGAGAAAGTAGGAAAGAAAGGTGTTCTGATGGTCTGCTCAGGGGAACCTCAGAGAACTAGGCGAGGATGCAGGGATCTCAGAAAGCAGCACCTGGGGGGTGGGGAGCGACCAATGGGGTGGTGACAATAAAGATGCTTCCTCCTTGAAGCCTTCCTTGCCAGGCCCTGCCACTGCCGAACCTGGAGACCCAGGGACTGGGCTCACCTGGCCTGGCTCACCTGTGCATCAGCTCATACTCCCCACTGGAGTTCAAGTGCCTCTAGGGTAGAGAGACTGCCTTGTCCTCATCTCATGTCTCACTTCTCACCCCCACTGAACCCATCTCATGCCTTGTCTTGTCACAGAACTGCCCTGAACCAACACCTGACAAAACCGAGGGCCCTGAAAGGAGTCCCAGACCGAGCTGCTGACCCTTCTAGGAAACACCCCCCCTCCCCCCTGTCTCACCACCCACAGACTCAAGACAAGACAAGATGCTGAGTAACAAGCAAATTGCCACCTGGCCAGGGAGTGGAACCTGGTGCCAGTACCAAGAGCCGGGTAATGGAATGCATTTGCTTCCTAAAAAAAGTCATCAACTTTTAAAACTGTAAATAACCTCAGGACAAGGAAGTCATACAATTTCAGTGCTTATAGGTCTGCAAGGTTTGCACAGAGTTATAAATGGGCCTGCCAAGCTGCAATGTTATATGCAAAGCAGTTAATACTGGCCGCTCTGTGGCCTCTGCACTTACCTTGTACCTCGACGTAGATGGGGTCAGACACGATCTCTTCACTGTTTATGTTCGTCTTACAGGTGTACGCCCCACTGTCTGACCGCTGCACCCTCATTATGCTTCAGAGAAAACACAGGAAGATATGCACGATGACTACCCTTCGAGCTTCTACTACAGAAACAGAGCATTCTTCAGCTTCTCTGTCAGATGCTGTGATGCTAATCTCACATATCGACATGGCTAGGTCGCGGTGCCCAGATATTTGGTCTAACACCGCTTTAGCTGTTTCTGGGAAGGTATTTTTCAGATGAGATTAAATTTAAATCAGCAGACTCTGGCTACAGCAGATGACCCTCCACAATGAGGGTGGGCCTCATCCAGTCCGTTGAAGGCCTGTGAGCAAAGTCTGAGGTCGCCTGAGGAAGAGGAATTCTGCCTCCAAACTGCCTTGGGACCCAAGACTGCACAGTCGGCACCTACAGCCACACTGGCCAAGTCTTTAAAACAAATTACTCTGTGCTGGTTCTTGTCTTCACTTCCACGGTAACCTCTATATTGGAGCGCAAATTTGTAAGTTTGTTTTGGGTGGTCATCATAACTAGGGGGCCTCATGGCCTTTAGGGGCCAGAAGCAACTGTTCCATATCCCAAATGACCTTCTGAGACCGGAACCCATTCCATTTTACACACACACATGTATTTTGTCTGGTTTTAACACCCACCTAATTTCCCAGGTCTGTAATTACCATGAAAATGGGGGGCGGGTGGGTGGTGGCTGGTGAGAGAGCAGCAATGGCCCTGGCCTGTCTGGAACTTTGCACCATTTGGAAAAGGGATCACTGACATCCAGGCTGCATCTGCAACTGCCATGTGGGGGGTGGGCAGTCGGGGGAGACAGGGTGCAAGTCTCTGCAGACCTGGTGTGGCCATGCCCCACTTAACAAGTTCACATTCATATTCTTTTATTATAAATCACCTTTCTTTTGTTCTTGTATTACATTTGGACAATATGTTATAAAATCTCTGACATTAAGAGGTGGCCTTGGCTCTAAGAGACTGAGAGTCCTGCTTTCCACCTTCCCAGCGTGTTTACAAACAGGAACTGCTCAGCATACATGACACCTGCACTGGGCCGGGTAGGAAGGGTGAGGGGAGGAGGGACACTTGGAGATGCTCTCCCGCAGAGGGGTCTCTATTGGCCCAAAGACACTGATCTCTCCG
This sequence comes from Myotis myotis, assembly GCF_014108235.1. Classification (NCBI taxonomy): domain Eukaryota; kingdom Metazoa; phylum Chordata; class Mammalia; order Chiroptera; family Vespertilionidae; genus Myotis; species Myotis myotis. Next base: position 109,094 of record NW_023416371.1, on the reverse strand, counting down.
CTCCTCAGACACAGCAAAGATGTCACTGGGGAAAAGAGAAAACCATGGCGGGGTCCACCTGCCTAGCAGTCTGCACCCCAATACAAATTATTTATCCAAAGCAAAATAAAACCCATCCCTCAGCCTGTCAAAGGCCGAGGCTTAAAGCTCAAAAGAGAAAGGGGGGCAGGCAAGGGCAAAGGGGGCCCCCACCGACCTAGGCAATGATTAGCAGCCACCTAGGGCGAACAGCACCATCCAGGCCTTGAGGAGCCACAGTCTCCTTGGGTCAGAACACACACTGGACATTTTAAATATAACTTTTCACCTTAGCCGGTCTGGTTCAGTGGATAGAACCTTGGCCTGTGGACTGAAGGGTCCTGGGTATGATTCCGGTCAAGGTAATGTACCTCAGTTGCAGGCTCTTCCCCGGCCCAGACCCAGGCCCTGGTTGGGGCGCATGCAGGAGGTAGCCAATCGATGTGTTTCTCACACATTGATATTTCTCTCTGTGTTTCCCTCTCTCTTCCACTCTCTCTAAAAATCAGTAGAAAAATACCCTCAGGTGAGGATATATATATATATACACTAGAGGCCCGGTGCACAAAAATTTGTGCACTCGAGGGGGATGGGGGGAGTCCCTCAGCCCGGCCTGTGCCCTCTCGCAGTCTGGGACCCCTTGGGAGATAACGACCTGCTGGCTTAGGCCTGCTCCCGGGTGGCAGAGGGCAGGCCTAATCCCTAGGTGCAGCCCCTGGTCGGGCTCAGAGCAGGGCTGATTGGGGAGTTGGGGTGCTGCCCCCTGTCATGCACAGAGCAGGGCGGATTGGGAGGTTGCGATGCCACCCTCAGTCACGCTCAGGGTAGGGCCGATTGGGGGGTTAGGGCACCGCCCCCTGTCACACTCAAGGCAGGGTCGATGGGGAGGTTGCGGCGCCACCCCCTGTCACGCACAGAGCAGGGCAGGGCAAATCAGGGGTTTGGGGCACTGCCCCCTGTCATGCACAGAGCAGGGCCCATCAGGGGGTTGGGGAGCTCCCCCCTGTCAAGCACAGAGCAGGGCCCATCAGGGGGGTTGGGGAGCTCCCCCCTGTCACGCACAGAGCAGGGCCCATCAGGGGGTTGGGGAGCTCCCCCCTGTCACTCACAGAGTAGGGCCGATAGGGCAGTTGGGGCACCGCCCCCTGTCACACACAGAGCAGGGCGGATCAGGGGATTGGGGCGCCGCCCTCTATCACCTACAGAGCAGGGCCGATCAGGGGGTTGGGGTGCTGCCACTGTCACACTCAGGGCAGGGCCAATGGGGAGGTTATGGCTCTACCCCATCACACACAGAGCAGGGCCCGTGGGGTGGGGGGGGTTGGGGCGCCGCCCTCTATCACCCACAGAGCAGGGCCAATCAGGGGGTTGGGGCATCGCCACTGTCACACTCAGGGCAGGGCTGATGGGGAGGTTATGGCTCTACCCCGTCACACACAGAGCAGGGCCCATGGGGTGGGAGGGTTGGGGTGCCACACCCTGTCACACACAGAGCCGCAGGGCGATCAGGGGGTTGGGGAGCTCCCCCCTATCAGGCACAGAGCAAGGCCGATCACGGGGTTGGGGCACCTTCCCCTGTCAGGAACAGAGCAGGGCAGATAGGGAGGTTGTGGCCCCGCCCCCTGTCACACACAGAGCCTCAGGGCAATCAGGGTTTGGGCGCTGCCCCCTGTCACGCTGATCCCGGTGCCGGGAGGCATATTACCCTTTTACTATATAGAATAGAGGCCTGGTGCATGGGTGGGGGCTGGCTGGTTTGCCCTGACGGGTGTCCTGGATCAGGGTGGGGGTCCCTACTGGGGTGCCTGGCCAGCCTGGATGAGGGGATGATGGCTGTTTGCAGCTGGTCACACACCCTTCAGGGTGGGGGTCCCCACTGGGTTGCCTGGCCAGTCTGGGTGAGGGGCTGAGAGCTGTTTTCAGGCTGGGACTGAAGCTCCCAACTGCTCCCTTTTTTTTTGTTTTGTTTTGTTATTCTGGGCCAGCTTTAGCTCTGGCTCCAGCTCTGAGGCCTCAGCTGCTGAAAACAGGTATCTGGTTTGTTTGGGTTCTACAATCGAAACTCTGTATCAACTCCAGCTCTGAGATCCCCGCTTGCTGAAAGCAGGTTTCTGGGGTTTTGTTTAGCTTCTGTATTTGTAACTATGTTTCAAACTGCAAGCTTAGAGGCCGGCAAGGCAGGTGGGGAACGTTGCAGTCCTCCATCACTGAAGCAAGCAAGCCTCATGTTCAGTTTAAGCTGCCTGGCTGCTGGCCGCCATCTTGGCTGGCAGTTAATTTGCATATCACCCTGATTAGCCAATGGGAAGGGTAGCGGTCGTACGCTAATTACCATGTTTCTCTTTTATTAGATAGGATGTATGTATAACTTCTCTCCAATAAAATCATTTTGCAAATCCTATTAGCTTATGCTAAACAGAGCAACTCAATTCCATGTCAAGAGTGGCGTCAGTCAGAAGTGGGGACCCAGGAGTGTGACTGTCACCTGTCACCTGCACTTCCTGATGTGGCAATCTGAATGGCACCCCACTGACTTAGGTGTACTCTCTTCCCCTTTCCCCTCACTGCTGTGTAGGAGAACATTAAATCTGGAACACATCTGATGAGTGAATATTGGATCTGGGAGGACCCAGGATTAAGTAAAGACTAGATCTCTCCATGTTTGGGGGCAGGAGCTGAATGTCTCAATAAAAGACAGAAAGAGATCTCACAGGACAAATATTTCCAAATAAGGGGCTGATGCTCCCCTGATCATCTGTCATGGTGACAGAAAGGGGCTGAAGAAAGAGGGAGAGAAGTGTGTGTCTGGAGTGGCGTGCTGCCCATTGTGAGTCATAACGAGTGGTTGAATGTGCATAGTGGTTTCAGCGGCTCCTGAGACCTCCAGTCAATCTAGTGCATTTTCAAGGGAAGCTAAGGTCACAGCTACTGCAGAGAAGTTCTTGCCAGACAGTTCACAAGTTCACTTTAAAAGAGGTGTCACTTTTTTCAGGCAAAGCCTGGGATTCTACAAGTGAATGACAAGATCTGACAGGCTGAGGACACCCGTGCCTATGAAGACCTGGCTCTGGGCCTGGGACCGCAGCACTGCAGCAGCAGGCTTGCCAGATGACTCAGGGAGTTGGCAACCAGGGAGAAAGTGACAAGCAGAGAGGGATACAGGGCAGGGCCCCAGGGAGCAGCTCAAGGCAGATGTGGAGCACACCTGTTCAGAGGCACAGGGAGCCCCAGAAACCACCAGGCACAAATAACATGTTAGCATCACACCCTGGCTGCAAAAGTCTAGGAGTACCTTCAGCCGACCAGTGAGGAAAATTCAGGTTAGGACTAGAAAAGGGGGGCAGAAGGAACATGATCCAAACTCTGTCTTCAGCCATTTGTGGATGAAGAAAAAAAAAGGGGGGGGGGGTCCTATATGTTAGGATGGAAGAAAAGGCCTTTCTTTGCTGTAGCCGTCCACAATTTGTGGGAAGCACCTGGCAATTAAACCCCAAGACTGTTAGCTCCTCTGAGTCCAACAGTCCCTCTGTTCAAACTGAGGGACAAGATAAGCTACTTTCAAGGCTACATTCTTGCATACCCTTCCTCCCTGCTGGTATACAACCCAGGGATAATTAGTAGAAAGTTCCCTTCCCCCTCCTCTTCAAACAAGCCTTTTTTTGAACTCTTCATAACTTTTGCTCTAAGAATGTTTTACAGGCTTTAGAAACATACTGGTAAGACCCCTCCCTAGGACAGCTGCCCGGATTGTCTCCTGAAGAACTAATAAAGTCAACCCCTCTGATGTATGCTCAATTTCACCTAGCAACAGCAGCAGCCCGAAAATCCCCCTCCCTTCCTGTCCCTGGGGGGCAGCTTCTGTTTCTTGCCCTTGCATTGATTAGCAATGTACTGGCCCTTTCCCTTTGGGGAAAGTAAAATAAACTATCTATCTATCTCTTCTCTCAGTTGAGAATTCTTTCACAGCTCACATCACCTGCCCAAAACCTAACACTATGGAAAGTAACCTTACAGGATGTTCTGATTCTAAATTCCTACTAACTGGCAGGTCATGGTGGGTAGTCTTGCCCCAGGCATATAACGTTTTTTGTAAAAGCTTTATCTTTGTCTTAAGAAAGCCATGTCTATTGTTTCTGTGCAGCTGGGTTATCACACCTTTGAAATAAGCTGTAACTGTCCTTAAGGGAACACATGATCTTGTTAACTGTCCTGTAATCCAATCCTTGCCTTGTTTCTCCCACCTCACCCTGCCTTCATGTAATCTTTCTTCTGTTCCCTCCTTAATTTCAAATGCTTAAAAAGAGCTGTAAAACTGTTATTCTTGGGATCATTTGAGATCTTGCTCCCCAGTATATGTTGCCAGTTTGGCTCAAATAAATGCTTATAAAATTTCTCATAGAGTTCCAGTCAAGATGGCAGCATAGGTAAATGAAGTACTCAAATCCTCCCACAACCACATCAAAATTACAACTAAACTGCAGAACAACCATCATTCAGAACCACCTGAAGTCTAGCTGAACAGAAGTCCTACAACTAAAGAGATACAGAAGAAGCCATATTGTGACTGGTAAGAGGGGCAAAGACCTGGAACGGGCTGGTCCCCCACCCACTTGTGATGAATAAAAGTCATGAGGGATATCTCGGATGTGGAGGTCCCCCCCTGAGGAGCGAGGGGTCCCAGACCCACAGCAGGCACCATAACCCAACATTCCAGTAACAGGAAGAGAAGTCCCCATAAGTTCTGGATGTAAAAACCAGTGGGGATTGCGGCTGAGTGGGATGGAGGGCTGCTGGAGTCCCAGATATTCTTTTTAAAAGGACCCACCAATGGACTTACTAGGACTCACTCGCTCTGTGCTCCAGTGTTGGGGCAGCAGGGACAAGGAGGGAAGAACTGAATGTCTGGCATCCGTGTGAGAGCTGAAGAGGCAGCTTTCTCCCAGACAGAAGTGCTGGCAGAGGCAGCTGCTCCTTGTCTGGACTCTCCCTCACAAAGCCAGCAGGTGGGAGCCATATCTGAGTCTCCATCAGCCGGGTCAACCCTGCTCTCCCCCACCCTGGTGATTGCCTGAGGCGCCGTCCCACCCAACGTGGGGCCCACCTAAGCCACTTCCAGTGGTTTCCCATACAAACGGCCTCTCTTGGATCATGATTTGGATTTTCCTAAAATCTTTCAAACAAGGAGCATCTGGCCTCTGGGGATCCTATATGTCTTGCTAAGTGGCCCCAGGCCCAAAACTAGAGGCAGGCAGCAGCAGTGTGCAGCTTGGCTTCTCCTGGACACCTCTAAGCCCAACACAAAGCAGCCATCTTCAGACAGCTTTGTAGCTTTTGCCAGGTGGCCCTGGGCAGGGCACAGGCAGTGGCTGACCTTGGCCTGCAACTCCTGGGAGGCCCCAGAACCAGTGCACCCAGTGGACAGCTTCAGGTCACACTGGATTACAACCCAAGCACCTTCACAAGTGACTCACTCAAGGGGTGGACTTGGTGGGTACCAAAGCCCCAATGAAGTTAAGTTTTGCTCTGTTGAGGTTAGCTGCTGTACAGTAGCTCTTCTGCTATTGTCCCAGCTGGTCCTCCCAGCCAATAGGCCTGGGGGGAGGTCAATCCTTCTCAGTGAGGTGCCAACAGTAAGCAAGGCTCAACTACAACAGAAGGGTGCACAGAGCTCACATAGGGTAAGGGGGAGGGGGACACCTGGAGCCCCTGGCTCAGGTTACTGTGGAGGCTGGCCGCTAGGTCCTACAGAACACCTGTTACATAAAGCCACTCTACTAAAACCAGGAGACCTAGTAGCTCTAGCTACTACATAGAAACAAACACAGAGAAGCAGCCAAAATGAGGAGACACAGAAACAGGTCCCAAATAAAAGAACAGGAGAAATATCCAGAAAAGGAAATAAATGCAATGGAGGCAAGGCAAACAAACTAACAAATACAGAGTTCAAAATAATGGTTATAAGGATGCTCAAGGAACTTAGTGAGAACTTCAATAGCATAAAACAAACAAACACATGTGGAAACCATAAAAAAGAACCAGTCAGAAATGAAGAAGAAGAAAAAGATTAAAAATGTGAATAATAAAATGGCAATAAATACATATGTAACAATTACCTTAAATGAAAATGGATGAAATGCTCCAATCAAAAGACATACAGTGACTGAATGGATAAGAAAACAAGACCCTTACATATGCTGTCTACAAGAGACTCACTTCAGATCAAAAGACACACACAGACTAAAAGTAAATGTATGGAAAAAGATATTCTGTGAAAACGAAATCGAACAAACAACAAGTTGAGGTAGCAACAAGTCTGGTACTCATACCAGACAAAAGAGACTTTAAAACAAAGGCTATATAACAAGAGGCAAAGAAGGACCCTGCAATTTCACTTTTGGGTATTTATCCGAAGAAACTCAAAACACTAAATCAAAAAGTCATATGGTCCTAGCTGGTTTTGCTCAGTGGATAGAGAGTCAGCCTGCGGACTGAAAGGTCACGGTTTCAATTCCAGTCAAGGATACATGCCCAGGTTGCAGGCTCGATCCCTAGTGGTGGGTGTGCAGAAGGCAGCTGATTAATGATTCTCTCTCATCGTTGATGTTTCTATCTCTCTCTTCTTCTCTCTTCTTCTCTCAAATCAATAAAAATATATATATTTTTAAAAAGGCCATATGCACCCGTATGCTCACTGCAGCATTATTTACAATGGAACCTAAGTGTCCATTAATAGATGAATGAGCCCTAGCCAGGTTGACTCAGTGAATAGAACATGGGCCTGCAGACCAAAGGGCCCTGGGTCGATTCTAGTAAAGGGCACATATCTTGGTTGCATGCTCCTCGCTGGCCTAGGCCCTGGTTGGGACTCATGCAGGAATCAAGCAATCGATGCGTTTCTCTCACATCAATGTTTCTCTCACATCAATGTTTCTCTCTGACTTTCCCTTTCTCTTCTACTCTCCCTAAAAATCAATGGAAAAATATACTCAGGTGAGGATTAGAAAAAAATAGATGAATGAATAAAGAAGTGGTGTATATATAAACAATGGAATATGATTCAGCCATTAAAAAAATGAAATCTTGCCATTTGCAACAACATGGATGGACATAGAGGGTACTATACTGAACGAAATAAGTCAGACAAAGGCAAATACCATATTTCACTTATATGTGGCATCTAAAAAACAAAATAAATGAGCAACCAGAACAAGAACAGACTCACAGATACAGAGAACACTTTGATGGTTGTCAGATGAGAAGGGAGCTGAGGGCTAGGTGAAAAGGTGAAGGAATTAAGTACAAATTGGTAGTTACAGAAGTCATGGGGATGTAAAATACAGCATAGAGAATATAGTCAATAATAACAACTCGGTATGCTGTCAGGTGGGTACTGGATTTACTACGGTAATCACTTAGTAAGTTATATAATGTCTAATCACTGGGTTTTAGACCTGAAACTAATATAATATTGTTTGTAAATTGTAACTGAAAAATAAAACATTATTCAAAGTAAGAAAAATTCTCTGCAGGTTTGAATGTTTGTTAACTCGACACATTCATGTCAGGAAGAGCTTAGCAATGGTCTGGGGAGAAGGACCGTGTGCTGGCATTAATCATTAGCAAGTCCACGTCCATTGTATCTATAGCACAGGACAGATTTTTCACAAATAATCCTGTGCTACTCTAGACAACCCAGGAAAGGTCCCCATGCTGAAGGCAGGGTAGGGTGGGCTGGAGACAGGAAGGAGTGGTATCCCGAGGCCCGCCCTGTCCCCAGTAGAAACAGCAGTCCCAGTCTCCATGCAGGCTCAACGGGAAAGGCTCTGAGTTCAGAACAGCAACTGAGGAACAGTTCCAGAAAAAGTGCAGATTCAAGAAAATGCCCAGTTCTGGAGATACGGGTCTTCCCTCACCAGACCCCATGGTGGGCAGCACAGTGGGAGAGGAAAGACCCAATCAGGGGCTTCACCAGGAATATCACGACTCTGTGATCAAGTGGAGACCCCAAAGCTTGAGAAGGAAGAAGAGCAGATCATTCACACGTGAATCAGATTAGCACTGGACTCTGCAAGAACAAATCTGGGAGTGAAAAGGCAGGAGTACATCAATGACTTTCAATTATTTTCCTTTTGAATTCTGCATCAGGCCAAACTACTTCAAGGTCAGGGTAGGGAAAACACGGCATTTTCAGAGATGCAGGTCCCAGGAGGCTAGTGGAGGATGGGCTTAATGCCAAGTGAGGGAGTGAAAGCCAAGCAGGGGCCTGGGCTCCTGGGAGCAGGGGCTGGGAGTCAGAGGAGTGAGGGTCCCCACGAGGAGCACAAAAATGGCTCAACTGGACCCCAGACCAGAGCAGGAGAGGGGATGGCTCTAGGACAGGCGTTGCCAAGCAAGAAGTCAGAGCTGATAATCTTTTCACTTTCCAAAGAAATGCCTGTCTTCCGGTAGAGCTTCGAGAAGAATGCATGATTAACACTTAGAAAATTAAACAAAGAGGCAAGGAAACAATATTAATTTCAGGAAAACAAAAAATGCTAAGATATAAACATGATTACCGTCTATGACATGATTCAGCTGAAAACAGCATTTATGTGGCCCCAATTATGTGAGCTGTGGGTACTGATTCACCCCAGCTGTGAGTAACACTCTATTAGATTAACATACACACGGGGGCCTGGCACACACACAACACAAGCACCGAATGTCTCTGGAAAGATACTCAAGAAATGGGTGACTCAGGCACCCACTGGCAGACATTTGGGGGCTGGAATGGGAGAGAGAAATTTTAGAGTTGAAATATTCTACGACATGTATTCCCTGCTTTAAAAAAGGTATAAAAGTCCCATGAGATTTTGGTCAAGTAGAAACATCTGAACCAGGTAGAACAACAGGACCCATACAGGTTGACTGTGGCGTCTAGACAGGAATCACCTGGGCAGACCACAGGGCCAGCAGCTGCATAGCCCGTCACACCAGGGCAGCCTCGCCTGGGCTGGCCCCAGGACAACATCCTAAGGGGACACACAGTGCCCCTCTGTCCCTGGGACCTGCCCAACAGAGCTGACTGCTCAGAAATGGCTCATATGTAGCAGCTGAGCTCTGGGGCCTCTTCAAAGAAATACATATGTTGTACGTTTCCACTTATATGAGGCCCCTAGAATAGAGAAATAGAAAATGAACATAGACTAGAGGTTACCAGGGGCTGGGGAGAAGGCTGTGAGTTAGATTTTCATGGGCAAAGAGTTTCTGTTTAGAAATGATGGTGGTGATGGCTGCACCACAATGTAAATGTACTTAATGCCAATGAAGTATACACCCAAAAAGGGCTAAAATGGTCACTTTTATTTGTGTACATGTTACCATGATAATAAAAATGAAAAAAAAAGTAAATAACACAACGACGCACTGGTAGGTGTCCTGTTTGTACCTGTCACAGATCAAATGGTGCAGGTGGCATACCACGGGTCACCTGTGTGCAGTCTTGTATATGTTGAGCTGAAGGAAGTCTGATTATGAAGCACGTCACAGAGTGTCAGGGATCTGGGCCTAATAATAACGTTTCCAGTTGATGGTTTGACTTAAAAGATTATGTCTTTATTTTCTATATGTTTTGCTGCTCTCCCATGTACAGTTCCATTTCAGGGCCACCAAAAGCAGCAGGGGTGAGGGCCCCACAGGGCAGCTGTGGGCAGGGGGTTATCAAACACCAGCTGCTCAGGGCCCAAGGAACCCACAGGGATTCAAACTGACCTTTACATCTTCACACACAAAAAAATCCACTAAGAAAGCGAAGTCCTCCAGCTTTAGCGATGGGAACCACCACAATTCCCTCGACTGCACAGAAAACCAACCACAAAAACATTCCCTTCGCCACAAATCGCAGGTCACTAGGTCTGCGGGACCTCCCGGCCACAGGAGCACCAGCTCCCATTTTGCTGAGAGCTGCCTCCCAGTCCCTGGCCCTGAGGGCCGGTGCCCCCCTGGGATGCTTTGCCTGGTGGGGGGAGGGGGGGAAGCAGTGGGAGGGCTGTCACCCTACGCCAGACCTGAGAGCTAACTACATTCCAGTGGGGCTATGATCCATTGGAAAGAGACCCACCATGCAGACTGTCGGGTATTAATCTACACTCTGAATGCACCTGTGGAGCTGCACAGGCAGAAAACAAGACTGTTTTGTATTGAGGAGGCACTAGCGTACCATTTACATAGAAAGAGGAAGACCACCTACCTGAAGGACGCAATCACTGCTGTAACTTCATCGTCGGGGTAAAAGTGCGTAACCGCATGATGTGCCCCAAGCAGCTCCTTCCCATCTTTCCACCAAGAAATATGGGTGTCCTGGTACGTGTTAGGTATGCTGATGGAGCAATTGAACTTCACGTCATTGTGTTCAGATGGCTTTATGTGGCCAACCGTGTGATTAAATGCAAGAGGCGGCAGGCGCTTGGACCTGGCCGACGGCACGCTTGGAAGGGCTGCATTTCCTCTGCGGAGTCTTCTTCGGGGCAGGGTTGGTGATACCACCACCGAGGGCTGGGCCCCAAGGGAGAGAGGAGAGGAGGATGGCACAAGGTCAGCCAGGCCGATGGGGAAGGGCAGGCGGGGCGGGGTTTCTTCCCTCACCTCAGCGAGAGCTGCAAAACAGAACAGTGATTTTTAGCCTTTTAAATACTGGTGTTGCTCTAGCTGGTTTGGCTCAGTGGATAGAGCGTTGGCCTGTGGACTGAAGGGTCCTGGGTTCAATTTGGGTCAAGGGCACATGCCTGGGTTGCAGGCTCCATCCCCAGCAGGAGGCAAGCCAGTCAATGATTCTCTCTCATCATTGATGTTTCTATCTCTTTCTCCCTCTCCCTCCCTCTCTAAAATCAATAAAAATTTTTAAAAAACCTGGTATTCTCCAAGTAGGTTCTCAACTTATGAGGCCATTGAAAGGGCGAGGGCTATGCCCTCCATCTTGCCCCGTACCCTCCATGTTGGGGCAGCCGCCATGTGCTCAGGAGAGTACCTTTTTCCCGGAAGCCCAGGCCCCTGCTGGCCACGCCCAGGATTTCTTTAAACTAACCAATGACAATCAAGGGACGTGCGCGCCATAGAGATGACCACATCCTGTGTAACAAGACCCGACTTGCGCCTGGCCAATTGGCAGGGCCCACAGTCAGCTCCCCTCCCCTCACTATTAAAGCCCTGATATTCTCACGAGCGGCATTCTGCTTCCGGTCGCTGCATCGGCCAGGAGGCAGGGTCGAGTTAGCTAGCTCAATACAGGACCCTCTGCTTTTGCATCGGAATGGCTCCCTGGTGTGGTTTTTGGGGATCTTGAAATCTGGGCATAACAGCCATGACGAGGGAGAAGTGGGGAATCCTCAGTGCCCTCGAAACACATATTTCTCATTCATGTGCTCACTCAACACCTTCTAAGGAACCCTACTGTGGACGAAAGGGGCCACATGCTAACCTGACCAGCTCAGGGAAGGCCTGCATGGCAGTCTTGCAAACTCAAAGACCTAAAGCCACCACAAAGGATGGTCTGAAATTAAACTTTAACTAAAAGCAGTTATGGTGGGTGGCCAACTCCTAGGCCAATACCTTTCCTAACAAGGCAAACCTTTACCTTAACTGAGCTTATTCTTTTTGCGTCTAAGATAACATATCATTGAAATGTCAGGGTAGCCCTAGCTGGTTTGGCTCAGTGGATAGAGCATTGGCCTGCAGACTGAAGGGTCCTGGGTTCGATTCCAGTCAAGGGCACATGCCCAGGTTGCGGGCTCTATCCTCAGATGGGGAGCATGCAGGAGGCGGCCGATCAATGATTCTCTCTCATCACTGATGTTTCTATCTCTCTCTTCCTTTCCCTTCCTCTCTGATATCAATAAAAATATATTAAAAAAACAAAATGTCAGGGTAACTTGTAACTTCCCTTTTTTCAGACCCCTCAGGGCACAACCAAATGCCCTGGGCTCCAGGACAGATACCACATGTCATTATGTTAATTGTTGACTATTAACTATCCTGTACCCACCTAAGTAAAAGAAGTACCTGTCTATAGCAGGGGTGGGCAAACTTTTTGACTCGAGGGCCACAATGGGTTCTTAAACTGGACCGGAGGTCCGGAACAAAAGCATGGATGGAGTGTTTGCGTGAACTAATATAAATTCAAAGTAAACAATACATAAAAGGGTACGGTCTTTTTTTTCAATAGTTTTATTCATTTCAAACGGGCTGGATGCGGCCCACGGGCCGTAGTTTGCCCACGGCTGGTCTATAGTTTTACTCTTTATCCAATCCCAGAGGTTTCCCCGCTTTGCTTTCTCCCGCCTCTCTAATCTATCACCAATGGATTTCATGTAACCCACCTACATCCCCTCCTTTGATTCTAATGTATAAAAATAGATGAAAAACCGCCATTCTCGGGAGCATTATCCCAATCTGTTGAGATTCTGCTTCCTGGCAATTGTTGACAGTTTGGCTCAAATAAACTCACAAAAATTCTTTACAGTTGTGAAGGTTTTTACGCTAATGTTACGCAATATACTCCCCCCAGGGGTGTACGAGAAACTGTCCTCTACCCTCAAGGTTCTTCTGGCTGGACTAATAATCAAATAGACATGAGGCAAATTAATGAGACAATAAACAAATTTAACACATACATATGTATGGGACCCGCATACATGAGAGTCAGAGACCCCACACGCACGAAGTTCAGAGACAGAAGGGAACATGGGTATGAGAGGCCTCCTGAGCTAGGGACGAGGTGAGGTGCCTTGGGGTCTTCAACGAGTTATTGCAGGGCGATAAAAAGAGCACATGTTCAGTAAATAGAAGTCTGTCCTGCCCTAGAGACAGGTTACAAAAGGCTATGGCTGATCACTTCTTATTATGGGCAAGACCTTAATTCAAGTTCTCGGTTGTGTAGGGAGGGGCAGAAGTTTCCCTGGAGCCTAGAGGGGGCTAAAGTTGCCTTTAGCTCAAAACAATCCACATAGCACAGAGGCGCACACCCCCAATGAAAAAGATTTGTTGTGACTCACTCCAAGTCCTTCAAACCCAACTCAACAGGATGGCGGGAAGGGCACAGCCCCAGGAGATCACTGTCTATCTGCCCAGTCACAAGAGTGTCCTGCAGATCTGGCCGACAGCCTTGAGAGGCTGCTACTGGTCACAGAGACCTATCCCTGGGTGAGGGGGTGGGGATCAAAGTGTGCTCAGGCCACCAGCTACAGAATGACTTGGAGCTTCTAGCAAAATGCTTGCCAGCTGGAATGGATCTAGAAAAGTTTTCATTTAATCTGGCTCAAAAGTATTTCTAAAAATATAGGTTCACAATAGTTGCACTTTTAGCTTTTTTAATGGCATTTTTGGAGCATATGTTCTGTGCTGGTTGCTATGTATTCAAACATGTTTACCACGATTCTGGTGAAACAGGCAGTGGGGAGAGATGCAGGCCTCACATTCTGTGGGTGGTGACTGGGGGTTTACCAAGGGCCCCATCCCTGCTCAAGGGCTGTACCTCCTGTCACATTCAGGATGTTGCATCCCCTGGGCTCCTGAGTGCGGGTGTGCAGAGTAGGGTGGTCGCTGCTAGGGCTGTGCCAGATTCAGTGAATAAGAATGCACGGCGCCAGACGTGACTTGGGGTGGTGAACACACGATACAATATATAGATGATGCATTACAGAATTGTACACCTGAAACCTCCATAATTTCATTAACTAATATTACCCATACATTCAATAAAAATTAAAAAACAAAAAAAAGAACAAGAAAATAAAACAATTTAAAGAAAGAATGCATAGCAACAACTAGAACTTGTAATTCACATCAATAGCAAATCATTTTTAGCCTAAGTATCCAGCTAATAAAGAAAAAGAAAAGTACCCAGCTGAGCACGTATTTGGCTAATGGAGCTACTACAAGCAGGAGTTCCAAGGACAGAAGGAGGCCCCTGAGAATGTATTCCTCTGCCCCCTCCCTGCCAAGTCCCTCAGGACTGCACTCACGCCTCGACTGAAGGCCACAGCTCTGGTCACTGAGCCCTGTCCGCACGCCTTTCTCCCACACCAGGTGCTCTCTCCGCCCCAGGGAGAATGCCAGGGTGGAGGAGAAGAGGTTTCACTGGGAGGAACCGGAACACTTGCTGCTGGTCCCCACATGGAGGTCTCAGTGGGGGCAGGGCCCTCTGCAGGCGTGGTGGAGGGCACTAGGGGTCAGCCTGGAGCAGCCAGCCAGACAGATGAGTGTGCTGGGGCTGCAGTGTCCATTTACTCCAGGGAGAGGAGGTCAGGGTGACTGGACCGCCAGGCAAGCCTGTTGGAGTGTGGCCTGTGCTCTCAGTAGAAGAAGGCAAAGCCCAGGCCCTGGGTCCCCCCAGGCCCCGTCTTTCTCTGGTTTGAGGTGCTTTCTGCAGTAGTGAATGCTCCTGCTATGTGCCTAAGCCACGTGCACTCTATTCTACAGTCCTCGAAGCCCTCCCGGCCCACCTCTGCCTCTTCCATTGGCAAACCTATGTTTGTCAATTCACGGAGTTCCAGGGCCCTAGGGAGCTGGGCTTTCTCCAAATCCCCATTTTTTATTTTTCTTTAAATATACGTCCCTTTTATAGAAGGCAAAAAGTAGAGCGAGGAAAGCTAATGATACTTACTTTGATTTAATTTATTTGAAAACATTTGACCTTTCTAATTATAAAGGTAACACAGTGTGTTGTGAAGAATTCAAATATAGGGTATCCCCCTCCCCCCAAATGTATACATAATAGACTAATGGACTGCAGCTAGCCTGATGCAGCCCTGGACCTGCTACAAATGGAATGGAAACTTTGGACCCTGGCTTTGCTTCTAGCTTTACTGAAACCCCACCTACACTTCTTCTATGACTGGACTCAGGGAAATGAGACTTTGGAAACCCACGGATACAATTCCACGCAAATAAAATCACTCATTCTGTGCGGCTCTCGGAAAATTCTTTCTCTCAGGGTATCATGAGGACTCTACTCCCAGCCCCCAGTGGGGAAAACGACACCCCGCTTCGTCCAATAACAGCGGCAGGAGGATTGGAGCAGTGGTGGCCAGAGGTTGACCAGCAGCTCTGCAGTTAGAGCCCCCAGCTCCTCACCCTGAGCCATGTCCTCAGGGGAAGAGCTTCAACCTGTTCCCCTGCCAGGGTCACAGTCCCTCGCGGAGGGAGAGGATGGATGTACAGGACCCCAGCACACGTGCAGGTCCCGGCCGATGTGGGAGCGAGTGCCTGGATCACCAGGGAGGTGTGTGTTAGACAAAGCACAGAGAACGGCGACACTGGAGCAGGGTAACTGCTGGCCAAACCTGAGAGGGAAAAAATATGCTTCCAGCCTCCAGCCAGAGAATCCGGGCTCCGAGGAGCCTGTCTGGGGCTGGCCTCCACACCCTCTCCTGGCAGGAGTTCCCTAAGTTCCCCGAAGACTCGGATCTCAGGCCAAGGAAGGTGCAGGACGCAGCAGCTGCTGAAGGCTCGGGGCCCAGAGTAGCAGGTGCCATGGCTGCGCTAAGCGGACTCCTGGCCCCGGAGCCTGGGAAGATGGAGAGTGCCCTCGGGTGTCAGGTGCCCTCAGCCTGCTGTCCAGTCCCGTGAACTGAGTGGTGGGATGAGGGCAGGACGGAGGCGCCCGCCTATGGGGCCTCCTCCCTGCTCTTTCTCAGACAGCAAGGTGGGCAGAGGCAGGAGCATAACTCTTCAAAGTTCAGCCCTAACATCAGTGGGGGAGACCGTGGAGAGGGATGTTGAGGGGGCACTGCAGGGGTACGGGGTGTCTTTGAACTCCCAGGGGTTCTCTGCTTCACCAGTGGAGCATATGAGCACAGAGCAGGATGGCAGATGGGGGGGGGAGGGAGGGCGCACTGCCCAGTGCCCCAAGCTTGCTGCCTGCCAGGCTGTGCTGTCCAGCAGTGCAGTAGAGAGGCCCCTTCTGGGGTGGATCAGTGTTTACAGAAAGGCTTTTGGCCTCTGGAATCCCATTTATGTCTACACCCCAGCCCCAGGAGAGACCCTGCCTGGATTGGTGCCTGCCATTTGCGTCTTGTCCCTAGGCCACTCCCCCGTCCCCGTTTGAGGATTCCTCCCTCAGCCCCTCTGGCTGAAGCCAAATCCAGAACAAACTTTATGCAAAAGCCAGGCATTCTCCACGGATAAAGAGCAGCGACAATAACGTATGAGAGAAAACTTTCTAAAAACTTTTAACCTGAGATCACGTGACCCGAGGTGCCCAAGTGATACCTGGAGAGATTAAGCTCAGCCACCTGGAGCTCCTTAGCTGGCCTGACAGGGGCCTCGAGGTAAAGGAGTGTGGGCTGCCTGTGCCTGAGAGGGCACAGCTGCAGGCGGTGGCAGGGCTGACAGTGAGGACAGGGACAAAGCATGGTCCTGTCAGATTTCCCCCAGGGAGCCCAGCAGGCCCAGGGCTGCCAGATAAAAGGAAACAGGATGCCCCAGTACACTTGCATTTCAGGTCAGTTATGACTGGGTGGGATGATATACTCAGTCAAATAAATCTTAGTATCACTTTGCAAAAATAGCCCTCGGGGTTCACCATTGGCCCTCACAGGCTAGGGCAAGAGCGGGTCTGGGGGGCACACAGGAACCATAGCACATCCCTTAAGCCAGTGGTCTGCAAACTGCGGCTCGCGAGCCACATGCGGCTCTTTGGCCCCTTGAGTGTGGCTCTTCCTAAGCCTTAGGAGTACCCCAATTAAGTTAATAACAATATACCTACCTATATAGTTTTAAAAATTTGGCTCTCAAAAGAAATTTCAATCGTTGTACTGTTGATATTTGGCTCTGTTGACTAATGAGTTTGCCGACCAGTGGCTTAAGCCATCCCCCCCACCCCCCCACCCCCGAGTCCTCACCTGGAACTTGTGAAGTGCTGGGACCTCTGAGCACAACCCACTTGGCACATTGGCTTTAAAAAAAAAAAAGAGCAGAGTCCCACCTGGGCCTCTCACCAGGCCGCCTGCACCCACTTCAGCAGTGGGAGCCCCAAGGGCCTCCAAGGGCCTCAGGCAGCCCCTCATCATCCCCTTCAGCCTGAACCCCACTTTTTGGCGTGGGCATCTGACATTTTCTTGATAGAAGTGCTTTGCAAAGAAAGCTCCCCAAGCAGGCTGCAGCCCCCAGTGCTTTCTGCAACCAGAAAAGAGAGTTCCAGAACCTGACTGACACCCCACCATCCCCTCCAAGCTCTCAAACCCGCAGAACACCAGCATCTCCAGGGGAGGTTTTTAAAGCTCCGGTCCTGGGCTTCATGCACAGCTGGAGTTCACTGGCCAGCGGTGCAGCTGAGCATCAGGCTTTTAGGAAATCTCTTCTAGTGATTCTATCATGCCGCCAGGACCAGCTCCCCTGCTCTAGGGAATGAATCAGATTGCCTTGGCTTGGGCATGCCTGAGGGTCCGGCCTGAGAATCCCCATGCAGAACCAGGTTTGAATGCACGCGGCTTAGGAGTGTGGTGAGTATAAGAACTTGGATCAGACGGGCAAGGTGTACTAGTAGCCCCAGGTCAGCCCCACGGAGGCCAGAGGCAAGTCACCTGTCCATCTGAGACTCAGTCTCATTATAAGGTCAGACAGGTGACACCTCCGTATGTTTCAGAGGTAAGAGCAGAAGTGTGCACACAGAACACTGTGCACGATGCTTGTTGTGCACAGACATGCAAAAAAAAAATGGCAGTTACTATGTTAGAACGTGAAACACTCGATCTGTCTTATTTCAAAGGTGCCACTAGTCATGCGTGGACTATCAATGCTGAACATATGGAACCGATTATGCCTTAGGCTATTCAGTCTTCAGTGAAACAGGAATATGTGTTTACTTAAGCGAGGGCTTCCTTCTCCTTCCCCGCTGGCAGCACACCAAGTGTCAGAGAAAGGCACTGACGGAACACTTTCTGGCCCGGGTCCTGCAGCAGCTTCCCTGCGGGAGTCTGCGGCTGGTTCTCCCCGAGGGCCAGGCACGGCCTTCCCAAGTCCCAGGAGCGACTCTCAGACTCCAAGTTTATTTCCTCCAGAAGCCACACCCAACACGTATGCCCTGGCTCACAAACACCTGAATTCCTAGTCATAAAAAGTCATTCTTTTAAAGAAATAGTATTTCCTTTTAAAATGTGACCATCTCGGGAAGAACAAACACCTTAGCAAGAACAGTCTGTCTTTCCTAAGTGACAGAAGGCAAAGAATTACCTCTAAAAACAGATGAATTTTTTCCTGTCCCTCCCATGAAAACACCAGACATTGTATGTAAAACAAACATTCTTTTTAAAACCCTGAAAACTGGAGAGGAGGAAGATTGACAAAGGACCTCGGAAGCCAAGAGCACCATAAAGATGAATTCCCTGGGTTTTCCCCTTGGGAAATGCTAATAGGCAGAGACCAAAACCAAACAAACAAACAAACAAACAAACAAACAAACCCAAGCAAGTCTGTTCTCTCGAAGGGCCAGGAAAGGGGTAGCTCAACAAGACAGAAGACTTTTAGATAATAAGCGGCTCTCCTCTATGGCTCCATCCCGCCGAGGCCAGCAAAGGTCAAAGGGAAGCCTGGACTTGACCCTCACCAGGCTGTGAAGGGGTGACAGCAGTTCCACGGGGTGGTATCAGAGAGGGCCACGTGGAGAGCTGGGCTGTCATCCCCACTGGCTGGTGTTAGTCAAGACCCAGTGGGGAGCTTGAACTTCCACACCCACCTGGCATTAATGAGGCATCCGCCTTGTCCCCCCTGGGGTGGTTATCAGAGTCTGGGCTTTCCCCACTGCCCAGTGAGGGCATTCCTTCCCCTCCTCTGATGTCAGGGGAAGTCAGGTAGGGAACAGTCAGAAAGTAACGAGGCTCTCCTACACCTCCCAGCGAGGGAGGTAGCAGGGGTGGCCTTGCAAGCAGCCAGAACTCGCACCCCACCTGTGACCAGCAGTGACCAGGATGCTCCCACACTCAGAGGTGGTCAATGGAGGCTGAGTTGGGACCTATGCTGCCTCCACCAGGCAGTAAGAGGCAGCATAACCTCCTCCCCTACCAGAGCAGGTCAGAGGAAACCAGATAAAATAAAAGACTTAACTAAGAGTCGAGGTCTTATACTACCCAAAATGTCTAGGTTTCAATAAAATATTTTGTCTCAGTGAAGTATCAACACCAAGATGACAGAGAATTATCTGAAAAAGCTTTTTTGTTGTTGTTGTTAATCCTCACCCGAGGATATTTTTCCCATTGATTTTTAGAGAGAGTGGAAGGGAGAGAGGGAGGTGGGAGAGAAAGAGAGAGAGAAAACCATCAACCAGGGCCGGGGATCAACCGGTAACCCAGGTACTCTTCCTTGACTGGAAATTGAACCCGCAACTCTTTGTTGGGCAGGCCAACACTCTAACCACTGACCTATACCAGCCAGGGCTGAACAAGTTTTTAAAGGAATCATAAAAATACTCCAACAAGCAGTTATTAACATGAAATAGAGGAAAAATAAAAAGTCTCAGCAAAGAAATAGAAGAATAAAAAGAACCAAATGGAAATTTTTTAATAGAAAAATACAATAGTCAAAAAAAAAACCCTCAATGAGTGGATGAGTGGGCTCAAAGCAGAATGGAGGGACAGAGGAAAGATCAGTGAACTGAAAGATAAATCATCAGAAAAGTATCCAATCTAAACAACAGAAAGAAAAGAGGCTGAAAAATAATGAAGAGTCTCTGGGAGCAGTAGGACTATTATTAAAGATCTAACATTTGTATCATCTGAGTCCCTGAAGGAGAAGAGGGAGGGCAAGGCTAAAAAAGTACTTGAAGAAATGTTGGTTGAAAACTTTCCAAATCTGCCAAAAGATACACATCTACAGAATCAAACATCTGAGTGAACCCAAAATAAGCTCCAAAAATATCCATGCCAAGACACATCATAGCCAAACTTTTAACTATTAAAGCCAAAAAAAAAAAAAAAAAAAAAAAGGCATTTTGAAAGCACACAGAGAGATGGAAAACTATGAGAATTTGTTATCAGAAGACTTACGCTAAAGGAATGTCTCTAGGAAAGGAAATAATGAAAGAAAGAAACCTGAGTCATTAGAAGGAAGGAAAAATCATAAAAAGCAAAAATATTGGTCAAGCCCTGGCCAGTGTAGCTCAGTTGGCTGGGAATCAAACCCACAAATTTTTGTGCACCGGGCCTCTAATACTAGTATAAGCAGGTTGCAGGTTGGATCCCCAGTCAGGGCCCTCATCAACGGGCCCTGACTGGGGATTATACCTTTGGGTATTATAAGACTTTGGCTCTTATTTAAATCTTTTATTTTATCTGGTTTCCTCTGACCCGCTCTGGTAGAGAAGGGGATTATGCTGCCTCAACCAATCAATGAGTCTCATATCGATTTCTCTTCCTCTCTCTTTCTTCCTCTCTCGCCCTCTTCTCCCCTCCCTCTCCCTCTCTTCATCTTCCTTCCTTGCTCTCTCAGTCATCAATGTAAAGCATATCCTCAGGTTAGGATTTAAAAAATAATCATAAAAAAATAAAATAAAAGGAGGTAGGGATTCTGTATTTCATTTAAACTGCTAAAACACCAACACCTAGTATTACATGTAAATGATCAAAATATGCTTATTAAAAGACAGAGATTGGCAGACTAGAGTAAAAAACATGACCCAATTATCTGCTATTTATAAGCAATTCACTCCACATATAATTATACTAGAGGCCTGGTGCACAAATTTGTGCATGAGTGGGGTCAGGATGGCCAGGCCCAATCAGCCCAATCGGCTGTCTTGGGCGAGGGTCCTCGGGCTGCTGGAGGGCCGGCCCTGCCCCCTGGTCAAATTCCCAGTTGAACTCCCAGTCAAGGGGACAATTTGCATATTAGCCTTTTATTATATATGATGATAGGCAAGTTGAACACAAAAGCATAGAAAAGATATGCAACCATTCATCAAAAGAAAGCAGGATGGCTATATTAATATCAGATAAAGTAGTTTTCAAAGTAAAGAAAATTACCAGAGATAGAAAGGCACATTACATAATGATAAAACAGTCAATCTACCAATAAGAAATAGCAGTTAAATGAATACAGCCAGCCCTCTGTATCTGTGGATATAGTATCCATGGATTCAACCAACTGTGAACTAAAAATATTCAGGGAGAAAAAAAAGGTCCCTTGCTGCTGACACGTACAATGTAGTTAGACCTATGATGGCTGCATCTGTACTGAACATGTACAGACTGGTTTTTTCTCATTATTCCCTAAATAATACAGTATAAGAAGTATCTGCATAGCATTTGCATTGTGTTAGGTATTGTAAGTAACATAGAGATGATTTAAAGTATATGGGATACCCTGGCTGGTGTTGCTCAATGTTTGGAGCGTTGGCTGCCCACCAAAGAGTCTTGGTTCAAGTCTAGGTCAAGAGCATGTACCTGGGTTGTGGGTTCACTTCCCACCCGCTGTCAGGGTGCGTCCAACCTACCGATGTGTCTCTCTCCCTCCCCACCTCCCTTCCATTCTCTCTAAAAAGAAGTGGAAAAAATATCCTCAGGTAAAAATTAAAAAATAAAAATAAAATAAAGTATAAGGGATGATGTGTGGAGATTATATGCAGATGCTACATCACTTAATATAAAGGACTTGAGCATCCACGCATTTCAGCATACTAAGGGAGGGGCAGTCCTAAAACCAATCCCCCATGGAAAGTAGGGGATGACTCTATGTACCAGAGTAGAGAGATGCAAAATATGTGACGCTGAAACTGACAGGATTGAACGAAAAAACAAAACAACAACAAAACAATTATAGTTGGAGACACCCAACATCTCTCTCTCAACAACCGATCAAAGAACTGGGCAGAAAATATGCGAGGACACAGAACTTGAAAATAATGCTCGTCAGCAACCTCAGCTCATATCACACTCCATGGTGAACACCTCAACGCTTTTCCTCGACGGCCAGGAGCAAGGCAAGGTGTCCACTCTCACACTCTTATTCAACCTAGTACTGGAAGTCCTGGCCAGAGCAATCAGGCAAGAGAAATAAAAGGCATCCACACTGGGAATAAAAGTGTCACTTTTTGCAGATGATGTATTCTTTACATAGAAAACCCTAAAAACACCACCTCCAAAAAACTATTAGAAACAATAAATACAGTAAAGTTGTAGTTTATAAAATCAATTTTTTAAAAATTCACTCCATTCCTATATACCAGTGATGGCGAACCTTTTGAGCTCGGCGTGTCAGCATTTTGAAAAACCCTAACTTAAGTCTGGTGCCGTGTCACATATAGAAATTTTTTGATATTTGCAACCATAGTAAAACAAAGACTTATATTTTTGATATTTATTTGATATATTTAAATGCCATTTAACACAGAAAAATCAACCCAAAAAACTGAGTTCGCGTGCCACCTCTGACACGCGTGTCATAGGTTCGCCATCACTGCTATATACTAACAATGAAATTTCAGAAAATGAAATAAAATTCCCTTTGCAATTACAAGAAGAATAAAATATCTAGGAATAAACTTAAAAGATGTGAAGGACCTATACACTGAAAACTACAAAGCATTATTACAAGAGATTGAAAAAGACACAATATGCTCTGCCAGCTTGGCTCTGTGGTTGAGCTTCGACCTATGAACCAGGAGGTCACGGTTCGATTCCCGGTCAGGGCACATGCCTGGGTTGTGGGCTCAATCCCCATTTTGCATCTCTTTACTCTGGTACATTGGGCAGGAGTCAGCCTAAAAATGAGTCTCTCTCATCATTGATGTTTCTATCTCTCTCTCCCTCTCCCTGCCTCTCTGAAAGCAATAAAAAATATTTACAAAAAGACACAATAAAATGGAAAAATATTCTGTGTTCATGGATTAAAAGAATCCATATAATTAAAACTGCCATATTACCCAAGCAATATACAGATTTAATGCAATCCCCATCAAAATCCAAATGACATTTTTAAAATCCTCACCTGATTGATTTTAGAAGAGAAGAAGGGAGAGGGAGAAAGGGAGGGAAAGAGAGAGAGACATTGATGTTGTACTGGGCTGCATATCTGACACTTCGGCCAGACGGGGCGCGCTGTGCTGTCTGTTCCTAAAACACATAGATAGGAAGGTACTGACATCAGGCTAGGCCTTGAGATATGGTCTCATGGCCCCTTCTCAATATGCTGTACTCTCTGTTCCTAAAACTCATAGATAGGAAGGTAATGATGCTATACTGTGTCGGGAACTAATTGTGTAAACAAGGCTTTGTAACTTTGTGGTTTTTGCAAATAAAAACGCTGTAACTCTTGCAGTCAGCCTGCAGTTCAGCCTTTGCTTCCGCAGGGTGCTGTGACTGTAGTCAGCTGGCCAGCTTAATAAAGGCTCTTAAAATTAAATTCTGAGTCGGTGGTCTATCTCGCTGAGTCAACCCATAACAATGTGTGAACGAAAAACATTGATCAACTGCCTCCAGTACACTCCCTGACCTGGGATCAAACCTGAAACCTAGGTATGTATCCTGACTGGGAATTAATTGCACAACCTTTTTTGGTGCGTGGGACGACACTCCAACCAACTGAGCCACCCAGCCAGAGCCCAAATGACATTTTTTAAAGAAACTGAACAAAAAAAATCATCAGATTTGTATGAAAGGATGCAACACCCTGAATAGCCAAAGCAAACCTGAGAAAAAATAACAAACCCAGAGGCATCACACTCCCTAACTTCAAACTACTAAGCAATGATAATCCAACAGCATATTGGCTGAAAAAAAGACACCAGGCCAATAAAACAGAATTGAGAGCCCAGATGTAAATCCGCATGTTTATGGGCAAATAATGTTTTACAAAGGAGCCAAACACATATAATGGAGAAATGAAAGCCTCTTCAATAAATGGTACTAGGAAAACTGGAGAGCCACATGCAAAAAAAACAAAACGACTACAGTTTGTCCCCATATACAAAAATTAACTCAAATTGGATCAAAGACCTAAATATAAGAAGTGAAACAATAAATTATATAGAAGAATACATAGGTACTAAACATATGGACCTTGGTCTTAGACAAGATTTTATGAACCTTGGTCTTAGACAAGATTTTATTACCTCAAAGGCAAGGGAAGATAAAGCAAGCAAAAATAAATGAATGGGACTATATCAAACTAAAAAGCTTCTGCACAGCAAAGGAATCTGCCAACAAAACAAAATGGCAACCAACTGAATGGGAGAAGATATTTGAAGATATTCAGCTCTGAGAAGGGGTTAATATCAAAAAGGTATTTTAAAAAAACTCACACAGCCCTAACCGGTTTGGCTCAGTGGATAGAGCTGTCGGCCTGCGGACTCAAGGGTCCCAGGTTTGATTCTGGTCAAGGGCATGCACCTTGGTTGCCGGCACATCCCCAGTGGGGAGTGTGCAGGTGGCAGCTGATCGGTGTTTTTCTCTCATCGATGTTTCTAACTCTCTATCCCTCTCCCTTCTGCTCTGTAAAAAATCAGTAAAATATATTAAAAAAAAAAAAAACAACAACTCAGCACCAAACAATCCAATTTAAAAAATGGGGCAGAGGACCTGAACAGACACTTCTCCCAAGAAGACGTATTCTAAATATTTTATAAAAAGGCTTGAACGTAAAGCAAAAGAGTAGGTGAGAAAGACGAAACGTAAAGGTAAAGAGAGAAAATGAGGCTTTTATGTTTACTGGTTGGCCCCCAGGTAACAATGGTGGGATCCCTCCCTGAGTGGTTCACGTGAGAGACCTCAACCTTCCGGCCACCTGTTGGTCCAAAAATCCTGAAGGCGCTTGGCTTGAGGAACTGTCCCGCCCTGCAGATGTCACCCGGGCCTAGGACTTGCCACCGTCCTTAGATAAATGTAACTACCTTATTCCTACCCTCAGTGCCAGCTCTGACGGGGAAGGGGTAGAGGCTCCCCACCCCTCAAGAATCAGATGCAACTGGATCTATGGAGGGTAATGAGATGTGCACCCCAAACCCTGAGTCCACAGGTCCGGGGTGTACTTCCTAGCTGACTTTCTCCTTGTCCTCCCAGCTAAGGTCAAAACTGGGATGAGAATGTACATTTCTGCACTCCCAAAGTGGTTCTTTTTCTTAAACGAATGCTTCCGATTTAATGCTAATCCTAATAAGCTTCCTTTTTTTTAATTTGCTCTAAACCTTTTTATTGATTTTTTTTTATTAGAGATCAGCCTGCACTCCTCCTGGTGAATGGGCTGACACTTAACCACTGAGCAACACTGGCTGGTTCTTTCTTTTTTAAAATTGAATTTAGAGAGAGAAAGGGAGAGGAATATTGATCGGTATATGCTCCCACCGGGGATAGAACCCACAACCTAGGTATGTAGCCTGACCAGGAATCAAACCCACCACGTTTGACACTCCAACCAGCTGAGCCACTAGCCAGGGCTGCTCCAAGACTTTTAAAGAACATTGTTTTCATCCACAAATCTGCAAATCACATGACAGAACTATAAAAGGGCTCACAGGCTCCTTCCCCTTCCTGTATGGGGGCAGCCAG
Source organism: Myotis myotis (assembly GCF_014108235.1). Classification (NCBI taxonomy): domain Eukaryota; kingdom Metazoa; phylum Chordata; class Mammalia; order Chiroptera; family Vespertilionidae; genus Myotis; species Myotis myotis. The sequence goes on along the minus strand of NW_023416371.1, from coordinate 83,568 downwards.
CCAGGGGTAAGTGGAAACCCGCCTACAGATGCAGCCGAACTGGGTGCCATGAATATGGATCAGCTGGCCGTGTGTGCAGTCAGCGGTCAGCCCCGGACAGAAAACAACATTCAGGGAGACTGCGTCCCTGTTCTAATATTCTCCTCCAAGACAGCCTGTTCTGACTTGTAAAAAGGATCATTTTCCAAAACCATAATGAGGCCAGTCTACTAGCAGCTTTAACAAGCCTGAAGGCTTAAAACAGCAGAACAATCCCTTCTCCCCCAAAACAAGGCTTCCCCTGTGTCTCACCAGAGGCCAGGCCGCAGCTAAGGCAAAGTCTAAGGTGTCCACCATTCCCGAATGTGGAGGTACCTGAACACCCCTCCCCCCAAAAAACAGGTCTGTCCCATTTGCCTGATTGTCAGTGCCAACCTGAGACCTCAGGCCTGAGGACGGGACCTCCTGGGGGAGCCAGCAGAGACACCACCTCTGACCTGACCTTGCTGGGGCCTGAGGTGGCTCAGCAGACGCTGGGCAAGCACCTGTGAAGGAACTGACTAAGAAATCCCCAGAAGACACCACTAATGACTGAGGACAAGGGGAAACACAAGAGCCTAAGAAACCCCACGCACTGGGATATGGACTGGGCTTTTTCCAGAAGTCTCTCAAATATTCTTAGTTTTTGGTGTAACCATTTTCTTATATGGCCTTGTCCCAAAATAAAGTCAACATCTGTTTCTCTCTTTCCCTCCTTCGTCTCCCCTACCCTTTTTCCTTCCCCACCCCCGCCACCCCAAGGCTCACGGAAAATCCGTTTTACCATTAAGTAAAGAAAGAAGCATGGATGGTGGATTAAATGGGCAAAGGGATGAAATAAAATGCTTTAGAATTGAGTGTAGGTTTCTCAGTGAAACGTTGAGGAATGATCACCCTCTCTTTATCTCTTTAAAGCCTGGGACCTGCGGCCGGGGCCCACTGGGTCCTGCTGTGAAAAGAGGCCCAGAGAGTGGGAATGACACAGCTACCACGGAGGGCTGCCCAGCTGTCCGGACTCACAGAAGCGGGAAGACCTGGGCCTTGGCTGCCGTCAAGACTCTTCCACACGAGCCGTTCAACAGCCGCCGTTCCAGAGCCACGGTTCAGAAGAAGCCAACTCAGGCCTCCGCCGAGGGAGGAAGTGGGGGTGGCGGGTCCCCTCAGTACTCTGGCACAAGATCCTGTGGGATTCCCAACCATTGCCTGCTGGACACAGGGGGCCTGACCAAGGAAAGGATAAAGGAAGCAGGTTCCCTTCCTGCCAGGGGTCAGCAGATGCCCAGAGTGCGAGAGGCAGGGTCAGGTGAAGCCTGCTCACACCTGCCACCCACAGGAAGTATCCGGTCAGGAGGGCGAGTTGGCACACACACACCAGGCACACACACACCAGGCAGGTGCCCAGAGGCTGATCTAAGAAACAAAGTCACATTTTCCATCCATTGCAGCCAGAAGACTTCACTTGAAAAACCTGGTTTGCGCTGGTAAAAAAAAAAAAAAGAATCATCTGGATGTTTACACTCAAAAACCACACCCACGTTGGCAGAGTTGTGTGGGAGAGTAGAGCAGGCACTGGCCTTCATTTTTAACCTTGCAGAGAAGCACATGACGGGAAGCTATTCCTGGACCGAGTTAAGTCTGAATCCAGCGGTTGAAGGTAAGGGGGCGGCAGGGCAGGAGCGGGCAGGGCAGGCCAAGGGTGGGTCCTGCACGGGAACCACCGGGAAGCCAAATCCCCAAGAGCACAGCCGGACTCAGAAGTCAGGACCCACACCCCACGGCCCCGCCCCGCAAGGAACAGGGGGCGTTGCCCTCATCTGCCCTCACAGTTCAAGGTGTAACTTAGGATACATTTCAATGAGAAAACAACCCCGCCCCCCTGCAACACTGGCTGTCCAGGAAAAACAATTACCCCAAAATTTGAGCTCAGAATAATGGAAGAAGCCTTTGGGAATAACAGTTAATATTTTTGGAGGACTTACTCCATGCCATTAGATCACTTCATCCTCCTCACAATTCCATGAAAAATTAAGAGTCCCCCTGACCAGAGAGAAAACGGAGGCTGGCCAGGCAGGACTGAGCAGGCTCGCTGACTACTCAGATCCTGGGCCAAGACCCTGTTAAGCACTTCATTCCAGGCCAAAGGCTTTTGTCCGTTTTTATAATCATTAACCTCCTGCTGAGATGCACAGTAAGCACAGCCTTGTGCTCTGGGTTAAGACTGAACCTGTGACGATGGGCCAAAGGTAAGGCACTCAGGGCCACCACCTGAGCACTGGGCAACCTGCTCCTGGGGAGGTGCTGTGAAATCTGTGTTTTCAACATTAAAACAGCAGCTTTTGACTTTTTTCCCAGTTGGAATAGTTGTGAAAATATAAAATAGGCTAACATTGCCATATTGGTGATAACAGAACCCAAAAATCTATCTCCTCTAGATGTCCTAACATTTCTAGTAATGAAACTGCTTTGATATCACAGTGAAATTGAAGGTGATTTTTCCATCAACCAAGACCCTCCACACCAAAAAGGGCACAGCAGCTGCAACAATTGTGCTTCTGGGAAGTCAGTAGGGAGAGAGACAGGGAGGCCTGGCCCTGGACATTATCCAGTCAACCCACTGCGCACCTGCGATGGGCTAGGCATCTGCCATCCACCATCAGGTGGTGAGAAGCATCATTAGGAAATTAAAAATGAGTGAGAGAGAGAGAGAGAGAGAGAGAGATGACTGGCTGGGGAGGGAGTGAGGGAAGGCCTCTTCAGCACAAGCTCTGAGCTGAAACCTAAACCAGAAGGAGCCAGCAAGCAGAGATCAGGGGAAAGATTCGCCCAGAGGGCAGGCACATCCACTGCAGAAGCCCTAGGAAGGAGACACTGTGACCGAAGCATCCTGAATAGGAGGGAGTAACTGGAAAAGAGTCCACAGGAGTGAGATCCTTGCAAACCCTGGGAAGGAGTGAAAAGCCCCCTGAGGATTCTCAACAAGGGCCAACAGTCAGGCTCGTCTTCAGATCTCATTCTGGCTATTATATGGGAAGTGGCTGCTACTCTTTGCAGGTGGGGAGGGACCCGTTTAACAAGACCCTGGCTCAGCTTGTCCAGCGGGCAGCAGGTTCCCTATTCACAGGCATGAAAAGAGTCAACCTCTTCAGATCCAACTCCGGATACTAACTCACTGGCCCTGCTCCTAGGATTATCTGGAAATTATTTCTAAAATTATGATCGAAGCCCGGCTGGTGTGGCTCAGTGGTTGAGCATTGACCTATGAACCAGGAGGTCATGGTTCCATTCCCGGTCAGGGCACATGCCTGGGTTTCGGGCTCGATCCCCAGTGTGGGGCGTGCAGGAGGCAGCCGATCAATGATTCTTTCTCATCACTGATGTTTCTATCGCTCTCTCCTTCTCCCTCAACCTTCCTCTCTGAAATCAATAAAAATATTATAAATAAAATAAAATAATGACAGAAAAACATAGTTATTGTTAATATAAAAAATAAATGTGTTCCATTCAGCACTTTAAGAAAGTGGATCAGGCCCTGACCGGTGCAGCTCAGTTGGTTGTAGTGTCGTCTTGTCCACCAAAAAGTGGCAGGTTCGATTCCCATTCAGGGCATATATCCAGGTTTCATGTTTAACCCCCTGGTCAGGGCATGTGAGGGAGGCAACCAACTGATGTTTCTGTTTCTCTGGCTCTCTCAAAATCCATTTTTAAAAAGTGGATCAGAATAATTTTCTATAAATTATTTATTTGTTACATATGCACTACTTATTTCTAAAAAACGAAGCTATTGTTTTATGAAGGCCAAGAGCAATGGGACAAATTAAAATTCTCCCTGGGAAAATGTTGACTACAGATTGTATGTTACAGCATCAGTTTGGAAGGTTAACACTACAATTTAAAAGGTTTTAAAGCCCAATTTGTTCTGAAGGTTGAGTTTAGCTGCATACACAGCCTCGTCAGGGGCCAGGTCCTGGCTGTGCCCTCACTGTGACCCACTTTTATTTCTCCTTTATCCTCTTCCAGTACCAAACCACTCGTTTGGGTGGTTTTGCTGCTCACTAGCACCCCCACTAGAGACTCTCAGGCAGGAAGGACTGAAATGCCCCTGGGTCAGCAGTTTCACTTCTGCTTCTCTGTGGCTTGGAGGGATGGTATTTGTATGTATGGAGGTGGGAGGATTCCTGGATTAAAGTGATGGGAAGGTGTTAATTATCCATTCTTCTACAGTGTAGCACCTACATACACAGTCCACCGGTCTCCTCCTGTCTCAGTACACAAACCACTTAGATCCACAATGCGCAATATGAAAATCTTAAAGCTAGACTGAGACTCAAATTTCCATTTTTAATCTCTTCGCACAGCACTCTTACTTCTGCTCGAATTCTGCCAGCGAGAATCCCAGCCTTTAAGCCAGCGGTTCTCAACCTGTGGGTCGCGACCCCTTTGGGGGTCGAACGACCCTTTCACACGGGTCGCCAAAGACCATCAGAAAACACATATATAATTACATATTGTTTTGTGATTAATCACTATGCTTTAATTATGTTCAATTTGTAACAATGAAAATACATCCTGTATATCAGATATTTACATTACGATTCATAACAGTAGCAAAATTACAGTGATGAAGGAGCAACGAAAATAATTTTATGGTTGGGGGTCACCACAACATGAGGAACTGTATTAAAGGGCCGAGGCATTAGGAAGGTTGAGAACCACTGCTTTAAGCTTTTCATAAGGTAAGCTGCAACACTATCAGACATCTCCCAGGCAAATTCAAGAAAAGAAGCAAAGGGTAGAAAAAGAAAAATTGGAGACATTTTTTCATTCTTCCTACTGGGTAGATTTTTTTTTAAGATTCATTTAAAAAAATATATTTATTGATTTCATAGAGGAAGGGGGAGAGAGAAACATCAATGATGAAAGAGAATCTTTGATTGGCTGCCTCCAGCAAGTCCCCCCCCCCTCCACTGGGGATCCAGCCTGCCACCAGGCACGTGCCCTGACCAGGAATGACCTCTTGGTTCATAGGTGACGCCCAACCCACGCCAGACGGGCACCACTGGATGGATTTTAGCAGTCCTTGCATGTTTATCTGACTAAAGCTGACTGTCAACTACAAACGTTTTTTATTACAGCTTTTTTAAAATTTAGAAAAAGAAAAACACAATTTTTAAGTATCTTACACCAAAATTATTTTTCCCATACTTTTCACCACATTCATTACCTTCAAGACTATTTATGGCCAGCCCTCACTAGCAGAGAAATATAACAGATTGGCGGATTATGAAAAATAGGTCTGGCAGAAATGCCCAGGAATTTTTGAGGGTTTGGGGGTGGAGAACAGGCATGTTTTAGTTCTTTGATGTTTGTTTCAAATTGCCCCAAATTATAAAGTGCTTCCATGCAATTTAATGTGCAAAAGGAGGCACTGCTTAAGAATTTTTCATTTGACCAACTGAGCTTTCACACACACACACACACACACACACACACACACACACACACACACACACACAAAACCTCAAAAGGAAAAGTTTTAAGTAAATTGCTTAACTGTAACTTGGTATTCTTAAAAAAACAACAACACACCTTTTACTCTACTAGGTGAAAACTACTCAGCAGTATTCATGGTAAAACAAACAAACAAACCAACCCACAGGCTGGATGGAAATAGTTTAGCCAAGGAAAAATGCCTGGGGTGTGTTTATTTAGCATACCTTTCTCTCCCCCCCCCCCCCCCTTTTTCTTTGTCTTTTTGGTGAGGCCTGGTTAAGTTTCTCCCTGCTTCCAGGAGTGGATCAGCAACCAGACTTCTAACCTGCTTACCCTCTCACCCGTGAACCAGCTATGGGTGCAGAACCGGCCCCGAAGACCGGCCTGTGCCCATCCAGCCAGCGTCCGCCCAGGAATACCCGTGCGCACACCTGGCAGAGCTGGGATAAACCTACACGCTGTCCAAGCACTGGAGCCCCCTCCCCCAATAACAGGGGTAGGGAATGCTCCCCTTTCTCCTGGCCCCGCACCGCTGGGGTGTCCTGCAGAGGGGTGCTGGTACTGCCCATGAGGGCCCAGTGGGAGCAGCCTGAGCGCCAACCATCCCAGGTCCCGCTTTAGTCCACGCGCCCAAACAGCGACCCCAACTCCGCAGCCTGCGCGTCAGTGGGCGCGAGTCCCTCGGGATGTGGGTGTGCGGTCCCCAGAGCTCCTGCCAGCGCGGGTCCAGCGCGGTCCTCTGGGCGGAAAACTTGGGAACTCACAGCACAGAGCGTGACCTCCTCCCGGAGGAAAGGGGGCCCTCGGTGGCCCCCGCCAGTTCCATCGGACGCGCCTACACGGCCCATCCAGGCGCCCTGACTCTGGGCTACTGCGAGACCTGCACTCTGCTCCGCGCACCAGTCCGTCGTGGGGAGGTTGGGGGAGTGAGTGTTTGCAAACCTGCCCAGCAGGGGGGACGCACCCCATCCCACCCCTGACCTCCCGCCGCCCCGCGCCCCCTCCGGAACTCCCAACATCTACCTCCTCCCCGGACCCTCGCGTTCCCGGCTCCATCTGCCCCCGCCCCCAGCCCCCGGGCTACGCGCCCCCTCTCCCAGAACCCCGTCCCGTGCACTCACCCCTTCTGGGAAGCCCAGGGACGAAGAGCCAAGACAGAGTCAGCGGCCCCAGCAGCAGCAGCCGGGCTCGCCCCATCCCCGGGCCGCGGGTCTGGAAATTCTTTTCAACCCGCGGGCGGCGCCGCCAGCGGAGCAACACGGTCCGGCGCCCGGCAGCGGGCGCCCGGAATGGAGCTGGGAGGCGCAGGACGCTGGAAGGGGAGGTCCCAGAGCCCAAAGGAAGGGAGGGAGTGGGGCGGGAATGGAGGCACCTCGCAGGGAGGAGCGGCCAAGGCGGGGCGGAGAGAGGGACCAGTTTCCCTGGGACACTGGCCAAAGGTGCAGGGTCGCCGGGCTGGAGGACACAGCACCCCGCGCTGCCCAGGAAGGCGGAACGGGATGCGCCTGGAGGAATGAGCGTCAAGGAAAAGCACAGAGCAGGCGTGCAAAGAGGCAGGTCCTGACTTCACGCTATGTAGCTTCCTGCAGGCTGGCTTGATTCTGATGCAAAAGTGCCCTCATTGCCAACTCTGGATTGTCCACTGCACTTCTAGAGCCTGGCCCGTAGGAAGCACTCAATGTATACCCGTTAAAGGAGCCAGTGGATGAATTCCTCTTATCCCCATCTACAAATGTGATGAAATCCCAATCAAATTCCAACGACACCTGGTCAAATGATTTAAAATTCATACATACTAAAATTTAGAATATATGTATTTTTTGAAACAAATTTTATTTATAGAAAATTACTCAAAAATAATTGAATAGCCCTGGCCAGCGCCGGGCTCGGTTGGGCGTCCTCACGGGTACCAAGGGTTGCTGGTCTGATTACCTGTCAGGGCACTTTTCAGGGATGTAGGATCCATGGGGGACAGGAGGCAGCAGATGGATAATTCCCTCCCACATCTGTTTCTCTCTCTCTCTCTCTCTCTCTCTCTCTCTCTCTCTCTCTCTCTCTCTCTCTCCCTCCATCCCTCTCCCTTCCTTTCTCCCTAAAAATCAGTTTTTAAAATCGTTTTTTTAATGAATACGTGTTCAGAGGTACTTACTATGAACATACTAGAAGATACTATTTTTCAGAAATTTTTGTGTGTTTTGTTGTTGTTAATCATCATCCAATGATATTTTTTCCATTGATTTTTAGAAAGACTGGAAGGGAAGGGGTGAAGGGAGGGGATAGAGAGAGAGGGGGAGAGAGAGATCCATGTGAAAGAGACACAGTGATTGCTTACCTCCTGCATGCACCCCTACAAGCCAGGATCTAACCTGCATCTCAGGTATGTGCCTTTGACCGGGAATCTAACCCGAGACCCTCTAGTGCTCAGGCTGATGCTCTAACCACTTAGCAACAATGGCCAAGCAGACATATTTTTAATATTAGAAATAGAATATACTGTCAAACAGAAATATATTGTGGATGTGTATATTTATATATGTTTAGAATATCTGAAAAGATGTATAAAGGTATGTATAACTATTTTCAATTTAGTATGTGCATGATTTTTACTTATTTTAACCTTTCTCTTTTCTACCTATAACTATGAATTATTTTTATAATGAAAAAATCTATTTTTATTTGGAAAAAGAAAAATAATATATAGTCCAGTTTCCTTATTGTAAAGATGAAGAAATTGCTCTTAAGATATAAATTGTGAGTATATTTAAGCATTGGTGATGGGGATAAAGAAGTTTGTCTAGATTACCTACCTGGAAAGACAAGCAGGTTAGGGTCCACCTAAAAGTTGGGTAATATTTTCTGAAACAAATATTACTTGTAGAAAAAAATCCCATTAATGGTCCTCAAATTGCATTATGGCAAGACACTCTATTCAGAGGCAGATCCACTGGACTAATTAGACGTACATACCAGAAGATTCATGCAGCAAGACACAGCCACACAAATATCTCTTTTGCTCCCTCCAATACATGTTTTTTCTTTCTATGCAGGTCTATTTTGCTTTATTCGTTTCTCAGCATGGTTTTAGACCTGTGAGTTGCCTTGCTCTCTACTATTTTATATTTATTCCTATTTCCACTTTATTCAACCTCATCTGTCCATTTTTGGGGGCTTCTTGCTACTCCCTACCCTCATGTTTGTGTCTTTCTTCTCTTTAAAATCTTATTCTAACATAGTTGAAGAAACACATCTATTTTAATGTCCTACAAAAAGTCACAAATTCCTACATTGTTTCAGCTGTTAAAGTTTTTCATTGTTTGTATTAAATGTTTTACTCCATTCAAGTTCCTTTTACCTTATCTTTAAATTTTACTTTTCCTTCTTTTAGTCTTCTACCTTCCATTTCTTACATAACTTTAACTTTTTCTCTAGTTCTTCCCTTTCTCCTTTTTCTCCTCACTCCCCTCTTACCTCCCCAAAGACCTCACTGTGTGGCCCTAGGTGTGCTGTGTAATTTCCAGGCCTGTAAGTAATAAGTCTTCCCCACACACAAGTTTCCCAATGGCTTTTGCTCAAAAATCGTCTTGCAATCATAAGAAGAAACACAAGGGCTGGTCCAGCCACAACATTTGCTGCTGATAGGCTGAGAACAGCAAGAAACATTAGGTAAGCAACCTGATCCAACTAGGTGAAAATCACTACACAGAAATATTCTACCACTTGTGCCCCATTAACTCCCATTGCTGTGCTGGTATTTTTATTTATTTTAATAGTGTATGATGTTTTAGAGAGAGAGGAAGGGAGATGAGTGATTGGGGATCGAGCCACAATCCAGGCATGTGCCCTGACTGGGAATCGAACCAGCCACCTCTCAGTGCACGGGACGATGCCCAACCAGCTGAGGGCACACCAGCCAGAGCTGTGCTGGTATTTTTAGAAACCTGCTCTGAGCACCTCAAATTTTACAGGTACCAGCCTCTATCAAGTGCTTTTCAACCTTCCTCTTGTTTTAAATATTCTTGCTTCCTATGGAGTGTATCTCAGAGGACTTGCCTCTGGGTCAGTTCCATCATTGCTATCTTACAATTTCTTATCAAACAGGCATTGCGGATGTGGAAATGCACACATACCCAGCAAAATGTATGGTATTTATGGTGCTGTTCTTTAAAACAATAGTTAGTATTGCCTTATTTTTAAGAAAATTTTTGCTAAGCTAAGAGTTCCCATAAGGCAGATGTTGTATCCAAACCTGCTTTCCATGAGGACAATGTCCATGAAAATGCAAGGGCAGTAAATGAAATCATTTTCAGAATCATTTCCACTTCTGCTGTCAATCCTTCAATGACTTCCTTTGCTGTCAGAATCAAGTTCAAATCCTTAAAATGACTATTAGTCACTCTAGTGCAGCGGTTCTCAACCTGTGGGTCGCGACCCCTTTGGCGATCGAACCACCCTTTCACAGGCGTCGCCTAAGACCATCCTGCATATCAGATATTTACATTACGATTCATAACAGTAGCAACATTACAGTTATGAAATAGCAACGAAAATAATTTTATGATTGGGTCACAACATGAGGAACTGTATTTAAAGGGCCAGAAGGTTGAGAAACACTGCTCTAGTGGTTCAGATGATGTATCTCACAATTACTGTGTTTATTTTCCATTTCATGCCACCCTCACAAAATGTTCAGGTCTACGAGCCATTTCTTATGTGTGTTGTTTGTCGGAATTCAGTGCATGAGATGCATATAAGTCTTTGTGAGGCACATGCAGTGAGCGTATTTTCTTTACCCATGCACAGTCTCCTGTTTTATGCAATGACCTTGACTCCGTTCCTAGCTCTCATTGCAATGTGAGGACACTAAAAGCATGATGATAGTTCAAGAGGGAAAACAAATCAGTGACATATATCAAGGGGTTCATAAACAGTGGTTTATACTTACAAACGTAGTCTATCAAAGGTAAAGCTTCAAAGGACGGCAGCACCTTAATGGCATAAGACATGCCTTAGTTTTGTCCCTTTAACCCCCAGCAACCATTCACTGAGAATAAGAACGATTCGGCCTCCATGTAGGGTCACTGAGCAGGTCGTAGGAGCTGTAGGATCCAGCTCATTCCCAGGGTACCAGGCAGACAGACCCGGGCCCAGGCCTTTCTGTGGACCTTGCAACGCCTCTGAACCAGCTCCAGCCCCCTCAGCCCTGGCCCGGAGCCCCTGGAAACACTGTCTTAGACAATCACCCAGGAACTAGAGAGCTTGGTGGGCAACCAGGTTTCTAGGGGGAGAGTGTCAGCACACCATTTTAGCAATAACAACAATAATAATAACAACAAGAAGAAGAGTACAGCTTTGCCAGCTGTGCAGGACTCCACCAAAAAAGCTGATGTCTCTTTTGCGCCACCCTGAGGTCTGATGGGTGAGCAACATGACTAGGTCAAGAGGAGGCTGGGAGAGCTAGCAGCTGGTGGGCCCATAGGAGGGTCTAAAAAGGATGCGGTTCCTAGCTGCATCACGGAACACGTTGCCATAGACCCCTGATGGGCACACGGCACCCCCAGTGCCCCGCAAGCCTTTTTCAAACGTCCACCTGTGGCCAGTGCCTTCTGAGTCCTCCCGAGGGGCTGCAGCAAGCCTGAGCACAGGCAGAGGGCTAGGTGCTCAGGAGGAAGCTGGCTGGCCCTAGTAATCAGGCCAAGGAGTACCCACCAATGTGAGCTCTAGCGCCACCTTTGGGAAAGCAAACCTAAATTGAAGAGCCCAAACTATAAAATTCCTAAAAAGAAAACAAAGGTGCGTTATCTTAGATTGGCAAAATCTTACATAGAACCTCCACATCACAAGTAAAACAGACCTCATACATGCGCCAGACTTTTGTGCATCAACGGAACCAGCAGGAGAAAACAGACAACCCACGGAATGGGAGGCAATATTAGCAAAGCCTGTATCAGGGAAGCGTCTAATACTTCCTAGAGATGAGCAATTCCTGCAACTTGTGATGGTGAGAGTTGTATGTCAATTTGGCTGGGCTATGGTACCCAGTTATATGACCACACACATCCGCAATCAGTTGACTGTGGAGGTCATTACCCTTGGAAACGGGGGTGGGTCTGTTACTCAGCTGAAATGCTTAAGAGTAAAAATTAAGGTTTCTTGGTGAAGAAGAAATTCTGCCTCATCTGATAGTATGCAATTTTGCTGAGTGTTTCGTCTGCTGGCCTGCCTCACAGAACTCACATGTGTCAGCCCATAATGACCAGAACACGTTCAGGCCCCTCTCTGGCTAGACAGCTCTGCTTGGATCTGCTTCCCTCTGAGCTGCACTGGTCAGCTCCGACTGCTCTGCTGAGACATCATCTGTATTTCAGCTCCAGTCCAAGAAGCAGTCTTCTGTCAAAAGGGAAGCTGCACTCCCCCAGCCAGAGGGGAGATGGTGCAAATAGACAGAAGTCCAGGCCCTGAGCCTTTTGCAAAGGACGGCACCAAATCTGCTGACCATAGTAAGCATCGCGCCTCCCATGGACAAAGAGGCCTTGGGGAGATTGTGAGAAAGGTGGGGGTGTTTTCCTCTCCCCCCTGGTTTTCAGGGCTCAACAGGAAGAGTCCCAACTGCTCCTCCTTCTAGAGCAGAGGAAGCGGCCCCATCTCCTAGGACCCAGCAGTGGCCCCGCTGGTGACGAACAGTTGTCCTGCCCACCTGAATACTCACTGACACCCGTGTTCTTGACACTGAGTGTTCTTCTGTCCAACTAGGACCGGGGATCCAGCAGGCAGGATGAGATGTAACAGCAGGACAGGGTGGCACCTGTGAGCTCCCAGGAGCCACACCTCAGGTGTCCCCCCCCCCCAGTGTCAGGAGACCCAGGAATTGCTACATAACAAGATCTGGGAATGACAGGGAGCCATGGACACAGGTTCTCAGGACTGACCAACAGGGAGCGTCCAAACCTGCCCTCACCCAAATCCTGCCCTCACCTCTCATTCTCGCTGAGCTGCGCCAGGGCCCAGAACTAGGCCCTGAATTGCTCCTCAGGCTCTATTTGATATTCCTGGGCAGCCTCCTGTGGAAACACTATCTCCTCCATTAATTTCTGCTCCCGGGGCCAGAGGGAAGGAGAGGATGCAGACACTGCCTGAGTGGGGGTGAAGAGTGGGGCAGGTGCCCCTTCCTGGGATTTGCACACATGGGCACCCTCCATCCCTCTAATTCCATCCTGTATTACCTGTGCTCAGTAATGGGCATCGACAGCCCTTCCTCCACAAGGTTATCCTTGATGCCACACCCTACCCCTAGCCACCAACTGGAGGGGTCTCCCACTTCTGTTATCAAACTCTCCCAATAAATGGAAGATGCAGGGGATAGAGTGTGCTGGCCAGGGCTTCTCTGGTTGTCACACCCTTCCACCAAGTCCATGGGAAAATGCCCCCTGGCCAGGACTAGCCCCCTATGCCCACCCTTCCCATGTTGCACTACCACCAGGTCCAGGAGGGGGCACAAAACAGGGAAAGACAGGACTTGGATCTAGGCCAGGCTCTGGACTGCAGAGGAAGGGGGACAGATCACTTTGATGGGCATGTTGTTCCAGGTCTCAGCAGTGGCTGTGCTGAGATCTGAGGGTTCCATATGGGGGCCCTGTGTCCCCAAAGGTCAATCTTGGTCACCCCAGGTCAGGCCCTAAGTCACACACCTCCAGATAAGCCTCCATCCTAGGGTCCAACATCTACAGCTCAGTCAGACATTTGCCAAGGAAGGGAACACACTGGGAAAACAGGGTGAGGGTGGGATGAGACCCTGCCCTCAGATGACCCACAAACCCTCCTGGAAAACCTCCCACCTTCAGGGTCCTGGCCACCCCAGGAGTCCCATGGGGAGCAGCCCAGAACCCTCAGGCAGTCGCCTCAATTGTGCCTTCTGAGGAACCAAGATGGCGGCATAGGTAAACACCGGAGATTGCTGCCTCACACAACCACTTCAAAAATACAACTAAAAGACGGAACGGACATCACCCAGAACCACAGGAAGGCTGGCTGAGGGGAAATTCTACAACTAGAAGGAAAGAGAAAGGCATACCGAGACTCAGAGGAGGCACAGTGTGGAAGTCAAATACTAAGGTGCGGAGGTGTTCGCGGAGCGGAGCAGGCTGGCGGCTGAGGGCATGGTTGTCTGTTTCAATTGGGAGGGAGTCTCAGGCTCTGAGCTCCAGATCCGGGCGAGCCTCTAGGGATCCAGACTCAAACGGGAGAAGCGGGACTTTCTGGCAGCGGTCGGAACTCGAGGGCAGCTTTCTCTCCGAGGTTTGCAGCGGTTGCTGGGACTCTGAGAGGCAGAGCCCTTGGGGACGGGACTGAGAGCAGCCCCAACTGCTCGCTTCACCCGCCCTGTTGATCCCGTGGGACCCGCCCCGCTCAAGCCCTGCACAGAGGCATTTGCCGGATAGCCTCAGGCAAAGGCTAGATTAGCACCTCCCTAGAGGACAGAAGTTCTCCCACTGCAGACACAGCTGATTCTCACAGCCACTTGGCCTGAAGGTCAAATCACCCCCAGTATTACCTACAACAATCAAGGCTTAACTACAACAAGACTGCACACAAAGACCACAAGGGGGTGCACCAAGAAAACATAAAAAAATGCGGGGACAAAGAAACAGGACATAAATGTCAGAAATGGAGGATACAGAGCTCAAAACCACACTTTTAAGGTCTTTCAATAAATTTCTAGAAACTGCTGATAAACTTAATGAGATCTACAAGAAATCTAATGAGACCCTCGATGTTGTGATAAAGAACCAACTAGAAATTAAGCATACACTGACTGAAATAAAGAATATTATACAGACTCCCAACAGCAGACCAGAGGAGCACAAGAATCAAGTCAAAGATTTGAAATGCGAAGAAGCAAAAAACACCCAACCGGAAAAGCAAAATGAAAAAAGAATCCGAAAATACGAAGATAGTGTAAGGAGCCTCTGGGACAGCTTCAAGCGTACCAACATCAGAATTATAGGGGTGCCATAAGATGAGAGAGAGCAAGATATTGAAAACCCATTTGAAGAAATAATGACAGAAAACTTCCCCCACCTGGTGAAAGAAATAGACTTACAAGTCTAGGAAGCGCAGAGAACCCCAAACAAAAGGAATCCAAAGAGGACCACACCAAGACACATCATAATTAAAATGCCAAGAGCAAGAGACAAAGAGAGAATCTTAAAAGCAGCAAGAGAAAGAAACTCAGTTACCTACAAGGGAATACCCATACGACTGTCAGCTGATTTCTCAACAGAAACTTTGCAGGCCAGAAGGGACTGGCAAGAAATATTCAAAGTGATGAATACCAAGAACCTACAACCAAGATTACTTTATCCAGCAAAGCTATCATTCAGAACTGAAGGTCAGATAAAGAGCTTCACAGATAAGGAAAAGCTAAAGGAGTTCATCACCACCAAACCAGGATTATATGAAATGCTGAAAGGTATCCTTTAAGAAGAGGAAGAAGAAGAAAAAGGTAAAGATACAAATTATGAACAACAAATATGCATCTATTAACAAGTGAAATCTAAGAATCAAGTGAATAAATAATCTGATGAACAGAATGAACTGGTGATTATAATAGAATCAGGGACATAGAAAGGGAATGGACTGACTATTCTTGGGAAGGAAAGGGGTGTGGGGGATGCGGGAAGAGACTGGACAAAAATCGTGCACCTATGGATGAGGACAGTGAGTGGGGAGTGAGGGCGGAGGGTGGGGTGGGAACTGGGAGGAGGGGAGTTATGGGGGGAAAAAAGAGGAACAAATGTAATAATCTGAACAATAAAGATTTAATTTAAAAAAAAATTGTGCCTTCCCTCACTCTCCAAGACTCCTCATAATCACCCCCCAGGACATCCTTTGGGCAAATCACAGGGTCAGTGGTCCGGGGCAAGTCCCAACCCCTTATGCATCCTGCACCCTCCTCTTCCAAGCTCTCCCCTTGGTCACTTCTAAGGGAGGGTTTCAGGTTCTGGGGAAACAGGAGGCGGGGATGGAGGAGGAAGCTCTCTCTCTCTTGACTTGGAGGCCTTGAGCTGGGAGCACAGAGCCCCCTCTCCTCTGACCCTGGAGTGTCCCTCCCAGGCAAGCTCCCTCACCTTCTTCTGCAGCCTCTTCTTGAATCCTCGGATATTCAGTATCTGAGTTGAAAGCCAAAGGACTGTTTCCCCTTGAGTGGAGGACAGGGTCATTGAGATCATGCTCATCTCACCCCATTTACCCCATCACACCTGACCCCATACCCTGGACATCTGACCCAAGTCAGCTGGTACCAGTGCCACCCCGACTCCAGCATGCTCTGATTCTGGATGGCTCCCAGCTACAGCGCTTACTCACTTGGGCCTAGGCCTGGCTCCCTGACCCGTTCTCACCTTGGAAAGTGGGAGACCTCCGCCGAGCTCACAGGTTCTCATGAGGACTCGGTGTCATTCCTGTCATCATTGTTCTCACCCTCAGCCCTCCAGGGGGGACAGGGCAGGGAGCTCTGCACAGTCCTTTCCTGCCCTGAACTTGTGACCATTATGTGAAGCCTGCAGCAGGGGATGGTCTCCCCTGCATGTCAGGAGATGGAGGACAACAGAGGGACAGTTATGTTCTTAGACTGTTCCAGCCCTGCTGGCTGCGGTCACCCACAGACCCCTAGGTCCCTCTCTCATCTGTGATGATTTCCGTATCTGCATCACTGGCACCCCCTTCCCTCTATCTTAGTCATAATTCTTAGTTCAGTACCACGTAATGACCTTCCAACACTACAGATTCTAAGCTCTCAGACCTCTTGTCCTCCATGCAGTGCGGGAGCAGCATGATGGAAATATAAGAGCCAAGCAGGGTGCTGGGGGCTTGGGTGGTGCTTATAAGAGAGGCAACTCAAATGCCCTAACTCTCAAGGGAAGCACAAGCAATTGTAGTTTCCTGGGCAAAACAGATGATGCCTAGGAGAGACCCATTCAGTGTGTGGGACCACGAACTGGGCAGACAGGTGGATGGCTCCGTTGCAGGTCAGGCACACAGTGTGCACTGCCCTTGTATAACTCAGGGCCAGGTAAACAGGGATACCTGCTGCCTACAGTTTGTTACAGGAAGAGGACACACTGGAGCCACAGCAGTAAAGTAAGAATAGGCCCCACAATGAAAGGTTAATTCACGGTAAAGGGTCCAGAGAGGCCAGGGGCTGCGTGCTTTGTCCTCCCTTCTGTGAGGAATGAGGCTGGATACACTTTCTCCCTCAGATCAGGAGCCACCAAGAGCACTTTGGAACCAGAGCCCAAACTAGGGGCTCAGCTGGGATGTTTACATTTTGCTGGTCATCTATGCATATTCCCAAAGCAGCCTCAACTATCACCTCGATCCCACAAACCTTCATATCATCCTACACAACATCACCTCTTCACCATTTCTCTCTTTCTCCACTTTACCTTTTGTTCAGAGCACCCAGCACATCCTGACTTCACGGTATGCATGTGCTGGCTGGTTTGACTCTTTCATGCAAACATGCCATCATGACAAGCTCTTCGGGTTGAGCACGTGCTCCTAGTGCCTGATCCATAGGAGGCGCTCAATACATACCTGATAAAGGAGCCAGGGAATGAATTCCTCTTAGCCCAGTCTACAAATCTGATGAGATCACAATCAAAATTCCAAGGGAATTTGATCATATGAGTCAAAATGAGTACATACAAACATTTAAAATGTGTATTTTTTGAAAAAAAATTTTATTTGCCGGATTTGATTCAAAATGAATAAATGTTCAGAGGTATCTATACAACAATGATCATCAAAGACTGATTTATAAAGTTGAAAACAAAATCATTTTAAGTCCATTAACTACAGCCAAATTATACAATTTAAGACAAAGCACGAGAAAAGATACTAGAAGATATTATTTTTCAGAAATAACTTTAATATTATTAAAACTTACAAAACATAAACATAACAAAAATTACTTAGAACTATGGGTAAAGGTATATTTACATGTATTATTAGGGTATGTGCAAAGATAAATATAAATATTTGTATACTTATTTCTTAATCTAAAAAATAGAGATTATGATGAGAATAATTTCCACATCTGCAGTGTATCATGCATTGACCTCCTTGGGTGAGTATTCCCCTGGCCACCTAGGACTGTGGCTCCAGCTGGCAGGACCAGATGTAACTGCAGGAGAGAGTGGCACCTGTGAGCTCCCAACCTCAGGTGTCCCTCCCAGTGTCAGGAGCCCCAGGAATTGCTACACAGCAAGGACTGGGGGGAGGCGAATCAGGGAACCATGGACACAGGTTCTCTGGACCGACCAGCAGAAAGAGTCTATCCCGGCCCTTGCCCAACTCCAGCCCGGCCTCACCTCTCATTTTCACTGAGCCGTTTCAGGGCCCAGAACCAGGCCTGGAATTGCTCCTCAGGCTCTATTTGGTATTTCTGTGCAGCCTCCTGTAGCAGCACTATCTCCTCCAAAACTCTCTGCACCTGAGGCCAGAGGGAAGGAGAGGATGCAGACATGGCCCAAATGGGGGTGAAGAGTGGAGCAAGGGCTCCGTCCTGGGTCTTTGCACACAGGGGCACCCTCCTTCCCCCAACCCCACCCAGGCCCTACCTGTGCTCAGAGATGGGCATCAACAGCCCTCCTTTCAGGAGGTTATCCTTGATTTCATGCCCCTACCCCCAACCACCAACTGGAGGGGTCTCCCACTTCTGTTATCAAATCCTCCCAATAAATGGAAGATGCAGGGGATGGAGCCCCGGAGTGTGCTGGCCAGGGCGACTATGATTCTTACTACGTCCCCTGTCCAGCAGGCTGTGCCACAGCTGCTAACCTTTTCCTTTTTTGCTAATTGATCTGATTCTTCTAAAAGGCAGATATCCAAGGTCCATGAGAAAGATCCCCCTGGCTAGGACTGGACCCCTATGCCCACCCTTCTCATGGTGCACGACCACCAGGTCCCAGGAGGGAATGGGAAGCAGGAAAAGGTAGGACTGGGATCAAGGCCAGGCTCTGGGCTCCAAAGGAGCGGGGACAAGGATGACTATGATGGGCCTATTGCTCCAGCTCCAAGGGAAGGCAGTGCTGAGAACTCACAGATCAGGATGGGGGCTCTCTGTCCCCTAGGTCAATCCTGGTCACCCCAGTCAGGCCCCAGGTCACCCACCTCCTGATCATCCTCCATTCTGCTGTCCATCAACATCAGTTCTTTAAGGTATTCTCCCAGGAAGGGAACACACTGGACAAACAGAGTGAGGGTCGGATGAGCCCCTGCTCTCAGGTGCCCCACGGGCTCTCTCCTGAAAGCCTCCCACCCTCAGCCTCCTGGCCACCCCAGGGTTTCCACGTGGAGCGGCCCAGGTCCCTTAGGCCCTCCACTCAATTGTCCCTTCCCTCACTCTCCAGGAACTCCTCTTGATCAGCTCCCAGGACCACGTCTGGGCAAATCACTGGGTCAGTGGTCCTGGGCCAGACCCACCCCCATGTCCAGCCTGCAGGTACCTCCCCCAGGCCCTCCTCTTGGTCATTTCTAAGGGAGGGTTTCAGGTTCTGTGAGCACAGGAGGTAGGGCTGGAGGAGGAAGGCCTCCCTGTCTTGAATTGGAAGCCTCCAGCTGAGAGTACAGAACCCCCTCCTATGATCCTAAGCACCCCCAGACAGGATCACTCACCTTCTTGGGCAGCCTGAGCTTGGATCCAGGGACATGGAACATCAGAGTGGCATACCTGGAAGGCTGCTTCCGCCAGGGTGGAGGACAGGGTCACTGAGGTCATGCTCACCTCACCCCATTTCCCCACCAGCCCTGACCTCACACCCTGGCCCTCTGACCCAAGTCAGCTGGTACCAGTGCCACCCGGACTGCAGCATGCTCTGCTTCTGGACGACTCCCAGCTACAACGCTCACTCGGTGTGTGTGACCTTAGGCCTGGGCCTGGCCTCCTTGACCCGTTCCCTCCTTTGGAAAGTGGGAGACCTCCACCGAGCTCACAGGTTCTCCTGAGGACTCAGTGTCATTCCGGTCATCAATGTTCTCACCCTCAGCCCTCCCGGTGGCACAGGCCAGGGAGCTCTGCACTGTCGTGTTCTGTCCTGAACTCATGACCACCCTGTGAGGCCTGTAGCATGGGTGGTCATCCCTCCATGTCAATCACGAGGAGACTGATTGGCAGGGAGTGCTCTAGGGGCGCAGTGGGAAGTCTCAGAGAGCACACCCCTCTGTCTCTGGTCCAGACAGCAGGTCGCGAGGCCAAGCAGCCTTTTGTTCCTCTTTCCCGTGGGAATCCCCTGCGGGGCCCATCCTGGGCAGGAAGGGCGCTCCCCTTGCAGGTGTGGAGAAGACAGAAGTGGGAGCAGGGCCTGGCATCCTGAGGACAGGCTGGGCAGGTTTGGGGAAGAACCCTCCCTACTCTCCCATTCACCCTACAGCCTGGAAGAAACGAAGTGCAATTGGGAGAGACCAGCATGGAAGACAGAAGCCCGCTCAATGTGACAGTTCTGCACCCCGTCCTGGAACAGCCTTTCCACCACCATAACCGGGGCCTCCTGCCCTTGAAAGTGTCCCCTGAACCACAACTGACCAAGGACCAAACACATTCCTCTTCCGGGTAATAGGGACCGAGATAGTGAACATTTTCAGAGAATCTTCAAGTGACAAACTACCACAGCCACATCCTGTGCAGTCCACCCTTCCCTCGTGCCCTCCTCTCTGGAGACCTCCAGTGAGTTGTCTTTCCTGCAGAGTTTATTCATTGTAAGTGCCCGCTTCCTGAGTGGAGGGAAAGAGGAAAGACATGTTTAGGAAAGATGGGGGAGATGGGTTAAGGGCAAATTCTTGTTGAAAGTGTCATGTTTCAAACTGCCTCAGGGTTCCTCTGAGCAGGAAGGTCTCCCTGGGACTGGGGCAGGGCTCTCATATTGGTCACGTTGGACCCCTCTCCATATCTATGGAGCAGCTCTGTTTTGAACAGTTTGGGTTTGAACTGGGCATACAGTTCAGGTGCTGAAAACACTTGAAAATCTCCCATTTGGCTCAGTGCCGTCTCTGACAATGGAGGAAACTGA
Organism: Myotis myotis; assembly: GCF_014108235.1. NCBI lineage: Eukaryota > Metazoa > Chordata > Mammalia > Chiroptera > Vespertilionidae > Myotis > Myotis myotis. The sequence goes on along the minus strand of NW_023416371.1, from coordinate 62,995 downwards.
CTCCTGAAGCAGAGCTAGTGGACTGAGGTCCCAGGGAGCCTTAGTCACCCCGCCCACCAGCCCAGTTCCTGTCCCCATGGTTGGCTGCCTCCCAGGAGGTGAGGGGACACTGGGAGACATTTGGGTGACAACACCTCCCCATGCCTCCTCTGATGGGAGAGGCCTACGCACCTGGAAACTTTCCCCCATGTTTTCTTCAATCGATGGACAGCCACGCTCTGCAGAGCAGCGAGGATGGCGTGCAGGGAGGAGAAGTTTCTTAGGATTCTGCACTCCTGGGGAAGGGGACACATGGGCTGTGAGGTAGGAGCTGCAGCTGGTGCTTCAATCCCCCTCGAATGAAACCCTCCCCTGGTGGGACAGATGCTCAGGGTGGGCACGTTTAGCAGCCAAAGACAAACTCTCAGAGCGAGGAGGATCCCAGCTCAAGCCAAGGAAGGAGCCAGGTAGGAAGTGAGCCTCCCAACACCAACACCTGGGCTACAAGGTCCGCGTGCCCCTGGTAGAGAGGACATGGAGGCTGTGCTGGGGCTCAGACCTCTGGCCTCAGTCCTGAGAGCTGACCAAGCAGCAGAGGCATTTTTCAAGGCTCCGCATAGGGATGCTGGGCCTCCCCCAACAGGCCTTGGCCACCTTCATCCAGTGCTCCACCACTTTGGCCCTGTCCTGGGCCATCATGCTTGGGTCCCCAAGGCAGGTGGTGATCACACAGGTGGCCACACGATTGAACTGTCTGACGGTAGCACTGACAGTGGAGGCCACGTGCTCCTTGCCAGGCTTCCTCCTCTGGGACCAGACAGAGCCCAGGCACTGGTGGGGCAGCACCTTCTTGAATAGCTCCTGGGGAGAACGGGGAATGTCATCAGCCCTGCCACACCGCATCTCAGGGTCCCCAGTCCCCTGAAGGGTTCACTAGACAAGACTGAAGCTCAGGAAGCTGAGGATGTGCCTGAGCCTTGGAGTCCATGGGATTCACTCTCTGTCCACCGAGGGCACCCAGCACTGGATGACCAAGGACCCAAGACTGGTGGGGAAGGGACAGGAGCATCTGCCTCCAGCCCATCCTCACTTACTCCAAGCTCCAGGAAGTGGCTCAATTCTGCTCACCCTAAGGGGGCATCTTCCAGCATCTGACACCCCTCTGGTCCAAATCCCCATTCAGTGCACATTCCCCTGTGGCAGCTACAACCACAGCTGTTTGTCTCCCTTATGGTTAAACACACATCAGGGGCCTAATAAGTGCTGAGGCCGCTGAGCCTCATAGGCACATGGATGGACAACCCATGGATCTGGCTGCACGCAGTGAGTTCCCCTCCCACAAACCAGGCCAGGCCCCACCCAGCATTCTGTCTAGTCTCCCTCATTCAATCTGCACAGCCACTCTGTGCAGCAGCGCCTGGGGTGCCCACCTCCACTGTCCACAGGTGGACAGCAAAGGCTGGGGGTTGAGAAATTTGCCCAGGACCCATGGGTGGTAAAGTGGTGGAGCTGAGATTTGCATCAAGATCATAGGAGTTGGGATCAGGGAAGGCAGGTCGGAGCGGCCAAGGGCAGAGGGAAGGCCTGTCCCACCCACCCTGAGAGCCCCAGACTCACCGCATCCATTGCTGTCAGTTGCTCGGCCACCAGTCTTGGAGGGAAGGTCAGGATGTTAACCTTCTCCTCCCTTATAAGGTGCTTAGGGGTCCCAGCCCTGGGGTAGTCAGTTGTTGGGGGTGGAGCTGGCTCTGTTGTTGGGATTCGGATCAGAGTTGGTGGTCCAGATGGCTCCAGCACCACCACAGCTGGACCAGGCTTTAGCCCAGGAGCAGGCCCTTCCTCCGGCTCTGGAGTGCGCTTGAGCTCTGGAGGTGGTTCTGGAGCAGGTTAAAGAGGCGGGTTCTCACACATGCCTCACTCTCCCGTGCATTTCCATAGACAGGAAAGATGCAACTGCCTTTTAGGGAATTCTGGCCCCTGAAACACCCCTGCCCCCTGCCCCACTCCCCTAATCATCTTCCCCGACTGCAGTCCCCTCACCTTCCCACTGTGCCTCAGTGGGCTCTAGATGCGCCAGCTCCACCCAAAGACTTCTGACGAGGCCCACCGGGTGTGGGGCAGGGCGACTGTGCAGCACCAAGGCCTGCTTCAGGCTGAACCAGGGAGAAAGGAGGGGCTGGCCCAAATATTGTGCCTGGTCCGGCCAGGTATCCATCACAGAAGCGGTGGCCCTGGGGAGAGGCAGGTGGGCAGCAGAGTCTGAGTCCTGGTCTTCCACTCTGCCCTACCATGGCACCCTTGTTTGGGACTGAGCCTCTGTGCAGGCCCCTCCCCTTCCAGCGCACAGCCCCATGCCAACCCCGGCCCCTGTGTGGCTGTCCCGGTGGTAGCAGGTGTGGGATCCATCAGGTTCAACACGGAGTCTGTGTGAGATTCTTCTTCCCACTGGCAGCTCTCCTGAAGGTCCCGTGCACTGGCCACCCCCACCCTCCAGGCCCTGGGCATCTGGGCTGAGGACTGAGACAGACTTGTGAGCAGCCTGCTCACCAGAATCCTGTTCTGCACCTGGCCACGGTGGTCAGGGGAGATGGATGTGGAGAGGGGCAGGCAGAGCGGGGTGGGTCTGTGGCGGGGAGGGGACTCTGAGGGACAACTCAGCCCAGCGTCCCCTCTGGGTCTACAAGGCCCGGGACCCCACCCACTGTCCTCTTTGACTCATGTCTCCTTGCAGGGGAGCCACCAGAGCTCAGCCCTCCCTTGGGAATCAGAAGATGTGTAAGATCAGGGTTCTGCCAGGCCCTGCCCAACCTAAGCCCCCACTCTGCTAACACAGGAGACCCACCTTCTGCACCCACAGACCACTCAGTTTGCTAATTGCTCCTGCGGTGTGTCTCCCCGGTCATTATGAGGAGGTGTCCCTCCAGCAAACACCTTGATGGCATCAGCTCTGATGGACAGGAACTGTGAATGATGGACAGTGTGACGACTGTCTGACTCACTGACTAGAACTGAGGCCAGAGATCGTGTCTGCTTCGTTCCTTGAGTCAGGCTAAGTGTCTCCAAAAGTGCCTGCCTGTAGTAGGAGCTGAATGCACATTGTCAAGTGCATCTGAGTGGGCCTGGGGCCCTGCTCTCCCCTGCCATCCCCCATGTGGCTCCACCAAGGACCAGGACAAGGTCAGCGAGGTGACATCTCTCACTGCTTGACAGGTTGTTCCCCATGTGCTTTTCCACACTCAGATGCCACAGGCCGCTGATGGGAGAGTCAGGGGACTTTCCATGGGACCGAGAGACATAACTGACAGGAACAACCATAGATGGTCCAGCAGCCCTTTCTGCAGAGTTGGCAGCAGATAGGCCCTGCCATGGCTTGTCCCCATAGCCGTACGTAACAGAACACTATGAGGTGGATCATGTACCACCCACTTTTCAGAGGAGCATTCTGAGCCTCAGACCGATGTGATGACATTGTGAAGACACACAGCTAGGAGCGGGCAGACTCCCCACTCTACTGAAGAGGGGACCCGTGCTCACCTAGTTAACAGCTCGTCCAGGAACCTTTGGGCTCTGGAGAAGGCCGGGTGGGTGGGCATCAGGGTGCAGATGTGGGGGATATTGCCAGTCAGGAAAGCTGGTACCAGGGATGCTGCCACCTTCTTCAATGTGCCTTTCTGCAGGGCTCGCATCCTGTGGGCCTCACACAGTGTCAGAGTGAACTCAGCTGCACACTGAGGGGGCAAGGAGGGACATCCAGTCAGCGGCATCACCGTGATTCCCAGGCGGATGGAGGTCTGGAGCTCACACAGGAGTCCCAGCCCCTCAGGGACGTGGCAAGAGGAGGGACAGGAGTGTCCAGGCTGAATGAGGTTCTAGGTTTTCAAAGTTCCACTTTAGTTCAGCAGGTGGGGGATGTTCATACAATTGTTACCTTCAGGGCATGTTTTTTGTTTGTGTGTTTTAGCTGAGAAACAACAAACTTGCATGTATTAATGGTTTCTATGATGAGCATTGTCCCCGTGAGTCCTCAAGAAACATCCCCATTATAGAGATGAGAACACAGAGGCTTAGGGATGTCACATGCCTTCTCAAGGTCCTGCACGTCAGAACTGTGAACTGTCCTGCATGACATTCTCTCACAGCTACCTGAAACTTATCTGCTCCCGAAATGGATGGAAAGGGTGTGGGAACCTTGCCCATCCCTGTGTGGGGACAGTGTACATGGCAGACATGGCCTATGAAAACCATGCCTTCAAAAAAGACACTCTCATTTCATCCCTTTACATTAAAGGGCATTTTAAGACCCTCAGTGTTGTGATCCCAGATTCTGCAAAGAGGCAAATGCCTGCAGACTCCAGACTGGAGAAATGTGATCAACAGGCAGGAATATTAGCAGAGGACTCGAGAGGGAGCAAATCCATGTGGTGAGTGTAAAGTCACAGGTGACTCAGTGTCCCTGTGAGGCAATTGCCAATGAAGGAACACTGTGGTTGCCTTGAACAGCCTGACATCAGACAGGTGAAAATTTCAATGAGTGAGAAAACCCTGGGCCAGGCTGGGAGCAAGGCAGCAGCCATCATCAGAAACTGCTGTTGGCAACGTCCCTGCCACAGTCCTTTGGATTTGGAATCTGCTTGCAGCCGTTACATTTTACATGTGCTCGTCCTTCCCCCAGCAGTGGGCGTCCATCTCCAGAGGGGGTGGTACATGTTGTGATCTGAATTGTGTCCCCCCAATTCCATGACTTTGGGACCCCTAGAACTTCATTATGTGTCTGCATTTGAGTTTTAGTCTTCAAGCAAGTCATTCAGGTGACGTGAATTCAGTGGTGTGGGTCTTCATCTAATCTGACCAGTGTCCTTAGAAGAGGAGGGGAGGACACGTGGCAGTGCAGAGGGGAGTCCATGTGACACACAGAGAGAAGACAGCCATCTACAAGCTGAGGAGCGACCCCCTCAGGAGATACCAGCCCCGCTGACAGCACCATCTCGCACTTGTAGCCTCCGGAATTGTGAGAAAATGAATGTCTGCTGTTACCACCACCCAGTGTGGTCCTATGTTATGGCAGCCCAAGCAAGCAACCTAACGCAGTCCATTCCGGCACACATCAGTGTTCCGGGCAGCACTGCTGACATGGCAGCTGAACTGAATTAGGCCCACGTCCGACAGCACTGGAAGGCTGCTTCACTGGCCAAAGGATCTCCGTTATTGGGCCAGGCCTACAAGGATAGTAGAGCTGAGTGCTCCACAGGATACTGGCAAGGGTAGTTTAAATAATAAAAACAGCGATAGGCAAAAGTGCTCTTGCTCTACCATGAAGTGAAACAATATTATTTCACTCTAATATTTCCACAGATATATGAGGAGCGTCTTTCTACTCTCTCATGTAACTGGCGGGAAGAGTGGAGGCCCGGATCCCTCTGTCATGGGGCTGAGTCACCCTTAGGGGCCATGGGAGGGCCTCTTAGGGTCCCCAGATTTGAGTCTGGGTTCTGGGCACTGCCAGGTTGTCTCGAGTTTGTGGGTGTAGAGACCCTCAAGGCCAGTTCTCACCTGAGTCCGGCCCTGGATGGTGTCTGTGGCCTGATGCACCTTCCCCGGGTCGAGGGAGGTCAAGTAGTTGAACCCATTGACCAGCCCTTCAGTGATGTCCCGGTTGGAGCTCTACAAAGACAGAGCCCGCTACCGGGCCAGAAGGCTTCAGGAACCTTCCACCCCAATCTGGGGCTCTACCCCATGGCAGGCATGGCAAACTAAGACAGTCTCTTAGGACACAGTGAGGATGTTCCGGCAGCCCTGCTGAACTAGCAGCAGAGGTGCAGCATGTCACGGTCAACAGCCCTGAGGAAGACTGCATCCTTTATGGGATGATATGGAGGTGAGTAGCCACAGCTACTGGTCCACGGGCCTACGGTGGTTTGCCCTGCTCTGCGAGATGACAAATTGCAGAGAAAAGTATCCAGTACTTTGCCTCCTCCCATCTTTTTGACAAGCCACCCAGTCAAGTGTGGAGGCTTAGAGAAGGTCTGCAAGGACAGTGGAGCTGACTGCTCCACAGGTTACCTGGGGCGAGTAGTTACAACATCAAAATAGCAAAATCCAAATGTGCTCCTGGCCTACTGTGAGATAAAACAACTTATTATAGTCTTTAAAATTCCCACAAATATGTGAGGAGTGTCTTTCCATTCTCTCGTGTAGCTGGTGGGGGGAGTAGAGGTTTAGATTGCTTTGTTATGTGACTATGGACACCCTAGTGGGAAAGCCCTGGGAGGGCCCTGGGGGAGTTTGCAGATTGAAGTCTGGATTCTCAGCCCTCCTTGGTCATGTTGAGGTCCTGGGTGTGGAAACCACCCGGGGCCAGCTCTCACCTCAGACAGATACTGGATGGTGTCGTCAGCCTGCTTCACCTGCACCCTGACCTGGTAGGTAGTGTAGCTGGGCCCATAGGCCACCACCTCCATAATGTCCTCCTTAGAGGTCTGCAAAGACAGAGAGGGTATTGAGCCAGCAGGTGTCAGGAACCTTCCACCACATCTGTGTTCCTGTGTAATGGCAGACCTAGCACACTCATACAGTCTATTAGGACACAGTGAGGTTGTCCAGCAGCCCTGCTGAAGTAGCAAGAACTGATTCACATCAAGGTCTAACAAGAGTGAAAGCCTGAATCACTGAGGAAAACAATGTCCTCAATGGGATGATATGGAGATGGGTAGGGCCACAGCTCCTGACCAGGCCGCATTTCAATGGTTGGCCGTGTTCTATGGGATATGAGGTTTTAGAGAAATATATCCAATACTTTAATCCCTTCCCATTTTTTTTTTTTAATACACAGCACTATTACGTGGGATGATGTGTAAGGTTTGAAGAAAGTCTACAAGGACAGTTGAGCTGGGATTGGTCCACAGGATACTTGGGGCAGGGAGTTCAACATTTGAAATGGTGTGGTCCTCTTTGGATTCCTTTTGTTTGGGGTTCTCAACTTGTAAGTCTATTTCTTTCACCAGGTAAGGGAAGTTTTCTGTCATTATTTCTTCAAATACGTTTTCAGTATCTTGTTCTCTCTCTTCTTCTGGCACCCCTATAATTCAGATGTTGGTGCGCTTGAAGTTGTCCCAGAGACTCCTTACACTATCTTCATATTTTTGGATTCTTTTTGCTTTTCTGGCTGGGTATTTTTTGCTTCTTCGTATTTCAAATCTTTGACTTGATTCTTGCGATCCTCTTGTCTGCTGTTGGATCTCTGTATATTATTCTTTATTTCAGTCAGTGTATGCTTAATTTCTAGTTGGTCTTTTTTTATATCCTCCAGGGTCTCACTAAATTTATTGGCGGTTTCTAGAAAATTCTTGAAAAACCTTATAAACGTGGTTTTGAACTCTATATCCAGTCATTTGCTTTCCTCCATTTCTGTCATTTGTGACCTGTTTCTTTGTCTCCGCATTTTTTATGCTCCCCTGTGTTGGTAGAGTGGCTTGTGTGCTAGGTGTCCTATAGGGCCCAGTGGCTCAGCCTCTCCAATTACCTGAGGTGGACACTCTTGGTGCACCCCTTTGTGGGCTTTGTGCACAGTCTTGTAGTTAAGCCTTGATTGCTATAGTTATCACTGGGAGGAATTGACCTCCAGGCCAATTGGCTGTGAGAATCAGCTGTGTCTACGGTGGGAGAACTTCTTTGCTGAAGATACCCTTATGGGGCAAGACTTGCTTCAGTGGGGCTTTGGTACTGAGTCTGCCCCCTCAGTGTGTCCCTTATGGATCTGAGGAGTTGTAATCTGGATGGTCCCACTCTGACCACTGGGTACACTGGCTCTTGTATCTAAGGAGGTGCTAATTTAGCCTCTGCCTGAGGCTACCCAGCAGGAGCTATGAAGAGATCTGCAGATTCCCCTTCCTTGTTTGGGGTTTGGAGGTGCCCAAATGAGGTCCAGCTGTGAAGCAATGCAAGCTGCTGTGGGGCCTTGGGCCTTCTCTTGGAAGTTCTGGGTCTGTCTGGCCCAGCTGCAGTTTGTTAGGTAATTTTCAGATTGCAAAGGACCATGGCATTCATATGCAAAAGCCTCTGCACACCGCTTGGGTGGGGCGGGGTCTCAGGGAAACAACAGGCAGAGCAAGCAGCTATGACTGATCCTCAGCCCTGCCCTAAGGGGACACTGATTACCTCAGTGTCCCGGTAATCACTGCAAGCACCTTTGAGAGAAAGCCACCCTCGAGTTCCGAGTTCTGCCCACTGCCAGACAGTCCAGTTTCTCTCTGTATGAGTTTGGGTCCCCAGAGACTCACCCGGAACTGGAGTTCAGAGCAGTCGGGGGCTTGTGACTCCCTCCCGATTCAAAAAGACAGCCGCATCCTCAGTTGCCAGCCCTTGCTGCGTGTGCCTCTGTACCTCTGCACTTCCGCACCTCCTCTGAGTCTCAGTGTGCTTTTCTCTTCCCTTCTAGTTGTAGAATTTCCACTCAGCCAGCCTTCCTGTGGTTCTGGATGATGTCCGTTTTGTCTTTTGGTTGTATTTTTGAATTTGTTGTGGGAGGCAGCAATTTCCCATGTTTACCTATGCCGCCATCTTGGTTTCTCTTATATTCACTTTTAAAGAAAAGACAACTCCAATAGTTGCTGGAAGACAAAGTTAATACCAGTATGAGACTAGGCCACCCTTACACAGTAAGATGAAAAGAAATGTAAATGAGTAAGTTGGAATATAAACCAAATGAAATAACTTGTTTTTTGCTTTGTTCCCTTATAGGTACTGTAGATGCTTTGTAGTTGGTAAGGGCTACATTCCAGGCAGAGTGGGTTTGTTGTAAAGATGGGTCCCAATCCCAAATGCCTGGCGAGTGTTGCTCAGTGGTTGACTGTTGACCTATAAACCAGGAGGTCATGGTTTGATTCCCAGTCAGGGCACATGCCCAGGTTAGAGGCTCATCCCCAGTACGGGTGTGCAGGAGCAGCCGATCAATGATTCTCTCTCATTATTGATGTTTCTATCTCTCTCCCTCTCCCTCCCTCTCTGAAATAAAAAAATACACATTTAAAAAAAATCATACAGAAGTCTTTAAGCAGGTAAGGCAGTTAGCAATTGTATGGCTTATGTTTAAAAGTGCACATGTAAATGCTTTTCCACCCATTAGCCTGAGATCCTCACAGCCCTGCTCTAAGGCACACAGATATGATAAACAAAGCTCAGAAAGCTAAGTGACCCCAGGCTTCAGCGTCCTGCCTCTAAAATAAGGACAGCACCGGACTTGAAAATGCTTCTCCACCTACCCTAAAGCCCACAAGCCTAGGACCCAGCCAAGAGGACACTGAGAATGAGGATACGGCTAACAGGTAGTGTGCATCAAGCGGGAAGCTAAACAGTTTACAGGCATTGCCTCATTCGATCCTCAGAACCACCCTCCCTCCAGATGGAGAAAGTGAGATTCTAAAAGGTGAGCACAGCCCGTCAATGGTAATAACCATGCGGAGGCAGAGTGGAGGACCCCACAGCGGCCTCTTCCCATCACAGTGCTTGTCCCCTTGACCTTGGCCTGTCCATTCACTTAGAGTTTTAGTTATGCCACAGACAGCTCATAGCATTTAGCTTAAGTCTTAGACATCCAAGTGATAACTATAAAAACCACCAAAAATGAGCTACAGCTGAGGCTACTTTAAATATTATGTTATATATTAATGTATTATATAAATTAAATCATATTCATAACACCTAAGCTATAAAAAGGGAAATCAGTCTTGGGGCAATCCAAAGTCTTTCTATTATGCAGGGAGAGAGTAAAGACACTGATTAAGTTCAGATTTAGTTAAGGCCCTTCTATAAGTCTTTGACTATTAAATAAGTCTGTTTATGTACAGAAAACCTGACAGCTCCCCTTTCTCTTACCTCACCCCTCACTGTTCTCCGTCCTTACCAGGTCACTCTTCTCTAAAACAAGTTAATGAATGACCTGGGGAGGCTTCTAGGTGCTAAAGAACTTCCTGTACACCAGGGTACAGCCCACCCTACTCTGGCACTGTGGGCTCCTCAGGCTAAAGGCTCACTCCCAGCCCCTGCAAATCCCTGCCCACGCACAGAGAACTTCATTCTCATTCAGGGAGTACCAGTAGGAAGGAGATCTAGATATACAACAGTAGAAAAACCTATAAGGTTCTCTACAATAATCAACCTAGTCCCTCATTCTGAAATAAAAATGGAAAACCCAAGCACCACTGGACGTAATAAAGAAAACCAGCAATATGGTGAACCTCATTCAGCACAGCCAGGGGTGAACCTGAGGAGGGGCAGTGAAGGATTAAAGAAGACAGACAAGAGAATACAGTTGGAGCTAGGTAGGTTCACTTGTGCCTGGATGAGGACATAGTGACCCAGCCTGCAAGCCAAAGCTTTATTTTATAGTCAGAGCACACAAAGCAAAACAAGGGAAGTGGTCAACATGTTTACAATGTTCTTGCGAGTTTCACCTTGTTTTGGCAGCACTTGCTGTACCTCCCACAGCCCATTAGCTATTTAGGAACAAGGAACATTTCATAGAAAGTTAAAAGAGAAAGTCTTTTAACTTAAAAGAATCTCCCAGGTGCAAACAAAAACTACTAGGGGAGATGAGACCAACAGAGTAGGGTATAGCCAGGAGGCTCAGTTCCTGACTCAAAGGTGTTTCAGGGAGAAGCAGAGGCGCAGAATAAAAAATGTAATTTAGTAACATTAGTAAATGAAAACTTCCCCGAGCTCATGATAGGCCCGAGTTTTCAAACTGAAAAGAAGCACTGAATGTTGAGCAAGATAAAAATGACAAAGACATCGTGATAAAATTTCAAAACTCCCAGGTTGAGGAGCAAAGCCCCAACAGGTTAGTTAGAAAGGAATGGCCATCACTTAGCATCACTGGGTGCAAGGAAGCCTGACCATGTCTTCGAAGGTTTCAGTAGAAATTATTTTTACTCTATATCCCTCCAGCCAATTATTAATCACACATATGGGCTAAAGTACATTTTCAGACCTGCAAGTCTCAATGTGAATTTTTAAAATGACTGTATAGGCCCTATACTATAGGGCAGTGGTCAGCAAACTCATTAGTCAACAGAGCCAAATATCAACAGTACAACGATTGAAATTTCTTTTGAGAGCCAAATTTTTTAAACTTAAACTATATAGGTAGGCACATTGTTATTAACTTAATTAGGGTACTCCTAAGGCTTAGGAAGAGCCACACTCAAGGGACCAAAGAGCCGAATGTGGCTCGAGAGCCGCAGTTTGCCGACAACAGCTATAGGGGATCTTTTGATACACAGAGAAGACTATTTTATGGTTACTTGGGTTTAAAACTAATTATTTTATTAAAATAAAATTTAAAGACCTAGTTTCCCCTGGGGCTTAAAATTCAGCCTATAAATCTTACTCTATTTTAAATTCTAGCAAAACAAATACAATCACCTTCACATTCTTTCATTATTGTTTAATTTAACTTGACCTAAATTCTTTAAACAATCACTCCAACTAATAAATGTAGCTAATTAAGTTCCCTTAGATATTTTAAAATTCATATAAATTTAATTTTGCTTTTATGCACTTTGGATGCTGGACTTAAGTAAAATTTCTTTTTTAAGAATAATTCTTGTTGCCAAACCGGTTTGGCTCAGTGGATAGAGCGTCGGCCTGCGGACTGAAGGGTCCCAGGTTCCATTCCGGTCAAGGGCATGTGCATTGGTTGCGGGCACATCCCCAGTGGGAGGTGTGCAGGAGGCAGCTGGTCAATGTTTCTCTCTCATCAATGTTTCTAACTCTCTATCCCTCTCTCTTCCTCTCTGTAAAAAATCAATAAAATATATTAAAAAAAAGAATAATTCTTTATTGTTGAAAATATAACATGTCCCCTTTCTGCCCCCCCTCCCCCCCCCTTTCTCCTCCAGCCTGTCCCTGTCCCTCCACCCCAGGCCCTCACCACCCCATTGTCTGTGTCCATGGGCCATGCATATATGCATAAGGTAGAAGTTCTTCAAAAGATTATCATTTAAGCTAGTAGAAGGAACCTCACATTCTTTTGAATGTTATAAACTCTTTAAATACCCCAAACACACAGATTATCTTTATTGTTGACACTATTGCAGATGTCCCCCAAGATCCTCCCCTTTGCCTCCCTCCACCGAAAACCCACCCCTCTGGAAATTATCTTAATAATGTCCTAAACTTAATTCAAACTTATTACTATTCTAATATGATTTAGCTCATCATGACTATATAATTTTACAGTCTATTTAATTTTAAACTCTCCAAGGGATTTTTTAAAAATCAAAACAAAACAAAACCTCTTATCCACCAAGAGAACAGTTTTCCCACCTTAAGGAAATTGGAATTGTTAATAGACGGAGATTTCTGACCAGGTCACAGACCTGGGCCTACACAGGCCAAGGACCTCCCACAATCCTGCTTCAGCCACCACGTTCACTCAGCAATTTCTACAATTGCTGTCACAACAGCAAGCCCACCACCTTCAGGTTTAGGGTGGTTTCTAGACTAGACCCAAGTGGGGCCACCATGTAATTCCTCCACTGGATTCTATGGACCAAAGCCTGCTTCTGCGTGGCAACTTCAGCAACGTTCTTCCTCTTGCTTCACTGAACCCTGCGTTTCTCAGCAAACTTAGGTATTTTTATTGCCCCTTCAACTCTAATGTCTCATAGCAAAGTAATATTAGAGAAATTAACTAACTGAAAGGTTCGGAGTGGGCTGCGGTCGTGCACCTATGACATGAGGTCCTAATGTATCAAAAAAGATTTATTCTGACCACCTGGGTGCGGGTGGGCTGAGACCTAGAAAGGCATCAGCGAAGAGAGCAGGGAGAGATAGGTTTTTATTAATTTTTGCTGGCTGCAAGCAGCTCTGCTGACATAAGGGTCTGGTCCGTCCTTGGTTCCTCCCATGCCAGGTGTCTTCTAGTTATCTGAGCTATGCTGTGCTCAAGGCTGCAAGCTTTCTGCAAAATATCTGCTAAACGCAATAAGGTTTTCTTTGCCCCATTTTATTCTCCTTAACCCTTTCACTACTCACGGTGAACCTCAATTTTCTCATGGTATATTGTGAAAATTAAGAAAAGTTTTCACAGTGTGGACCACACTGCTTGGTACATACAGAGTACAAAATAAATTAAGTTACCTCTTTTGAACATTTGTTGTTGTTGTTGTTGTTAATCCTCGCCAGAGGATATTTTTCCATTGATCTATTTTTTTGTATTTTTTATAAAGAGTGGAAGAGAGAGGGAAAGACAGAGAGAAACATCGATGTGAGAGAAACACATCCATTGGTTGCCTCCTACACAAGCCCTGACCAGGGCCTGGGCCAGGGAGGAGCCTGCAATCAAGGTACCTGCCCTTGACCGGAATTGAACCCGGAACCCTTTGGTCTGCAGGCCAACACTCCATCCACTGAGCCAAACCAGCTAGGGCCAAACATTTCTAATTCTCAGTTTAATCTTATCATTCCAGTATTTAGACCTGGTAGATATAGGTAATTGCAAGAAAGATTTTAAATACATTTTCAAAAATTTCATTCATTGTTACCATTCAATATTATTTTTCATTATTAGTTTTTTTTTTCAAATTTTAAAGGTAATATGAGATGTGGATATGTTTTAAATTTAACTTCTGATTTGCAGAAAAAAGATGACCTTCCAGAGCTTGGGGAAGTGAATGTATGTTTAAGAATGCAATTACATTTTCCACATAATGGAGTCATCTAACTGTGTATCCAAATGAAGCTAAAGGATTTCCACGTGATTTATCTAAGGGTATTGGAGTTTGTATTATATCAGTGATGGCGAACCTTTTGAGCTCGGCATGTCAGCATTTTGAAAAACCCTAACTTAACTCTGGTGCCGTGTCACATATAGAAATTTTTTGATATTTGCAACCATAGTAAAACAAAGATTTATATTTTTTGATATTTATTTTATATATTTAAATGCCATTTAACAAAGAAAAATCAACCAAAAAAATGAGTTCGTGTGTCACCTCGGACACGTGTGTCATAGGTTCGCCATCACTGTCTTATATCAATTTTCTTATAGTTATTATTTTCTAACAATTTGCTAATTATTTCTGGTCAAACTTCGCTTTGAGTAAATGAAAATCTCTTTTTATGCTGTGCCATATATGGAACAGCAATTAAAAGAAATGGTTGCAGAAAATTCAGCCTTATTTTTTTTCTGAAAGAAAACATTTGAGAAGTAAGGCAAATTAATTATTTTAGTTCTGTTTTAAAGAAATTAAAAATGAGTGAGATCTTTAAAAATATTTTAAGATTTAAAAGAATAAATACATCCTAGCCTATATTTTAATAGCTTCATTTTTTATTAATCTTGGTTTTATTTGTTTTGCTATTTAAAAATAATGGAGTATATATTTGAATTTTCTTTGAGATCTTGTTGAAGGATATGTGGAAGCTAGAGTATAGCAAATTTATGAATCACTTTAGGATTATTCCTCAGCTACAACGTGCTTATAAAGTTTATAAAAATAAATCCAACTGGGTTTAGAAATTAAAAAAATTAAAAAAAGGAAATTGTACTAATAAAAAAAAAGGAAAGAAATAATTCCTCAGTTTCAATGCTCTAAACACAGCTCATTGCAATGCACATACAGTTCTTGGGCAGCTTATAACATTGAGTATGCTTTACCTTTGGTAAATATCTCACTTTTTACTGGCTTGTAGAGCTCCTTTCAATCGATACTCAGAAAGCAAACTATCAACCTATAATAAATGGAGATGTTAAAATATCATATTTATTCTTAAACATCATGTAACCCTAGGGAAAAAAATTTAATCTTTTCCTCAATATTTTATGATTGACACATACAATAAAGTGGAAAGAATTTTATAGTGAACAACCCACTAGCTAGATTCTACCATTAACATTTTACTATACTTATTTGATCCATCTATTCATTAGTCGGCCTTATTTTTTTATGTATTTCAAAATAAACTGCACCCTAGCCAGTTTGGCTCAATGGATAGAGCATCAGCCTGTGAACTGAAGGGTCCCAGGTTTGATTCTGGTCAAGGGCACGTATATCGGTTGCAGGCTCCTCCCTGGCCGGGATCCTGGTCAGGGGCATGCAGGAGGCAACCAATCGATGTGTTTCTCTCACATTGATATTTCTCTCTGACTTTTCTTCTCTCTTCCACTCTCCAAAAATCAATGGAAAAATATCCTCGGGTGAGGATTAAAAAATCTATATAATAAAAGCCTAATATGCAAATCGACTGAACGGCGGAATGACTGGTCACTATGACGCGCACTGACCACCATGGGGCAGATGCTCAACACAGGAGCTGCCCCCAACCCGCAGGCCCCAGGCCAGCCAAGGCGGGTGCTAGCAGGGGCCCCTGATTGCCCCACCAGTCACCTGCAGAGGGAGGCCACTGGCAGTGGCAGTGGGGGGTGGGACTGGCACCAGGCCAGCCAAGGTGGGTGCCAGCGGGAGCCCCCGGATTGACCCACCCGCTGCCCCACAGATCGGCCCTGATCGCCGGCCAGGCCTTGGTACCCTACCTGTGCACAAATTTTGTGCACCAGGCCTCTAGTAAGTAAATTAAAATAAACTGCAGCCCTGGCCGGTTTAGCTCAATGGATGGAGCCTCAGCCTCTGAACTGAGGGGTCCCAGGTTCGATTCTGGTCAAGGGCATGTACCTTGGTTGCGGGCACATCCCTAGTAGGGGGCGTGCAGGAGGCAGCCAATCAATGATTCTCTTTCATCACTGATGTTTCTCCTCCCTTCCTCTCTGAAATCAATTTTTTTAAAAAAATATATATATATATTTTAAAAAGAGTGACACTGTGATGAACGTTTTTATACATTAATATCTGGCCCAACTTTTTGATTATTATGTGTGATAAATTCCTGGAAATGTAATCATCCAGCCCAGGAGCCTGAATATTTGCTACATCCTGTCAAACTGTCTCCAGAAAGGCTGCCCCCTGTACTCCGGAGCAGAGCTATCCAATGTCTGTTTCATCACACACTCCCCAGTACTGAATACTGATTTTTTAAATGCTCCAGGTATCTTTCCTTTGCAATCCATTACCTTTGAAGTGAACGTTTCTCATGTATATTAGTTACTTTATTTCTTCTTTAGTTCAAGGTCTTTGGCGGAGATATTCTTTGATTAATCCTACTTCATTTGCGTTCAGGGGAAGCAAAGGCAGCTTCCATGGAGGAAGGCTGCGGGAAAGGGGACTGGAGAGTGGAGAGAGTGGTGCTGGGCCAGATGTGGTTGGCAATGGCTCCTGTTAAAGGATTAGATTCAAAGGTGAGGGGGTTCAGGGAGGTGTCAGGCTCGGAGACTGAAACGTTAGGGTGAGGGCAGGCAGAGAATCAAAGGTCACCGTTTGGGAGGTTGGGCCCCTGGGGTCTGGCGGGGAGGATGAGGGTCAGACCCGGGTTTGGTGGGGGGAGCGGTCTAGCTGGGAAGGCCCCTGGGTCCGGGCGGCTCCCGGGATTCAGGGCCCCGCACTCGCCGCCAGGACCGGGGCCCCGCACTGTCCAGGCTCCGCGACAGCAGGTCGGACCTGCAGCTTCAGCTCCGGCCGCGCTGCAGGGGCTGCGGGGAGGCGCGCGGCCGCCCAGCCTGCACCTCCTCGCCTCTGAGCGGGCGAGCGGCCCCTCTAGGTGACGTCACCGGGTGGCGCCATCAGCGGGCGCTGGTCGCACAGCCTGATGCTGCCCGGGCTGGGGGAGGCTTTCTGGAGGCGGTCCTGTCCCCTGACCCCGCCACCGCAGGTCGCAGGTCGCAGCCCTCAGCCCCGCCAGGTGGTCGTCTGTAACCGGCACCCTGAGGCGGGGGTGGCGGTCGGGGGCTCCCACGGCGTCGGAAACCGCACGTCCACGGGTCCCACGGTCTCAGTGTTGCCACGTGACTGCAGGGCTCGGGTGTTATGCCAGTTTTGCTAAACCAACCTGATACCATGTGAGCACCTTAAACTCTTAACCGCAAGGACAGCTTTCCTCTGCGCCCTCCGGGACCCCCAGTTCTGTTGCCTCCGCTCCTTGCAAAGGGCAGTTTCTAGTTCTTGGCCACGTGGGGTGTGGCTGACTTCTCATTCTAGGTTTGCACGTGGCCATCCTGAATTCTGTGAGGATGCGGACTCTGTTCTACAGCAAGCCTGCGAGCGAGTAATCATCCCCATTTTACATCTACTCTCAGACTGCAGTGACATTTCCCCAAGTGGGACTGGATCCTATAAACCAATCCCCGCGCTCCACTACACTGAACAAGAATGAGGATCGGAGCTCAGCTTTCACACGAGGAGCCGCTAGGCTCCTTCAGAACCACACACAGTGATGCACTGGCCCAGTGGCCATTCTGTTCGTGTACTTTTTTTCTTCGAGTATAATTTAAAGTGGCAACAAGCGCCCACCTCAGTTTTCACACTGAACACTCCCCCACGTCACTCACCCACATTAGGATTCAGAACATGACAAGCACCCCAGCAGTCTCTCCTCTAGGCCAGTGGTTCTCAACCTTGGCTGTACATTAGAATCACCTGGGAATCTTTTTAAAATCGTGATTTCTGGGCCTCATCATTAGTAACAAAGAAACAATTTCCGGAGGATGAGGCCCAGAAATCAGGATTTTAAAAAGATTCCCAGGTGATTCTAATGTGCAGCCAAGGTTGAGAACCACTGCTCTAGGCCCTACCCAGTCCACCCCCCTCACACCAAAAGTAAACACGACCCCAACTGCTAACAAAACCTGGCTTTGCCTTTGGAACTGTGCGATGGGATGATGCATTGTGCCCTGGCAGCATGTTGGGCTTTTCCCTCAACATGTTTGTGAGATGCACCTGTATCGCTGTGTGTAGTTGTAGTTTGTGATGGACTCAGACTCATTCCTTGTGCTGTTGCTGGACAGTGGGTAGTTTCCAGTTAGGGCTACTACAACCTAGTGCTACTATTTACATATGTACATAGTGGGAACACGTGCTCAATGCTGGCCACACGGCATGTTATATGTTCGGGTTTAGTAGATACTGTCTGTTTTCCCACGCTTGTCCTGATTTATTCTCTACCAGCAGGGTATGGGTTTTTGTTCATGTCCTGGTCAACAGTGGGTACCATCTGCTTTTTGCAGCTCATGTCATTATTTTAAATTAATTTCTCCAGTATGGCTCATAATACTTAAGTTCGCTTGAATAGCAGAACATTTCCATTAAAATGTTTGTAATCAATGAGAAAGTGGTAAATGCTATATTTTAAAATGGATTACTAAATCACTACTTCTAAGTAATCTTGTAAGAGGTAAGCAAAAAGAAAAAATAATTACACTGACGATCCATTTATGAAATCCTTATTTTAAATGTCTATAAATAAATTAGGAAAAATTTTTCTGTATCTGATTTATAGGGATATATATATATATATATATATATATATATATATATTTCAGAGAGAGAGGGATAGAGAATCATTGATTAGCTGCCTCCTGCACGCCCCACACTGGGGATCGACCTGGCAGCCTGGGCATGTGCCCTGACTGGGAATCGAACCGTGACCTCCAGGTTCATAGGTCGATGCTCAACCACTGAGCCATGCTGGCTGGGCAAGGGATGTGCTTATTTTAAATGGAAATGAATAAAATTTAACTCTATGTTGAAGGAAAAAATACCCCCCCTACATATATGTGTAAGTATGAGCAGTGAGAAGGATGATAAAAGTATATTACACTTGTTCACCTCAGGTAGAAATATGACTTCAATTTTACATATTTTTGTTCCATATTCAGAATTACAAGCATTTATTCCTGTGAGTCCTGGAACAGCATAGCATCATCATTGAAATTACTAGGGGGGAGGGGTGGGGCAGTTGCTGAAACATGTATTTCCATGAGTGAACAGTTTGTTATTTCCAAGGTATGTGACTGGCATCATAACCTATCTCCCAACCTTTTCATTGCCAATTTTGCTACCATGGAAAAAGTCACATCTCCACGTGAGACAATGTTTTGAGGGAAAAACCAACACACATTTATGTAGGGCAAGGGGTAGATGGCTAGAGGAGGAATGGTGACAGAACCAATGTCAAAGAGAATTGCCCACCACAGAGCTGGGGACACAGGGCCAGTGTGAAGAGGCAGGAAGCAGAAAACGAGAGAACGATTAGGAGTGGCATGGTGTGGCTGAAACCACATAAGCACCTGGAGAGGACTTGGGGGGTGAGCAGCACATGCCCTGAGGTGAAACAGGAAGTGAGATAGGAGAGGGAGATGAGTGTGTCAGGGCGCTCCATGTAAGTACACTGTAATGGGAAACGCCAGGGAGCACCATGTGCCTTAAGAAACCTGTCCTGTCTCAACGAGCCTCAGCTCTGGAGCCTCTTGGTAACTTGGAATGAGCAATGGCAGCTAGGATACTTCAGCAACCTGCAGCCCAGATGGGATAGAGCTCTCAGCACCTGCATGCCAGTCCCTGAGTGCTGCATTCACAGAATGAACATAAGGTTGGAACTAACAAAGCATAATGGCTCCAGTGAAATGGATAAACTAAAGCTTTCTGTGGAAACAACTTTTCTGAATTTCCTGGTGTTAACCTGGAGCTGCTATTAAATTGGCTAAGACAAAAAATTAATCTTTAGAGGAACAAGCAAGGGCAGTGTTCTAGAAAACACCTCTTGCAAATCCACAATAACCAGGGACTTGGTCCCTCACTCTTGATTTTTACATATAGTTTGTATTTATCACTAAGCTCTCTCTATTCAAGAGGGTTTCTCCTTCACATGCACATTCCATGCTCCTGAAAGTGCAAATGTCTTATATACAGCACTCTTACCCCAGTTATTTCTACGCAGCCTCTTGCTTTTCTCATCAGGTTCAGTAAAAAAACCAACCAACCAAACAAACAAACAAACAAAAAAACTGACCAAAAGGACTCATAACCGTGGCCAAGCCAACTCTGCTTTGCAGTTGTACCCAGGAACTAGCATAGATTCCTTAAGAAACAAGGTATCTGCTTAAAAATGCAAACAGATCAGTTTTGAGCATGCAGATCTCTTGATGCAGTGAACTGCAGGGCAGGCAAGATACCCCTTGTCCTTTTAATTTAATGAAAGTTTCAAAGATGTTTAACATTTTATTTTAAAAATAAAATTGATTCATAAAGTGTAAGGACAGATGATTTCT
Source organism: Myotis myotis (assembly GCF_014108235.1). Taxonomy (NCBI): domain Eukaryota; kingdom Metazoa; phylum Chordata; class Mammalia; order Chiroptera; family Vespertilionidae; genus Myotis; species Myotis myotis. The sequence continues at coordinate 42,861 of NW_023416371.1, read as the reverse complement.
ATCCATCTTCGACAAGCTGTTGGGAACAGAAAGAGAAAAAAAGAGAGAGAAATAATCATTAACTTCAACTTATCCTATTGTAGAGCTAAACCATGAACTACAAGACCTGGTGTTACAGGTAAGAAAACGGACACCCCGAGCGCCTGCATAGCCCCAATGAAAAGCCAGGACTAGATGCAAGGCTCCTGACTTCCAGGCCCTTCCCCTTTCCATTCTGCCAGGCTGCGGATCACCCAGGGACTCAGACTGGAGAGTGCAAAACACGGACGCAAGGACTACGGTGCTAACGAGGACATTGCTGAAAAGACTGATGAGAGGGGAAAGGGTGGCAGGGACACCTCGGTCCCCTCTTTCGTTTTCCCTTTCGCTTTCCCCAGTATTTACACTTTAAGTTAAAGGCAGCGACATTGCACGTGGTAAGTAACTCACAGCAAACACAGGCAATGAACTGAGCTAAGACACCAGAGCTCAGTTACTGGGGAAAACAAAGCTCCCTCCTCTTTCTGGTGTCCGTGGGAGCAAGCCACCTCCTGTGAGCTGCCCCAGACCCCCGCCCCACTCCCAAGGCTCCCGTAGACTTCGAGCCGCTGCAAGCACTGCTCACCGGCACTGGGCTCTGCGGAGGAGGCTGGCTCAGGCTGGAGGCCCCGCGCGGGCAAGGCGAAGGGGCGCGCGGCGAGGGGGCGCGCGGGGGCGGCGGGGCCCGCGGGCTCAGGCCAGGTCCAGTTTCTTCTGCATCACCGCCAGCTTGTCCTGCAGCCTTCGCTTCCTCCAGTCCAGGTAGCGCCTCCGCAGCCGGTTCGCCTGCCAGCCCACGAGCACCCCGGAGGCGAAGGCCAACAGCACGGACAGCTGAAACTTCCTCTCGGACACGTCCGCCATCGCGGCCGCCGGCGCGCGGTCGGGCCTACGGCGCGGGACGGGGCCCACGGCGCGCGGCCCTGGGGGCGGAGGAGGCGAGCCCGGCGCCACCTGCTGCGCGGTGGCGGACCTGCAGCGCCTGCACCGGGAGCTTGGGACAGATCTGTGACTTGCTGGGATGTCCTGTGATCACTAAAACTCCTTACCAGACTGCAGACTCTCCTGGGGTTGGAGGAAGCAAGCAGGCCTGCTGGAGAAGCTCAAATAGCAAAGCACTGATGTCGGCGCAGGGAACGGCGGCAGCCCCAGCCAACAGCTGGAGCCTCTGTCCTACCACCCACTGACCTCAACGTGAGTAAGCAGATTCTTCCCCAGCCCAGCCTCCAGGTGAGAGTCCAGCCTGGATTCTTCCCAGTAGCCTTGTGAGACCCGAATGGAGGACTCTCGTGCCTGGACTCTTGACCCCTGAACGTTCTGGTAATCTGTTACACAGCAATAGAAAACTGATCCAGGATGGGGGAGGATGAAAAGGGTAAAGGGGTCAAATATATGGTGATGGGAAATAAAGCTTCTGAACTCTAGTTACAATGTAACTAGACTGTTATATTGTAAATCAGAAGGTGCCTTAATCAATAAGCCAAATTTATTTGAAGTCTTTTTCATTTTGCTAGTACTAGCGGACCCACAGGAAATATTGCTTCTCAAATTCTGGGGCCCAATATGGTGGAAGTCTTCCTTATTTATACTTTTTTCAGCTCTTTGTCTTCCAAATTTGGAATGAGACTTCCGGACCTTCTGAGAAAGAAGGCCTGTGCGCTGGGACAGGGCCGTGAGACCATATCTCAAGGCCTGGCCTGGGGCCAGCACTGACAACTCTGTCTGGGGCATATTTTATGGTGTCTCTGGAGTGGGGAGTAGTCTTATTTTTCCCTGTGATTTAAGCAAGCAAACGTTTACAGAAGCCAGAATAGCAGGGTTAAAATTTTAAACAGCAGTTTTTATCCAAGATGGATGCTTCAAGACTACCGGTGGTGAGCACACAGTGCAATGGACAGATGATGTATTGCAGAACTGCATACTTGAAGCTTATATAATGTTAGTGTGGACAAAAAATGGGGCCACATACTAAACCTGACATGCTCAGCGGAGGCCTGCGTGGTGGGTCTTACAGATTCAGAGACCAAAAATAACCACATACGACGGTCTGAACTTAAAATCCCTACCTGAAAGTGAGTCATGGGGGTTAGTCTCATCCTAGACCTATTGTCTTTTGCATCTAAGATAACATCTTTGGACTATCAGAGAAACTCCCTTTTTTCAGACCCCTCAGGGGACAACCTTCTACCTGGGCACAGGCCACAGAACCCTGCATTATTATCTGCTCCCTGCATACTATCTGTGCTGTAAATGTTAACTATCCTGCCCCCTCCAATGTAAAAAAAAAAAAGGTATGGCCCTAGCCGGTTTGGCTCAGTGGATAGAGCATCGGCCTGCAGACAGAAGGGTCCCAGGTTTGATTCCGGTCAAGGGCACATGCCTGGGTTGCGGTCTTGATCCCTGGTGGGGGCATGCAGGAGGCAGTGGATCAATGATTCTCACTCATAATTGATGTTTCTATCTCTCTCTCCCTCTCCCTTCCTCTCTGAAATCAATAAAAATATTTTAAAAAAAGAAAAAGAAAAGTATGTGTCTTTCTGTCTTGCTCTTTATCCAATCTGAGATTTCCCGCTTTGCTTTCTCCTGCCTCCCTAATCTACCACCAATGAATTTCATGTAATACCCCTCTTACAATTCCTTCTTTGATTTGTATAAAATAAACTGCAAAACTGCCATTCGTTGGAGCATTTTCTCAGTCCGTTGAGATTTTGTTTCCCAGCAATTGTCATCAGTTTGGCTCTGCATACATAAAGGAGCCACATGCTAACCTGACTAACCCAGGAAAGGCCTGCGTGGTGGCCTTGCAAACTCTGGAGACCTAAAGTAACCACAAGGTGTGAGATGCCACGTCCCACATGGCTTAGGGTTTGGGAGCTGGAGAAGGGCCACGGGCAAATGACAAGATGAGACAATCTAATCTAATAATAGACAAACATGGTAATTAACCGTGCCTCCAACACGCTTCCCATTGGCTAATCAGGGTGATATGCAAATTAACTGCCAACTAAGATGGCGGTTAACCATCAACAAAGATGGTGGCTAATTTGCATACTGCAGGCAGGGTAGGACAGCACAAACTGCCATCCAGGGTCCTGTGTGTGACCTGGGTGTGGGCAGGGGGCTGGGGCGAAGGCAAGTGATGCCGATCACCTGGCCGGAGCCCTCACCCACCCACTGGAGACAGGGGGCCCACTCCCGTGTGTGATCTGGGGGCGGGCGGGGTGGGGGCTGGGGTCAAAGTAAGTGGTGCCGATCGCCTGGCTGGAGCCCTTGCCTGCCCACTGGAGACAGGGGGTCCACTCCTGTGTGCGACCCGAGGGCGGGCGGGGGCATCCCTTGTCTTAGCATGAGCCCCACCCGCACGCTGGGAGATAGCCAGCCCAGGGCCAGGAAGGCGGGAGGCGGCCCTGGAGCGCTGGAGCTACCAGGGCTCTCCCCGCTGTCCGTGCTTCATGAATCCCAAGTTTCCGCAGAAGCGACGGCTGCAGGATGCAGAGCGGGAGACAGGGGAGCAGGCCAAGTGCTGCTTGGGCTTGACGGAGGGCACCAGCCCGGAGGAGATCCCCCCAGTGGGCAGCGGCTCCCCCTGCTGCCGGGGAGATCTCCTCCGCGCCGGTGCCCTCTGTCAAGCCCGAGCGGCACTTGGCCTGCTCCCCTGTCTCCCGCTCTGCGTCCTGCAGCTGCCGCCTCCACGGAAACTTGGGATTCATGAAGAGCGGGTGGTGGAGAGGAGGAGACACCTAAGAAGTCCCCGGCTGCCGGCGCCGGAAGCTGGGAACTTTGTGTCCGGCGCTCCAGCGGAGCCATGGCAGAGGGGAGCTGGGACTCTGGCCACCACCGCCGCCACACCCCAGCTGGCTCCGGGTGCTTGGTGCGCTGGCTACTGCTGCTGCTTTGGGTGCTGGAAGCTCCACTGCTGCTTGGGGTCCAGGCGTAGGAGGCTGGCCAGGGTCCTTGGCCAGGTCAGCAGCCCCTGCCGCCGCGGCCTCAGCAGCAACAGAGTGGGCAGCAATACAATGGTGAGTGGGGCCCTCTCTGAGAGAGAGAGGGAGAGAGAAAGAGAGAGAGAGAGAGAGAGAGAGAGAGAGAGAGAGAGAGAGAGAGAGAGAGAATTTGGCACCCCGCATCCCTCCCTGATTGACCACTGCGATTCCAAGCCAGCGAGGGCTGCCTTCAGGCTGCAGCTCCAGGTCCCTCATCCCCACCCCAGGCCTGAGAGCATAGTGCTGGGCAGGGGCACCCAGGGGTTCAGAAATGCAGCGCGAGGGGCCAGCACGACATTGGGCGGAGGGGTGGGGGCTGTGTTTACACCGCCAAGTTCCCCACTTCTGCCCTGGCCTTCATCCCTCCTCCTTCCCCTCAGAGGCCCAGCTCCTGCCTACATGCTTGCTGGGCAGGCCCAACTGCACCAGGGAGTGAGCCATGGAGATCAGGATGGCCACTTCCTGGGATGGGATGGCCAGACCACAGGGATTCATGAGGGCGATGAGGCCAGAGGGGCATGCGCAGCCCTCCGGCAGTGGGGGTGGCTGGCCAAGCCGAGTCTGGCTTCAGTGGGGCCAGTGGGAGCCGGAGGCCACCCCAACCCCCACAGGTCCTGGGCAGATGGTGGCTCAGTGGAGGGCGGTGTCTCCATGCATGGTGCCCAGGGGCGACTGTGAGCTGCTGCAACCCCACCCCACGCTTCAGGGAGGGGGAGAAGGCTCACAGACACCAGAATCCTGGGCTGCACCACCTGGCCTGTGCCTCAGCCTGCCAGGTTGGCAGGGTCCACAGCAGGTGAGCTGTTCCCTTCCCCCAGTGGTAGAACAAGGAGGAGCACGCTGGGTGCAGGGAGGGGACCTCAGCTGGGATCTTCCTGGTGTGGGCCCTGGCAGGGGCCGGTGCAGAACTACCAGGGAAGAGTTGCTTCGGTGTCTCGGTGAAGTTTGCAACTGACCCAAGGAGGAAACCTGAGAGGCGAAAGGCCGGGAGGCATGAATTGCCAACACTTTAGCCACTTGAAAACAGCTCCACTTGGAATGTGAGGCGGTTGTATGTTCAGCTGAGAAGTGAGGGGGCTGAACTCCACCATCGCTGGGCTCCTGTCAGTCCAAGGCCCAAGCCATGACAAGGAAAGAACAGATGAGGGGCCCGGAAGAAGGGAGGACAATAGAAGAAAACTCTCTAGACTTTCCCCAGCCCTCTCCTTCCTTCTGCTGCCTACAAGAGCCCCAGGCCCAGCCACAATTCTGTCTCCACCTTTTAGTCCCCTATTCTCCAACCACAGAGGAAATAAATAAGGAAGGATTCTGTTCTGCCTTCAGAAAGTATCTATATACCTGATTGGCCAGTTGCCTTCCACAGAGGGCGGCCAGACTGCGGCTTAGGCCCGCTTCCCACAGGGACATCAGTAGGACATCCTGTGAGGGCTCCCAGACTTAGAGGGGGCAGGCTGGGCTGAGGGATGCCCCCCAAGTGCACAAATTTTTGTGCACTGGGCTTCTTGTAAGTAATAATTTGGAAATTGGGGGCCAGGTGGAGAGTCCAATGCTAGGGGAAGGACCTCACTGGTGCCCAGGCCCTGCCAACCTTTTATTTAATTTTGGATACACATATTGCCCTTAGTAAGGCAGGCAATTCTGGTAACAGACAGACTATCTTAAAGGTCAATAAATGTTAGTAAAGATTTACTTTGAGACTATTTGGTCAGGAAATTGCCTGAGCCACCATTGTCTCGACTAAACAATCAGTGCATACCTTTGGCCCTTGCCAGAGTTCAAGGTTCACCAGCATTCTGAGCTCCTTGTTTACACTTTTCTGATAGTGAAGACAATGTATAGCTTCTAACAACAAGGGATGGTCTGAAATTAAAACCTTTTAACTAAAAGCAGTTTATGGCAGGTAGTCATGTCCTACACTAGATTCTTCCCTGACAAAAGTCAATCTTTGCCTTAACTAAGCCTGTCTATTGTCTCCTGCATCTATGACAACATATCATTGGACTCTCTGGATAACTTGTAACTTCCCTTTTTCCAGACCCCTCAGGGCACAACCAATGCACCAGGGCTCCAGGATGAAGACTACAGATTCCCTCGCTGTTACTGTTACCTTGTTCATTGTTGGCTGTTAACTATCCTGTACCCACCTATGTGAGAGAAGTATATGTCTATCATTTTACTTTTTATCCAATCCCAGAGATTCCCCTCCCCTTTTGCTTTCTCCCCTTCCCTAATCTATCACCAATGGATTTCATGTAATCCTCCTTTGAATCTAATGTATAAAAATAGATGAAAAACTGCCATTCTCTGGAGCACTATCTCAATCTGTTGAGATTCTGCTTCCTGGCAATTGTTGACAGTTTGGCTCAAATAAACTCACAAAATTCTTTATAGGTTTGAATGTTTTCTTATGTTAACAGCTCAAATAAAATTCATAAAAATTCTCTACAGGTTTGAAAGTTCTTACATTGACATTATTAACCAATGTCACCCCAAAAACCTTAAACAAATAAATAGAAAGAAAGAAAAAGAACTCAGCCATGAAAGTGAGACTATAGGTGGAGCCTGAACTCTTCATTGGGGGCCTGACAAGCCTCTCTATGGACATCTCTTTGCGTACTTGAGACAAAACCTGACTTAGTAGGGAGATGCTAAAGACAGATTTGGTCCAAAGGGGGATGGGGGTGGAAGGTGGTAGAAGACTGTAAAAGGGGGGCAAATGGTGATGGAAGGAGACTTGACTTGGGGTGGTGAACACACAGTACAATATACAGATGATGCATTATAGAAGTTACACCTATAACCCATATAATTTTATTAACCAATGTCACCCCAATAAAAGGGTAATATGCAATATATTAAAAAGATCATACACCATGATCAAGTGGGATTTGTTCTGGGAATGAAAGGTTTTTATAATATCTGCAAGCCAATAAGTGTGATACAACATATAGCCAACATAAAGAATAAAAATTACAAGATCATATCAGTAGATGCAGACAAAGCACTGGAGAAAATCCAGCGCCCATTTATGATAAAAACTCTCAACGAAGTGGGAAGAGAGGGGTCATACCGCAACATAATAAAGGCCATCTGTGACAAACACACAGCCAACATCATACTCAATGGGCAAAAGCCTAAAGCATTTCCCTTAAGATCGAGAACAGGATAGGGATGTCCGCGTTCACCACTCATATTCAACACAGTACTGGAAGCCATAGTCACAGCAATTAGAAAATAAGAATAAATAAAAAGCATCGGATTGGAAAGGAAGAAGTAAAACTGTCATTATTTACAGATGACACAATATAGAGAACCCAAAAGATTCCGCCAAAACACTACTAGACCTGATAAATGAATTCAGTTCAGTAGCAGGATATAAAATAAATATCCATCAAGCAGTTGCATTTTCATACAGCAATAGTGAACTACGAAAACAATTTCATTTACAATTACATAAAAAATAAAATACCTAAAAAGAATTTAAACAAGGACGTAAAAGACCAGTACTCAGAAAATTATAAGACACTGAAGAAGGAAATTGAAGTCCTGGCTGCTGTGGGTCAGTGGTTAGAGCGCTATACTGCACACCTAGGGTCATGGGTTTGATTCCTCGGTAAGGGCACATACCTGAGTTGCAGCTTCAATCCTAGACTGGGTCAGGGTGCATCCTGGAGGCAACCGATTGATGTGCCTCTCTCATCTCTCTCTCTCTCTCTCTCTCTCTCTCTCTCTCTCTCTCTCTCTCTTTCTCTTTCCTTCTCCCCCCACTCATTCTTCCTCCCGCCCTCCCAGTTTCTCTGAAAAAGCAATGGAAAAAATATTCTCGGGTGAGCATTAACAAAGAGAAACCAAAAAAAAAAAAAAAAAAAAAAAAGGAAAATGAAGAAGATACAAATAAGTGGAAAAACAAATAAGTGGAAATTTATGGATAGGAAGAATTAACATAATTAAAATGTCTACACTACCCAAAGCAATCTATGGATCAACACAATTCCTATCAAGATACCAATGGCATATTTCAAAGAACTACAACAAATAACCCAGTAATTTATATGGAACCACAAAAAAACAAAAACAACACGCCAAATTGTTACAGCAATCTTGAGAAAGAAGAACAAAGTTGGAGGCATCACACTACCCAATATCAAACTATAGTAATAACAATAGCATGGTACAGGCATAAAAACAGAAGTTTATATAAATGGAAAAGAATAAAAAGCCCAGAAATAAACCCACGCATTTATGGTCAATTAATATTTGACGAAGGTTGCAAGAACATACAATGGGGTAATGATAGTTAATTCAATAAATTGTGTTGGGAAAACTGGACAGATACATGCAAAAAAAAGTGAAACTAGACCACCTTCTTATACTATACATGAGAATAAACTCAGAATGCATTAAACAGTTAGATGTTAGATTCCAAAACATGAAAATTCTAGAAGAAAACATAGGCAGTAAAACCTCGGGCATTTCTTGTAGCAATATTTTTTCTGATATATCTCCTCAGGCAAGGGAAATAAAAGAAAAAATAAAGAAACGGGACTACATCAAACTAAAAATTTTTGCACAACAAAGGAAACCATCAACAAAATTCAAAGATAACTCACTGAATAGGAGAACATATTTGCCCATACATCTGATAAGGGTTTAATAGCCTTAATTTTTAAAGAACTTATAAAGGTCAACTCCAAAAACACAAGCAATCCAATTAAAAAATGGGCAAAGAACCTGAATAGACACTTCTCTAAAGAGGACATTCAGATGGCCAATAGACAGCACAAATCATCAGAGAAATGCAAATTAAAAACACAATCGAGATATCACCTCATGCCTGTCAGAATGGCTATCATCAATAAATCAATAAACAACAAGTATTGGAGAAGATGTGGAGAAAAGAGAACCCTGGTATACTGCTGGTGGGAATGCATTTGGTGCAGCCACTGTGGAAAACAGTATGGAGTCACATAAAACAATTAAAAATGGAATTTCCTTATGACACAGCAATTCCACTTCTGGGAATATATTTCAAGAAACCAGAGACACTGATTTGAAAGAATATATGCACCCCTATGTTCACTGCAGGGTTATTTACAATAGCCAAGATTTGGAAGCAACCTAAGTGCCTATCAATAGATGAGTGAGTAAAAATGGTTTGGTACATTGACACAATGGAATACTAGTCGACTGTAAAAAGGAAGGAAATTTTACCATTTGTGACAGCTTGGATGGACCTGGAGTGTACTATGGTAAGTGAAATAAGCCAGTCAGAGAAAGACTAATACCATATGATTTCACTTATATGTGGAATCTAATGAACAAAATAAATTAACAAACAAAATAGAAACAGACACATAGAGAAGAGACTGACAGCTGTCAGAGGGAAGGGGTTTGTAGGGCTGGGTGAAAGGTGAAAGGATTAAACAAAGAACAAAAACAACTCATAACAGTATGGAGTTTCCTCAAAAAAATTAAAAATGGAACTCCCATTTAACCCAGTAATCCCACTTCTAGGAATATATCCCAAGAAATCAGAAACACTAATCAGAAAGGACCTATGCACCCCCATGTTCATAGCAGCACAATTTACAATAGCTAAGATTTGGAAACAGCCTAAGTGCCCATCAGTAGATGAGTGGATTAAAAAACTGTGGTACATCTACACAATGGAATACTATGCTGCTGTAAAAAAGAAGGAATTCTTACCATTCGCAACAGCATGGATGGACCTGGAGAGCATTATGCTAAGCGAAGTAAGCCAGTTGGAGAAAGATAAATAACACATGATCTCACTCATTTGTGGAATATAATCAACAAAAATAGAGCCAGAGCCAGAGAAGCATTGAACAGACTGTCAAACTTCAGAGGGAAGGCAGGGGAGAGAGCATTAAAGATCAACCGAAGGGCCGAAACCGGTTTGGCTCAGTGGATAGAGCGTCGGCCTGCGGACTGAAAGGTCCCAGGTTCGATTCCGGTCAAGGGCATGTACCTTGGTTGCAGGCACATCCCCAGTGGGGAGTGTGCAGGAGGCAGCTGGTCGATGTTTCTCTCTCATCGATGTTTCTAACTCTCTATCTCTCTCCTTTCCTCTCTGTAAAAACTCAATAAAATATATTTAAAAAAAAAAAAAAAAAAAAAGATCAACCGAAGGACTTGTATGCATGCATATAAGCCTAACCAATGGACACAGACACTAGGGGCGTGAGGGCATGTGCTGGGGGTGGGGGTGGCCGGGGAGAGGTCAAGGGGGAAGACGGAGACATATGTAACACTATACGTAATACTTTAAACAATAAAGAATTAAAAAAATCTAAGAGTGAAAAAACAAACAAACAAAATAAACAAAAAACAACAGCTCATAGACACAGGCATCACTATAGTGATGACCAAAGGGAAAAGGTGTGGGAAAGGTACAAGAGGGCATAAGGGGATACATGGTGACGGAAGGAGATTTGACTTGGGGTGGTGAACACACAACACAATGTACAGATGATATGCTATGGAATTGTTCACCTGAAACCTCCACGGTTTTATTGACCAATGTCACCCCAATAGATTCAATTGAAAAAAAAAAAAAAAAAAGAAGAAGGACATTGTGACACATGCTACAACCTGGATGGATCTTGAAGACATGCCCAGTGCAAAAGCCACTCACAAGAAGATTACTATGCGATCTCACTCACATGAGGTCTCTAGGGCCATCGCAGGCAGAGGCGGAAGGTAGGATGGAGGGTAGGAGCGGGGAGGGTTGTGGGATGGGGAGTTGTCCTTTAGTGGGGACAGATTTTCAGTCGGAGAAGATGGGAAGGGTGATGGGAGATGATGGGGGTGATGGCTGCACAACAGTATGGATGTCCCTAACACCACTGCACTGTGCACTGACAAATAGTTAAAATGGTAAATTTCACAATGTATATTTACTGTATGAGACGATCCACAAAAGAAAAAGGAAAAGAAGGCCAGGTCTTAAAACAGAGCGTGGTGGGACGCGCTCAGGCTACGTGACTTCCCGCTCTCAGGAGGCTCTGGACACTCAGTGATGAGCAGAGCCTGGGTGTGAGTTCCGGTGAGCAGCGCTGGACAAGCCTCGGTTCCTTCCTGTCGACCCACAGGCCTATTGAGAGAGCAAGGGATGCTGCGTGGGGGGTCGCCATTGTGTGGTGCGGCTGATGCGGAGGGGTGCGGAGGGGTGCAGACCCAGGCCGGCCGATGCGGGTCACACATCTGAGGACAGCGCAGCCGCTCGCCTGATGCACCGCAACCCCACAGCCAGCCCGCGGAGGCCCCTGAAGGAGCCACTGAGAGGGGCCAACGGGGCTTCAATGGGGGCCGATGTCAATGTTTACATTAATAAAGATTTTAATCCCAAATAACTGATTCCATGTGATAACTGTACTACCACAGAAAACTGGAGAATTTACTTTCTAAAGTGCTGCCTCACAGGGCTGTGTTGTGATGTGTCCACTACAGGACACGTGTTAGGAGCAGATGGCATCCTTGTCCAAGGCTGTCCAGGTCTCGCTGTGACTTTAACGTCATCTGAAGAGGAGACCAAAGGTCTACATTTAAGGCCTTGAGGTTACAATGAAAGAACTCCCTTCCCAGGGCATGCACATTCATATACACCCATTAACAACCACTCATACACGTTGACATTCACAGTCACACACACACATAGTTACACACTCATGCACACATGTACTCACCTTCATACACACTTATGCACACATTCACATATTCAGTCACACATTCATACATTCGCACACACAACGACACAATCATTCAAACACATTGACACACACAGTCGCACACACAGGCATATACACACCTTCAGACTCGCTTACACACATATTCACAGTCACACACACACACACACACACACACACACACGGGCAGGAATGAGAGAGAGAAGTGGGGAAGTCTCTGCTCCTCCAGGAGCTCAGAATAACTGAGGATCTGCAGCGGGAGAGGCCAGGACTTCCTGTCAGAGTCCACTGTATGTGAGGCATGTGGAGAGCAAGGCACCTGTTACAGCTCAGGAAAGCCGTCCACTCCTCTGAGGTTGCTGCCTCCGCTCCCCCTGCCAGATCCCTACTCCACGCACTGGTCACTCTGTGAGTGACATCGCTGCAGGGCTGTGGGCATAGGACTGGCCAGACAAAATGACCTCAAATTAAAAGACAAATAATCTCCACCTTCACAGATGTGTCTTGGAAGTCAGCCCACCGCTGACTACACACAGGTCTCACTCAGGAACATCTTAACCTTATTAGAAATGTCACCTTTTAGATACTGGAAACCTACAATTATTTTTGACAGTAATGTAAATTTTTAAAAATACAGAATTCTTAAAGTTGATTTTTAAATGAACACTAAAGTATTGTAGACTTTCTAATTTAAAAAAAAATTTTTTTAGGAAGTAAAATAAGAAAGTTATTCTAGTATATAAAACTGGGCAAACTATGAAATTGGATCCAAACATAAGATCCAATTTCTAATTTAAGAAACAGTGTAACCTTAAATATAGCACGATAGAATGTAAGAATTGCGGTTTTGACTTTGAAGAGAAATTTAACTCAAATTACTCCATTAGAATTTTCAATTTTGTAACATCTTAGATGGATGTTAGTTGAACCCAATGTGCTAATCATTTTACAATGTACATAAATCAAACCATCATCTGTCTGCCTTAAAATTAGACAGTGGAGTATGTCAATTACTTCTCAACAAAACTGGAAAAAATAAAGAGTGCCTTAAGAAATGGAAAAGAAGTGTGTTAGGCATAGAAAAATGCATACACCATAACTAAAAGGAAACAAACCAGGATACACACATAATAAATGTATCACCTGAAAACTTAAGGCATTTGTACATCTCCATTCACAAACAACAAAAGGAAATACTTAGAAATGCTGACAGTGGTTAACCTTGGATGGTGGAGAGAAGTGGTTTCTTTTACTGTATACTATTCTAGTAAGGACCCTGTATTATGTTGATAATGAGAAAAAAAATATCTTCTGAAAATACCATTTAAGTAACTGTTTTTATAGGTGTAAAATGCACTTTGTATCCATGTCCAGTGACCATCCACTTACCTTTGAGAAACTTAAAAAGTGCTTTGAGTTGTGAAATGTCCTGGGCCGGTGCTTTAAAACGCATTATTGCACCCAAACAGCTTCCTGGTGAGAGCCCTGGGCTTTGGAGAGGCTGGGTCTGCTTGGAAAAGTAATGTGGCAGGGGCTGGGGCTGGGGCAGGAGATGGGGCCGGACAGGGGCTGGGGCTGGGGCAGGAGATGGGGAGGGTAAGAAACCCTGAAGAGAGGCTCCTGGGCAGGATGCCTCAGGTCCACAGCTCAGGCTGTATTGGAAGAATTCCTCACTGGAAGGCTGATGTCTACAGTAAAGGTTCAGATTTGATAACCTTTACACATGAGCCACAGCAAATTTTCTTTAAAAACTGTTTTTGCCATTGTTATCACAAAATCATGCTGTCTAGACCCATAAGAGGAGCATATTTATATATAAAAAAACATTTTTAAAGGATTAAGGTGTCCTAAGTCACAGCTCTATGGTTCTTCCTCAACTGGATCTACAGAGGCTGACAGGAAAGGTAGGAAGTGCCCTGGGCTTGGATTCTCATTTTATCTCTGCTATTAATTAGGAATTTCACTTAACCTTTCTGGCTCTCCTAGCTGCATCTATAGATGAGGGTAAAATTAATTAAGGTTTCTACAAACTCTTTTTTTTAAAAAATATATTTTATTGATTTTTCACAGAGAGGAAGGGAGAGAGATAGAGAGTTAGAAACATCGATGAGAGAGAAACATCGATCAGCTGCCTCCTGCACATCTTCCACTGGGGATGTGCCCGCAACCCAGGTACATGCCCTTGACTGGAATCGAACCCGGGACCTTTCAGTCCGCAGGCCGACGCTCTATCCACTGAGCCAAATCGGTTTTGGCTCTACAAACTCTTAAAACAATAATTCTAGGCTCAGATTTCTACAATCTTCCCAAATGTCTCCTTTCCCTAATTCTCAGCAGTAATAAACTTTTCCTTGGATTAACCTTTGTGGTTTCAACACTTCACAAAAATGTAAACAAACTTTTATACTACTCCTCATCTCAAAAATACACAAATGTCTATGAAACTTTTCCTATAACATTTTGGTAGACTCTATTAAACATTTTTTTAGTAACTGTCCTAGTCTGGCCCCTGCTAGGGACTGGCAGGTTCCCCCCCCCTCCCCCTCCTGGGTGGCATGGAGGGAGGCCGCCCAGGCGGGTGAGCAGGTGGGCACTCACCGTGAGGACAGTGAGGAAGGTGGGCTTGTCCCAGAACTGCAGCCCCAGGACATCAGCTCCATCTCCTCCTCCCAGAAGAGGGAGCGGAACCAGCTCACAGGCCAGAGATGAGCGCCAGCATGGTGATGGCGGGGGACAGGGCAGACGCTCTGGTGACAGTGGCGGCTTCCACAGGAGCGAGCCTTGACCCCCAAGGGTTCCGCTGCCCGCGACACTGGCTGATGGGGGCGGGCTCAACTGCGGGAACCAGGAAGCCGGGTGGGTCACAGGCCTCGCCCGATCCCCCAGGCTTGTCCCCTCCGCCGCAGGGGTGCACCTGGCGTCATTGGGGAGGCCTGCTGGAGGTGCATTTGCCGCTGCAGCGCCACCTGGTAGGGACTTTGCGCAGTACCGTTTGTGTGTGTGTGTGGGGGGGGGGCGGGGGTGGGGGGGGGGGCGTTCCTCTCCCCTGTGTTCCTTTCTACCAGGCCCTCCTTCTTCCCTCATTAGTGTTGGTTATTTCATTCTTTCCACCATTTGTTTATTAACAGTCCACCCCCTGCAGGAAAACGTCAAAACAGGACACTTCTGCATTTGGGCCAACTCAGTGACAAGAGCCAGAATTTTTCATTACATCACTGGTTTGCCCATCATCATGGAACATCAGAGCTTTTGACTTTTGACTTTATTTTATTAAATATTTTACATTAAGAGGTATATTATTTCCATGTAAAATATGTTATTAATTTATCCTGTTATAGTTTGTAGACATTTAGTCATACCAACACATGCCTTCTGTAGATTACTTGCATGAATAAATAATGAATCCAAGTTCTAATTCTGACCATATCTCCTTATCAGTAACAATGGGCAAAGGCTGATTTTATCACCATGAGTCCATTGACCATATGTGTTAACATATTAAGGTTTTTCTACTCATAAATCTTACAGCCAGAGATGCGGATAATAGGAGAAGCATGTTCACTAATTATACATAAAACTGACATATTAGGCTTTCTGAAGTATTAAAATTCTGAACCTAGATGGCATTTTTTCACATTATAGGGATGACTCTGTCACTGTCCTCATATTCACTTGAAGGATGAGTCTGTCCGGATGCAGGGACCTCATTCAGATGAGATCCTTTGTTCCAGCTCCAATTTTCAGTCCTGACTAAGCAGGCAGCAGAGACCAGAAGCACCCACAGTGGGAGAGTGAAGCTGGCAGGAGTGAATATTGCTGAGCTTCTTGCTCTTAGACAGCTTGTGACAATATTGGAGAGCCACCAGGTGTCGCAAGACAGGAGAAGGGAAGGAATGTGGGGAAATACTGGGGAAGAATTGGCAGGTGTCATAAGAGGGGAATGAGAACATTAATAGAAGAGAAGGAGGGAAACCCTGGGGAGTCAGTATCTGATAGATTTATGTGGAAGGAGGAAAAGGGGAGATAAAATCTAGGGGAACTGACAAATGTTATAAAGGAGGGCATGTCATTTTATTATCTATATACCAGGTGTCAGCAAATTATGGTGGGTGGGTGAAATCTGGCCCTTTATCTGGCCCATGAGATAAGAATAATTTTATTCATTTTTTAAAATTAGAAAACAATCAAAAGAATATTTTGCAATACATATAATATAAAATTAAAATTTCAGCGTCCATAATTAAAGTTTGAGTAGCACACAGACATGGACCTTCACTTATATGTTGTCTTTGGCTACTTTCATGCTACAATGGCAGAGTTGAGTAGTTATGGCTGTGATGATATTATTTATAGAGCCAAATCTATTTACAATGAAACCCTTTATATAAGAAGTTTACCCTTGCCGGTTTGGCTCAGTGGATAGAGCATCAGCCTGTGGACCAAAGGGTCCTGTGTTCCATTCCAGTTAAGGGCACTTACCTTGGTTGCAGGCTCCTCCCCGGCCTGGGCCCTGGTCAGGGCATGTGCAGGAGGAAACCAATGATGTGTTTCTCTCACATCGATATTTCTCTCTGTCTTTCCCTCTCTCTTCCACTCTCTCTAAAAATCAATGAAAAGTATCCTAGGGTGAGGGTTAAAAACAGTTTACTGACCTTTGTCCTCCCCAGAGAAGTCGAAGATCATGCTCATCATTATTAGCACGCTATCTGGATTTCAGAGATCTTAAATGTGATATATTACACATCTTAAAATGAACAAAATATGGTACATTTTCATGAATAAAGGAATACAAACATAATTCTGAAATACTTATATGAATCAATATTACACTGCAGTTAAAATCAATAAAGAACAAGATAAAATGAACCAAAAATTACCTAAAATATGATACATGTATATAAATATAGAAAGATGAAATAATACTACATATGGTTGATTGATATATGCATCTACATTAATAAAAGTGAAACATGGTAATTGGCGTAGGACCGTGACCCTTCCCATTGGCTAATCTCCCTGTCACTCACAGAGTAGGGCAGAGATATGCAAATTAACTGGCAGCCAAGATGGTGGCCGGCAGCCAGGCAGCTGATGCGAACAGGGAGGCTTGCTTGCTTCAGTGATGGAGAACTCCAACGTTCCCCGCCTGACTTGCCGGCCTCTCAGCTGCAACTCTAAGCAACTATGTTGCGAATAAAGAAGCTAAAAAACCCCCAGAAACCTGCTTTACTCAGCTGAGATTCAGCCAGCCGGACCGCAACATTGTATCAAATACAGATGGTAAACAAAGGCCAGAAACCTGTTTTCAGCAGCTGAGGCCTCAGAGCTAAAGCTGGTCCAGAATAAAATAAAAAAAAAGAAAAAAAGGAGCGGTTGGGAGCTTCAGTCCCAGCCTGAAAACAGCCCTCAGCCCCTCAGCCAGACTGGCCAGGCACCCCAGTGGGGACCCCCACCCTGAAGGGTGTGTGACCAGCTGCAAACAGCCATCATCCCCTCACCCAGGCTGGCCAGGCACCCCAGTGGGGACCCCCAACCTGATCCAGGACACCCTTCAGGGCAAACCAGCCGGCCCCACCCATGCACCAGGCCTCTATTCTATATAGTAAAAGGGTAATATGCCTCCCAGCACTAGGATCAGCAGAGCCGCCAGGCCTCCTGGCACCGGGATCAGCGTGACAGGGGGCAGCACCCAAACCCCTGATCGCCCTGCAGCTCTGTGTGTGACAGGGGGCAGGGCCCCAACCCCCCCGCTCCCCACGGGCCCTGCTCTGTGTGTGATGGGGTAGAGCCATAACCTCCCCATTGGCCCCGCCCTGAGTGTGACAGTGGCGGCGCCCCAACCCCCTGATTGGCCCTGCTCTGTGGGTGATAGAGGGCGGCGCCCCAACCCCCTGATCCGCCCTGCCCTGAGTGTGACAGGGGGCGGTGCCCCAACTCCCCTATCGGCCCTACTCTGTGAGTGACGGGGGGAGCTCCTCAACCCCCTGATCGGCCCTGCTCTGTGCATGACAGGGGGGAGCTCCCCAACCCCCTGATTGACCCTGCTCTGTGCATGACAAGGTAAGGAGCCCCAACCGCCCGGATGGGCCCTGCTCTGTGCATGACAGGGGGTGGCGCTGCAACCTCCCCATTGACCCTGCCTTGAGTGTGACAGGGGGCAGTGCCCCAACCCCCTAATTGGCCTTACCCTGAGCATGACTGAGGGTGGCATCGCAACCTCCCAATCTGCCCTGCTCTGTGCATGACAGGGGAAGGCGCCCCAACTCCCCAATCGGCCCTGCTCTGAGCCTGACCAGGGGCTGCACCTAGGGATTGGGCCTTCCCTCTGCCACCCGGGAGCAGGCCTAAGCCAGCAGGTCGTTATCTCCTGAGGGGTCCCAGACTGCGAGAGGGCACAGGCCGGGCTGAAGGACCCCCCCCTTCCCCCGAGTGCACAAATTTTTGTGCACCGGGCCTCTAGTATATAATAAAGGATTAAAAACTAAATTGGGAGAATGATTAGAAAATTCATAATGGAAAAGTAATAAGAGAAATGAAACTGAGGAATGTTATAGACTATTATTGTATTGTATTATTTCTTTATTACTGCTATTTACTTATTCTTTTTTTAAAAAAATCCTTACCCAAAGGTATGTTTATTGATGAGAGAGAGAGAGAGAGAGAGAGAAACATCTATGTGAGAAACATCTATTGGCTGCCTCCTTTATGGGCCCCAACTGGGGATCCAACAAGCAAACTTCTTGTCAGGGCATTTCTTTATTTCTTAAAAAGTGAAAATATGAAGAAAGATGGTAAGATATGATTACTGTTTATTCTACATGGTTAGTATATGCTTGTTAAATGTTTTCTGTATCAGAAATATAACATCATAAAAAGGAAAGCAACACAGCTATGGAAGTATTTATTTTTATTTGTTGCCTAAAGAAATGTAAATGGTGGAAATGCAGTTCAGATCTGCAGAGTTACCACTAAAAAAGTAAATATAATTGATGGTAATCTTTGGATTATGATTAGTTATCAGACAATCACTATATTATGACTGGCTTATCTTAAAAGAAAACTACATAACAGCCAATAGCTTTTATAGACTACACCAGGTGTCCTCAAACTTTTTAAACAGGGGGCCAGTTCACTGTCCCTCAGACCGTTGGAGGGCCGGACTATAGTTAAAAAAAAAACAAACTATGAACAAATTCCTATGTACACTGCACATATCTTATTTTGAAGTAAAAAAACAAAACAGGAACAAATACAATATTTGTATTTGCATGTGGCCCGCGGGCCGTAGTTTGAGGACCCCTGGACTACACAATAGATATATTAGAAGAACTAATGTGGTATGCAACAGGGAACTGTCCCAAGACCAAAGATCTAAAGTAGCATCCTGGATATTTGTGTAATATGTCCCAAAGGGTTGTACTTTAGTGATAAATCGCCAATAAATTACGTTTCAAGGCTATTTTTGACATGGGCTCTGCTGAGCCACCTTCCAGAAGCTCTTCACAGTTTGCCATTCTTGGGAAAAAAATGTACCTGACTCCTAAAAGTGATCATTTCCCCATTGTACTAATTCTAGGAATAACACTGAGCCTTACCTGCAACTATTAATATTATTGGACTTGGAAGATAACATGGCATCAGATGTACAAGTTGGGGCATCTTTTGGCAAAGAAAGCTTCTTAAAGCTTAGCCTTGGTTACACCAAGAGTATACATTCCTCTTTTACCACCAAGAAGTGGACTGTGAATAATTGAAAAGCAGCTTTTTAAATACAGTATTTGAACAAACTTCTCAGCGTCTGGTTAGTCAGGATTGTTAGAAAGAACAGTTAGGAATAAAACAAAAACAATGAAATTTTAGTGAGTTTAGTGAGTTGTCATGTGAAACAGAAGTCTTACATTGTGGTTAGGGATACCATAACTTCAGGTTTATTATAAATATCACATTATTTCAAGTAGAAGTAAACGAAAGTGAGTTTTACTAACTCCTCATGGGAGGATCTGAACTTAACTGTCTTCTATGTGGGAATGGGGACAATTTGGGAGGAGAGTAACCAAGTACAGCTTGAAAAGTCTGAGACTATGGAGAGCTACCTTTAATTCTGCCCCTTATGGATAAGTGAACGACTCAGGCATTTTCCATACTCGAAAGTGTGTAAGCTCTGTTTTGAAGGTGGAGTCTGATGGCCAAAACATTTAACCCTGGCCCTAGCTTGTTGCTCAGTGGTTAGAGCATTCACCCACTGACTGAAGGGTCTCAGGTTCAATTCCAGTCAACAGCATGTACCTGGGTTTCAAGCTCTATCCCTGGCTTCAGTTGGGGTGCATGTGGGAGGCAACTAATCAATGTGTCTCTCTCACATTGATGTTTTTGTCTCTTCCCCTCCATGCCATTTTCTCTGAAAAATCAATGGAAAAATTATCCTTCCATGAGGATTAACCAAAAAATAAAAATAAAAACTTAACTCTGAAGACATGATTTTTTTTTCTGGTTAAACACAGACTATTGATATTTGAGTAAGGATTATTTAACATTAGTTTCCTTGTTTTTGTTTACATAGCCAAAAATCAGGTAAGGCAACTATGAAACATGTCAGATATTTGATTATTTATTTATAATGCTTTCATATCTTATTTGAATTCTTAAAATTTATTTTTAGTGTCTACAGGTATATATGATTGCACATAATTTTATTGCTCTATTATGCTATTTCCAATTTATGGTAATTATGAGGACATATGTGTTATTGATAGGGAACATGTAAATTAAACTGTAACTTTCTATGTGGAAATTTAAAGCATACAAGAAGGTTGAAAGAATAGTATGAACACTCTTATATCTTCCACTTAGATTGGCCCAGTCCAGGATCCATCACCACACTACAGGAGCGGAGGTCTGCTTTCTACAGGCCCAACTTGGGGGGAGGATACCACCCACAATGCATCCACCCAATGTGGTATCATGTTGAGCCCAAGCCTCGCTTTTCAGAATCGCTTCTATTGCAGAATGTTCTCAGCATTGAAAAAAAACACAGCACATTTCCTGGAGAATCAGTGGTCCCTCCTGAGCTGGGGGAGGGGTGGATTAATTTTTAATCAAATCAAAGTGGACATTACCCCCCAAATGCAAAAAACAGAGACTCAAACAATGCCAGTAGGGCTCAGGGATGCCTGTGGGCTGGGTGGAAGCAGGACTTTCCAAAGGTGAACTGATTTGAGGGCCCAGAGATCAGGGGGCTACTCTGAGATACAGAAGGAGGTTCAGTTGCAGTGGGCCAGGTGCCTGAGGGATGGAGAAAAGCAGGCTGGGGAGACCTCTGGGTGGAGGAGACAGAAGAGGCCTGGCCAGCCCTGGGAGAAGGACATAGTGTGCCCCACAGCAGTGGGAACACCCCAGGCAATGGCAGGAATGAGTGAGGGGCCGAGCAGGCAGAGGCCCCACTTCAGGGGAGCAAGGTGGCTTCTGCTTCTTTTTTCTTGTTAATTCTCACCTGAGGATACTTTTCCATGATTTTTAGAGAGAGTGGAAGGGTGGAAAGAGAGAGATCAATGTGAGAGAGCCACCTCAATTGGATGCCTCCCACATGAGCCCCAATGGGAGCTGAGGATCGAAACTGCAACCCGGTTACATGCCCTTGACCTGAAATCTAATTTGACACCTTTCAGGCGTGTGGGCTGACACTCCTACCATTGAGCCACACTGGGTGGACGTTTACTATTAAGAAAAATTCAGAGCCATTTTCTCTTATTAGATTGATAAATCTCTATAACTTCCTTTAGTTGCTAAACTTCAAGACACTTCAAACCCACCAGAGGACCAGGTGGCTCAGTAGCTAGCAACCCCTCCTGCTGGGCAGATATTCAGCCTATGCAGACACTGCTCCTCCCCTCCCAGGGGAAATCAATGGTCAGTCCACTCACTACAGTGGACTAGGTTGTGACTGCCTGGGTCACAAGTTTTTGTGAAGCACATATTGATTTCCCAGGTCACAACCCCCCAAAAGTAAGAGTGGCCACCAGCCTGGCCTTGGACTAGTGAGGGCCTCAGAGCCACATACATGGCCCCAGCACCAACTCCTCCTGGAAACTGCTCTGGGATTTTTCCTGCCCACTCCCACCTGCCCAGCTGCCACTGTTGCTCCCAGCCCTGACACCAGAGAGGAACCTGGGCTCCTCAATCACCTGCATGGAAGGTGCAGAGACCACAAGGGGCTTGTCCAAGCCCAGAGCTTCTCCTGGCTGCTTTGGTGTTAGTTCCAGGAAGCACAATGATGCCATCATCCCCTATGGGTGTTTGTGCAGCTCGGCCTTGGTCCCCCACCTGCTACATCGACAGCAGAGGCACCTCCCCTCCTGTTCTCTTGGTCATTTCATGCTCTGCCCTCATGAGAACCCTGGCTACTGGTTACCATGTGGTCCCTGGGCTATGGCTGGTGTTCACATGTGTGTGGACTGACTGGGTGAATAAAACAAAGATATTGATTTTAGAGAAAGAAAAATGGGGAGAGTGAAAGATCAATTTGTTGTTAACATAATTTTATACATTACTTGGTTGATTTTTGCATGTGCCCCGAGCAGAGATGGAATCTGCAATCTTGGCATTATTGAGATGATGCTCTGACCACCTGAGCTATCAGGGCATGACCAGACATATCTGGGATTTTAAGTTAAATAACCCACTAATGTAATTGGGGATAGATAAAAACAAGAACAACCATGCTGGTAGGTAATGATGGAAGGCTAGGATAGGATTCATGGGGTTTCACAAGCATTTTCTTTATATGAATAAAGAATGTCAACCTATGAACCACGAGGTCACGGTTCGATTCCCGGTCATGGCACATGCCCAGGTTGTGAGCTCTCTCAACATTGATGTTTCTATCCCTCTCTGAAATCAATAACAATATATTTTTTAAAAATCAAGAAAATAGACCTCCTGTAAAAAAAAAAAAAGTCCCACCCTGTTTTAAGAGTGACAGATAAATTTATTTCACGTGAGATGGTTTCACAGATTTATCCCTATGTCAAGGCTCACTAAAGAGTACAGTTAGAAAAGTGTCCTTAGTTGCATGTCAGTTCTCATTTCCTGGGAGGAACAGCATTGCCTCAGTGGCAGCAAATATTGGCAGCACGCGAAGACTATTGCCCTCGGAACCAACAGGAATGCTGACTGGTCACTAAGACACATCCTGGGACTGATTACAGGACTACCCTTTCTCTGGCTTGGAGTTCTTGCCTGTTGAGAAAACCTTGAGGTGAACATCCTACAGAGGCCAGGGGAATCTACAAAACCGTTGGATCATTTTCTCTGTCAATGACTTCAGCTACAGGAAACAGTTATGGAGGTCCTGAGAATGTCTGTACACAAAGATCACACAAGCCACAGGCCCTGGATCATTTGTGGATTTGCATTCAGAAGAGGCATTTTTCATCTAATTTATCACAGTCTCTCCCATCACTATGAAAATAGAGTTTGTACCAATATTAGTTTCACCTCAGAGTCTTACAACAAATGACACCAGCCTAAGAAATTTCCTACCTGGCTCCTTTGCAGTACATGGAGAGGACTTCCCCTTAAGATTGCTGAGACTTATGTAATACATACTGTGCACATATAATATAATTCACATTGTTCACAGAAGCACAGCAAAGGCCTTCTCTTCTGGGTGACCACTGACCTCCCCAACAATCGAGGTACCAGACTGCAACTTAGAACCACAAAGTCATGCAGTCTTTCTTTCAAGGCCATGGGCAGCAATGCAGAATAAGCCAACATTGGACCAAGTGATTTTCTGTCATCATGTTGTACCTTCCAAAGCACAGAAAGTTTGGGATCCCCATAATATCTACATGCTCTGTGTTTACAATTATGCTTTCAAATCACCCCAGGGAGTGAACAGAATCATAAAATTTAAGTTACAAAAGAAAAAAACACCTTTACTAAAGGATCATAAACCAGACCAGTATACAGCAAGCAGTTTGCAGGTTGGTGAATTAGAACCTGAAACAATTCATCACAGCATGATGTGAGAACCACAATGTTCCTGAAAGAGCTAGCATTTGTTAGCTGAGGATTGGTGTTCTGGATGAACTCTGGGTCTGGTCAATTCCCTAGTCAGAGAATGGAATGAAGATCCTGCCAAGAGATAGTTTTCTTAATTTCATCATTAGAAGTGATAAGACATAATTCATTTTCCCTGAGCAAGCAGGGGTTGTGACTGATGCACACTGCATAAGCGAGCCAGGTGGTAGAGGTGAAATTACTTCAGCCACAAGTACACACAGTGACATCAATTGGGTAGTAGGCCTGGGTAGGTTACAAGTATAATGAAGCTCCTTAAAGCCTCACTTGTGCCTTGTATCTAAAAATTATGGGTAACCTAGCAGAGGGTATTTTTCATTAAAAGAGGTTTATATTTTCGTAAATGGGTATCAAAGAGTCTCTTTCAGTACTGCTATTCTGAGTGACAAAAATAAAACACTACTTGCACATTTAAGGCCTTTCTCCAGAATGAACTCTCAAGTGTCTAACTATGCTAGGTTTGCGGCTAAAAGATTTTCCACATTCACTACACTCATAGGGCTTTTCTCTAGTGTGAACTCGGCAGTGTTTAATGAGGTGAGACCTTTGATTGAAAGACTTCCTACAGTCACTACACTCATAGGGTTTTTCTCCAGTGTGAACTCTGAGGTGTTTCGTGAGGGTAGATCTTTGACGGAAGGACTTCCCACAGTCACTACACACATAGGGCTTTTCTCCAGTGTGAACTCTGAGGTGTTTTGTGAGGGTAGATCTTTGACGGAAGGACTTCCCACAGGCACTACACTCATAGGGCTTTTCTCCAGTGTGAACTCTGCAGTGTTTAATGAGGTGAGACCTTTCACGAAAGGCCTTTCCACAGTAAGTACACTCATAGGGCTTTTCCCCAGTGTGAACTTTGTAGTGTTTAATGAGGTGAGACTTTTCACGGAAGGCCTTTCCACAGTAGGTACACTCGTAAGACTTCTCTCCAGTATGAACTCTTTTGTGTTGACTGAGCGTAGAACTTTGGCTGAAGATCTTCCCACAATCACTACACTCATATGGCTTTTCTCCAGTATGAACTCTTTGGTGTTGAATGAGATTAGACTTATTTCTGAAGAACTTCCAACAATCACTACACTCATAGGGCTTTTGTCCATTGTGAACCCCCTTGTGCTGAATGAGGTTAAACATTTGTCTAAAACCTTGCCCACATTTGTTACACTCATAATTCACTTCTCCAGAGCAGACACCCAGATGCTGAACAACCTTCTGGTAGATGTTGGCAGCTTTTTCACATTCAACACATTGGTGATGACTCTTTCCACCGAGAAATTCATGGGAAAACTCACTGCTACTGTGTGGCTCCTCAGTGCTAACAGTGGCCTGGTGTTGGAGAATATCTGAGATGGCTGGCAAGTCTTTGCCAACCTCCCTACTGGTTGAAGGCACCCATGTTAAATAGAAGCTGCACCTGGACACAAACGAGGCCCCGTCCGTATCTTCTCTCCAGGGCTTCTCTCCACTGGCATCTCTTTGCTGCTGGTGACAGTTTGCACTTAAAAAGAAGTCTTTCACAGATGTGTCACTGAAGAAGGCTTTCTGCTCACAGTATGCTGCTTGTAACTCTGTCAGGTGCAAAATATCTTTTAAAACTGAGAAGCACCACTTACACAGGTAGGTCTTCTGGGTTGCTGGAGCTGTCTTAGAAACCCCGACCTGAGACTCTCCTACAGATACACTCTGCTCAGGAGGCACCTCCTTCTCATCCATTTTATGCCAACACCCTGAAAACAGAGAAATGGTGAGGAACTGAATGTTGACTGTAGTGACAGGGGGAAGTAACATTCCAAAAGGGTGTTACACATAATATGTTGGTTCCATGCAATTGTCTAAAAATAAGAGATATGCTGGAAGGATTAATAAGAGGCTGCTGTGAAGCTTTGGGCCTCTGAATATCACAAAACAGGAAAGACCTCACCAGAAATGGGACACAAAGATGGCAAGCACTATCTGGGAAGCACTACGATGGAAGAGAAGCAGGATCTCCATCTCATTCTTCTACTAACAGTGCTCAGCATGGCTAGTCAGCTGGTTATATGGGCAGCTGTATAGGAGGTTGGTTATGTCTCATTCCAAGTAAAATTCCACAAATGTGTAACCAGTGTTTGAGGGGTACTAACGCATGTATGTGCACCTCATAACACATGTGCAGGTCAATGTCTGAGGATACTACAGAAAGAGCAGTGCAGAGGATCAGGTGATGCAAAAAGACCACAAAGATGCAGTTAGTCAAAGCCAGCAAGCCATAGAGGAAATGACAAGTCAGCAAATTGTCAAGTACAGCAAAAAAAAAAAAAAAAAAAAAAAAAAAAAAAAAGGTAGAAATGAGGTGTTGCCAATGGCACTTTCACCTAAAGACGTTGGAAGTGAGCAGGTTCCCGATTATCATCTGTACACAACCCTTATGTCATACCTTCCCTCAACTGGCACTCAACAAAACCAGGCCTCCTCTGAGAACATCTTGCAAGTTCACCCTGTGGAACAAATCAGGGTTCTCCCTGTACCTTCCACTGTATAAGTACATAAAAAGTAAATATTCTGAGTATTAATGAAAGACAACAGAGGTGAGCAGCCTGCACTGGCCCAGAACTATTTGGTTTACCAATAGTATTCAGGGAAGGGAAGATTACAAACAACAGTTGAAGGAGGGTCTTACAGGAACAGCCATGGTTCATGTAAGTGAAGAACATAACCAGGCACAGACAGTCACAAAGAAACTTTAGCTAGAGGAAGGGGTACAAATGGAAGCCATGGGTCTGGATATGGTCACCCTCTCAGGGAGAAGAAAAGCAGGTGGGAACCATTAGGCTCCCTATAAGACCCCTGACTCCCAGACACTTCCTGCACTTTCTGAGGCAATTTGTGTTAGGAATGTTCATAGAGTCCATTGCTCAGGGCTCTCCACACAGCTCAGCACTGGCAGCCAGAGCACATTTGACAAAACAGTGGGGGAAATTATCAGAACACATGGCCTGGCTGTGGTAGACAAAAGGCCAAGTCTTGAGACTTAAGGAAGAGAGGACATCACTTTAGGACACTAGCAGAGATGTGAAGGTCTTACCTACAGACGATACAAGTGCAAAAACTTCTAGCATCTCTTCACAGTACAGAAGTCTCTGATCCTCATCAAGAAGATTCCACTCCTCCTGAGAGAAGGCAACAGCCAAGTCTTCAAAGTTCATATCCTGTCATAATAGGGACAAGTTCAGTCCACGGTCAGCTTCTCTCCTAGGATTTTACATTCGTCATACTCCCCATCCATCTGCTCCCTCTACTCCCCCATCAGAGAACATGCCAGGCCTAGGTCCCATCAAAATCACTCTCTCCTTATATTCCTATTGATACTGTGCCTTCCACCAACAATAAGGGAAGATGAACACATTGATGATACCTGAGCTCTAAGCCTGACATGTAGGCCACACTGCCTCTCGTCAATACAGTGGGTTTCACAAACATAGGCTGGGAGAGATGTTGGCCATAAAGGTAATCTGAGTGATTTGACACTGGTTTTGGCTGGCAATCCTTTTGTGGTCCCCCAGGTTTTCTCTCCAAGTCATCAAAAAATATGGCATCACAGTTCAACCTTCCTACCCTAATCCCAGGGTGCTAAGGCCCTCACTTCGTAGTACCTGCTGCATATAATTATTTGAACCCCACTTCTATCCCATAGCTTCATTCTCAGAGGGACAAATTCAAAAGTATTACAAATATGCCAGGAGGAGGACAGGCTTCCTTCCTCCCTCCCTCCCTCCCTCCCTCCCTCCCTCCCTTCCTTTTTTACCGCGATACTTTCCAAGGCATGGGCCTCTCTCTCAGGGTGAACCCATTCCAGGACAGGTTGTTTTCTAATCAGCTTCTTTTCCAAAATTCTAACTCACCACTTCTGTAATATATTACTGTCTTCCCCTTTTCCCTTCTCCATGCCAGTGGAGATTTTCAAGCCAGGTGACACTGATGTATGCTCTCTCATTCCTGTTGATCACTGTGTCAGCCCTCAGACTGACAAAAGGCAGGTGGGCACATATTTGGCATCTAAGCTATGAATCTGGCATGTAGCACAACAACATCCCCTCTTTACAGAAATGACCCTAAAATTCCCATGTCATGTCATCCAGACATCACCAAAAATGGACACACACTTCATTCTCTTATGTCAATGTCAGATCCCTGTGTCCATGAATTCACCTTCCATCTACAAATTCACATCACTCTTTCTACCACACCTCTCTCACACCTGCATTCCCACAGGCACAGCCCCTATAGTCATCTCCTTGTTCTCTTACTCATTACTCAGCATGGGCGTCCAGCGAATTCTAAACCTGTTCTAACAGGATGAAGTACTACCCCGACTCTGATAGTCTACACTTATGGAAGCATCCTTGAGCACTGTTAAAAAGGCCTCTGTCCTTGATTATTTTTTCCCTTCAACCTCACCTATTAAGAACTACCTCAGATTTCAGATATCCAGAGCTCACCTCCACTGGTGCTGCACTTGATGTCCCTTCACTAGTGACAGCATTTATCTCCCCACTTAACTGTCACCCAAATCCCAGCCCAATGACTCCAGGCTCAGTGAGTCTCATAGTTGACCACTAGTGTTCCTAAGATAATCCATCAGACTGACCGCAACACCTCAGGCCATTCAAAGGGTCATAACAAAATCCTGGTGAGTGTTTAAGAAGTAAATATGCATCAGCCCCAGGCTTATCTCTGAATTACTTTTCGGCCTCCAATTCATCTGGCAATGACTCACCTTTCGTGGGTTTTAGCTACTGCCAAATGAGAATATCTCCTCCACCATGTATTTGAACACTTCTGTCCCTATGATATGCTGTGACACCTAACTCGCACAAACTGGAAACCCAGCAGAAAACCCAGTCCTCAGGGTGACACTCTCCTTCCTGAGTTACCATTATCATCCTGAATGATTCCCCATTTATTTATTTTTAAAAATATATTTTCATTGATTTAAGAGAGGAAGGGAGAGGGAGAGAGAGAAACATCAATAAGAGAGGATCATTGATTGACTGCCTCCTGCACCCCTACTGGGGAATTGAGCCTGAATCCCAGGCATGTGCCCTTGACTGGAATAGTATCCAGGACCCTTCAGTCCCCAGGCCATTTCTATCCACTGAGCAAACCAGCTAGGGCATGACTCCCCATATTGAAGTGATCTAAAGCCCAGGTTGGTGTTGCTCAGGTGGTTGAGCATCAACCCATTCGCTGAGAGGTCACTAGTTGAATTGAGCCCTGGTCAGGTCACTTGCCCGGGTTTCCTACTTAATTTCCAGTAAGGGGCCTGCAGGAGGCAAGCAATCCTTGGATCTTGCTCATCGATGTTTCTCTGTCTCTCTCCCTCTGCCTTCCTCTCTATCTCTAAATTCAGTAAGAACATAGTTTTTAGAAAAAGGTGATCTATACCTCTACTCTAAAAAGGTCCACTACCTTTTTAAGAAATTTTCATTCTGA
This sequence comes from Myotis myotis, assembly GCF_014108235.1. NCBI lineage: Eukaryota > Metazoa > Chordata > Mammalia > Chiroptera > Vespertilionidae > Myotis > Myotis myotis. The sequence goes on along the minus strand of NW_023416371.1, from coordinate 13,601 downwards.
ATTGCTTCTCAGAGTTCCAGACTCTGGTGAACTGCCCTCTGTAGTATAGTATGTTATACCCTAACAGGCCAAAAAAACAAAACAAACAAACCCCAAAGCCAAAGTTATTATATTCCCAAAGAACATTAATCTACCTATAAATGTATCCATCTCAATTGATGATGCTTCCATTTCTCAAGCTGCTAAATCCCAAACCTCCCATCATTGCTCTTACCTCTCTCTCTCAACCTCAAAATTAAAAATCCAGGTGGCCACACCTAAAACATTAATCCATAATCCAACTGCTTCTTCCATCCACAAACCTGTACCTGTAATTGATTGTGCATTTGCAGGAATCTGTAGAAAGATAAAGGACTATTGAGAGCCTGGCAAACACCACCAGGATCCATGGGCTTGGCCACCCAGTACCCTTTCCCAGCCTTGGGGTCAGGTGATCTAGAGATGACTGTATTACCTCAGGCCTCAGGCCTCAGTGCACAGGCTTGCCAAGTTTGTTATCTTTCAAAGGACTTCTCCTTCCTGTCCCCAACAGGTATCCTCTCTCTTCTAGTGTGTTCTTCCTCTGAGCAGTTTTGGGAAACGTTTGGAACCCTACCTAAGACAATGTTCCTCTTTTGTTCACAGCCATTGATGGCCCCAGCTTCCTGAAAATGAAAGGAAAACTTCTCTTGCAAACCTTCGCCTCATCTTCTCTGTTGCCTTTAGGAACAAAGCAGGCCCAGGATTCCGGAATCCTCCCAGCTCAGCCACACCAACCCAAACCTTACACAGTGGCATTGCAGCCTGTCACCCTCTTTCACCCCGTCACACTGCACGTCACCCACGAGAGACTCACGGTTCTGGACGCTGCAACCTGGGCTGCAGGACCTGACAGACACCTGGACCCAAGGATGAAGGCTGAGTTGAAGTGTGTAAGCAAAACGGAATCTGGGAGGCACGGGGACCTCAATCCCGCCTGTTGCAGCTAATCAAGCCTCAGACACACCACTGCACAGCGGGGACACGGCTTCTGGTGCCTCGTCCTAATAGGGACTCTGAGCACCAGAGGCTTTAACTACCTTAACAGAACAAAGAGTTCAAAATGACCACCAGGAGAAAGACACAGGAAGTCACTCCCAAACCAATAATGCGCTGGTCCTGGGCTTTCATTGGCTAAAACCGGCCATCATTAGGCGCATTGCCCTTTGGGTAATGTACTTTTCCAGGCCCCACAGGTGGCATTAGGATCCCAGTCACTCACTGACCATTGCTAATATTGGTTTTGATGTGCCTGAACGGTGTTGGGAAATGACAATTTTAGGTTTTGGGAGATGGTCACAAGTTTCTGGGAAGTGTTGTCTGCAACTGATCTCTTGTTTTGAGATATTTTTTAGATTTAGTGAAGTTCAGTATCATTACTGAGGTGAAAAGTATTATTTCAATTATTCCTGAAGGGTACAAATGTAAATGGATATATATATATATATATATATATATATATATATTCTTTTATTTGACTCTTTGAGACAGAGAAAATGAGAGAGAGAGAAATATGGATCAGCTGCCTCCTGCACGCCACCCACCCACCCACTGGGCATCGAGCCAGGGAATCTGACTTGTAATTGAACTGAGCCACTCCAGCTATCCAATTTTTTTATTTTTAACATAAAACATCACATTATTAAGAGAAAAAGCAGGCTGTGAGAGAATACAAGGTAAATTGCCTGATTGTAGAGTTAATAAAAGACGGGGCTGGAAGGCAAACCCATGTGTCTCTAATAACAGATTTCTTGCTTCGAATGTTAGACTCTGCTACCTCCTGCAGCTTAGAATAGGGGATGGGGAGTCGGGAACAGTCAGGGGCAACGGTGCCACCCCTTTGCTCCTTACAGGTGGTGCCCACCCTTAACTGCTGCCTTCCATCCAGCCTGATTCAAGTTTTCATCCCTACATGCTTCCCTACATACACCCACTCTAGGGCTCTGCCCCATGTGCTGTCAGGAAACCCTCTCCCCGACACTATCTAAGGCCCCAAACTTCTCTGCTCCCTCAAACACACACCCCATTAGCAGACTGTCCCCCAGAGTCCTGGGTCCTTCTCCACGCTATAGGAGCAGGGGTCTGCTCTGCCAAGGCCAAACATAGAGAGGGAGGATATCAGCCACAATGCATCCCCTCAATGTGATATCATCTTGAGACCAAACCTGGCCTTCTGGAAAGCCTTATGTTGCAGAATGTTCTCGCCATTGAAAAAACACAGCACCATTTTTTGGAGAATCCATGGTACCTCCATGACTGGCTAGGAAAAGGGGCCTTTATTTTTAAATAAAGCAAAGTGGAAAATTACACCAAGAAATGCTAAAACAGAGACTCACACTGTGGCAGTAGCCCTCAGGGGGCGTGTGTGCTGGCCAGACACACGACTTTCTAAAAGTGAACTTATTTCTGAACTGAAAGCATCAGGGGCTGAAGTGGGACAGGTGCCTGGGGCATAGGGACCTGGAGAGACCTCTGGCCGGAGACAGAAGAGTCCTGGCCAGCTCCTCTCAGGCAGGCACAGGACCCAAACCCTTCCCACAGCCTTGCTTCAGGCTCCTCTCTGCCAACCACTGACAAGAACAGGCCATGCCCCAGCATCAGTGGGGACATCCCAGGCAAAGGCAAGAAAGAGTGTGGAGGTGGGCATGCAGGCAGGAGCCCCGTCTCAGAGCAACAGGGTGGATCAGGGAATTTTCTCTGACAAGATTTATAAATATATGCAGCCTCCTTCAATGGCTAAAATTCAAGACCTTTGCCACCCAGGAGAGGACGTCCTGGCTCAGCAGCCAGCAAACCCTCCTGATAGGCAGAAAGAGAATCGGCCTCTGCAGAGAGAGTCCTTCCCCCTCCCGGGCAGATCAATGGCTGGGCCACTTTATTACAGTGGATTGGGGTGCACCGTCTTGGTTCACCAGGTTTCTTGGAGCACATGCTGGCTCCCAGGTCATGACACCTGGGAACTCCTGCAGCAGCTCTTGCTCCATTTCCCATCAAGCATGGCCCCAAAGAACAGAGTGGCCACCAGGCTGAGCCTTGACTAAAGAGCACCCCAGCAACACACACATGCCCCCTGCCCCGCCACCAACTCTCCCTGGCAACGGCCCGGCTTTTTCTCCTGCCCATACACATGCCCAGCTGCCACTGTGGCACCCATCCTTGACTCTCAAGAGGAACCTGGGCTCCTCAACCACCTGAATCTGTAACAGCCCAGTCTCAGCCCCTGGCTGGAAGGTGCAGAGACCGCAGGGGGCATGTCCAGGCCCAGAGCTTCTCCAGGCCCCTTTGGATTCAGTCCCAGGGGGCACAGATGTCATCATCCTCTGTGCGTGATTGTGCAGCTCAGCCCCCATTCCCTACCCTCCACACTGACAGCCGAAGCACCTCCCATCCTGTCCTGTTCTTGCATCATTGTGTGCTCTGCCCTCATGAGAACCCTGGCCACTGATTCACCATGGGGGTCCCTGGACTGTTCTGGTGTTCACATGTGTGGACTGATTGGGTGAAAGTAAACCCCAACAAACATATTGATTTGAGAGAGAAAACTGGGGGTGGAGGGAGAGAGAGAGAATTTGTTGTTCACTAATTTTATACTAACACTACTTGGTTGATTCTCGTAATTGCTTTGACTTGGGATGGAACCTGCAACCTTGTCGTTATCGAGATGGTGCTCTAACCAACTGAGCTACCTGGACAGCGACAGACATATCTGGGATTTTAAGTAAAATAACCCACTATAATGTCTGCGATTAGATAGATATGAGAACCACCATGATGACAGATTATGATGGAGGTCTAGAAGAGGATCCATGGGTTTTCATAAGTGTTTGCTTTACATGGAAATATATTTAAATAAACTATTACAAAGGCAGAATGTGTCCTTGCATCAGTTATTTTATATGTCAGAAAGAAGCACTGAAAAAGGCAAGGGGACATTGGTTTCAGGGATGGAGGCATGTATGGAAACATCAAAAGTATACATTTTTAAAAAGGTACATTTTAGCCCTACACTTTTTGGCTCAGTGGATAGTGTCAGCCTGGGTACTAAAGGGACAGGGTTTTGATTCAAGGGCACACACTTGGTTGCAGGTTTGATTCCTGGACTCAGTGAGGGTGTTTGCAAGATGCAACCAATCGGTGCGTCTCTCTCACATCTGCTCCTCTCTCTGTGTCTCTCTTCCTCACTTCCACTCTCTCTAAAATATCAATTAAAAAATACCCCGAAGTGAGAAAAGTGTACATTTCAAATCAATTATCCTTGAATCAAACTTTTAAAAACGTTTAAAACTTGCCACTTCCCAATTATTTCACTGTTTTATTGTGAATTTTTTGAACATAATTTGTTGCTACTGTCTCACGCTGGTAAAAATAAAATATAATGACTTGTTACTGAAACATGTCCATGTTCAGGGCCATCATTTTGGCAGTTTGAAACTGATGATGTGGAGAGTATTTACACCAGAGATATTGATAAATACTACAAACAAGACTTCACTTAATGTATTATTGAATGCTGAGACTTAAAAAAGCGGTCGGGAATATTAGCAATGCATATAAAATAAGTGTATGGTACAAGTGAGCTTTAAATTGTACATAAGATAAAAATGGAGAGAAACAATTTTCCTTCTAGTATTCAAAACCTATAATTCTAGCGAAGAAACCACTTGAGTCATTGAGGAGTGAGTGAATTTCAAACATATATCTTAGATGTTGCACTATACTCCTATTGGTTAAAACAATAAATTCATTTAAAAAATGGGCAAGAGATTCTGAGCAGACATTTTAATAAATAAATTAAAGAGATTGTAAATAAATGAATAATAAATACGCACCACACCCTAGATGGTTTAGATCAGTGGTTGGAGCATCAGCTCCAACTGAAGGGTCCCGGGTTCAATTCCAGTCCAGAGCATGAACCTCGGTTACAGGCACCATATCTGCCCTGATTGGGGTGCCTGCAGGGGGCAACCAAACGATGTGTCTTTCTCACATTGATATTTCTCTCTCTCTGCCTCTCTACCTCCCTTTCACTTTGGCTACTGGTTGACCAGTATGGGCCCTAAATATCAATGGAAAAAATATCCTCTGGTGAGGATTAACAAAAAAGAAAAATGTTCACCATCAAAAATTCTTAGGGAAATGGAACTAAATGAAATCCAGCTAACACTAGACTCATTTCCAGGGATATTATTTAAAAATATCAACCATTGCATGTGCTGGCAGGGTTGGAATTTTCATTGCTGTGGGTGGGAAGTCAAAAGGAATGACCATTTTAGACCACAGTTCTGCATATCTTAAAGTGTAAAACATTCACCTACACTGCAACAGTTTAAGTAAAACATATATGAATATAAAGATCTGAACAAAAATATTTTCATGATATTTATTATAATACTCCAACACGGGAGATAACCCAAATCATAGACAGATCAATAGATAAAGTGGTTATCCCTAGAAAACAATATTACTTAGCAATACAAAATTAAATATTCACATAAGCATTAATGTTGAATTTCAAAATAACTGTGTGGCATGAAGGAAACAAGGATTTGTTAGAGAGTATAAACTTATTTTGCCTATAAAATTATGAAAAATATGAAGTAATCTATTGTAAGGAAAGGAAAATTAATGACTGAATGGAGGGCTGGGGAAGGAAAAAAGAGAGATTATAAAAGGGCAAGAGGTAGATACAGGGTGTGGCAAAAGTAGGTTTAGAGTTGTCAGTCTGGAAAATAATACAACAATCCTATCTAATAAAATAGTAATATGCAAATTAACTGTCATACCCTTACTCCCTCTGTCACAAAGATGACAGTGGCCATGGAGCTGGAGCGAGCAGGAGTCTTGAGTTGCCCTGGTGATGGAGAAAGCCAAGCTTCTCACCTGCCCTGCTGGCCCTGAGCTCTGCTCAAGTCTACAAAGTTTCAATTATAGAAGATAAATAAATCCCAGGTACCTGCTTCCAGCCTGCGCCCATGGCCAGCCTGAAAACGGCCCTCTGCCCCTCACCCAGGCTAACCACACCCCCATGGGGTGAGGGTCTCCACTGGGGGGCTTGATCAGCCTGCAAACAGCCATCAGCCCCTCACCCAGGCTGGCCAGGCACCCCAGCGGGATCCCAACCCTGATCCGGGACAACCTTCAGGGCAAACCAGGCGGCCCCCACCCGTGCACCAGGCCTCTATCCTATATAGTAAAAGGGTAATATGCAAACTGACCCTAACAGCAGAACGACTGGGAATGACTGGTCACTATGACACACACTGACCACCAGGGGGCAGACGCTCAATGCAGGAGCTGCCCCTTGGTGGTCAGTGCGCTCTCACAGGGGGAGCTCTGTTCAGCCACAAGCCAGGCTGCCAGCTGCCAGCCCAACAGTGATGGCGGGAGCCTCTCCTGCCTCCTCAGCAGCGCTAAGGATGTCCAACTGCAGCTTAGGCCTGGTCCCCGCCAGCAAGTGGACATCTCCCGAGGGCTCCTGGGCTGCCAGAGGGATGTCTGACTGCCAACTTAGGCCCGATCCCCCGGGGAGTGGGCCTAAGCCAGCAGGTGGACATCCCCTGAGGGTCCCAGACTGCGAGAGGGCACAGGCTGGGCTGAGGGGCCCCTCCCCACCCCTGGAGTGCACAAATTTTTGTGCAACGGGCCTCTAGTAATTAAATAATAATACAAGTATAAACTTTGCCCTGGCTAGTGTGGTTTAGTTGGTTGGGTGAAGTTCCTTGCATTGAAAGGTCATTGGTTCCATTCCAGACCAGGGAACATGTCCACTTGTATCTCCACTAGGGGGCATGCAGAAGATAGCACATAGAAGTTTCTCTTTCTCTCTCTCTCAAAATTTAATAAAAACACATTTTGAAATATATAAAATACTTATTCAAAAAATAGAATAAACTCTGTGTTTTGGGTACCCACACTGTAAGCCTGCTTTTGCCCCACCCTGTATATGGGTGACAGAGAAACGTATTTCACGCGTGACAGTTTCACAGCTTTATCTGAATGTTAAAGCTCACCAAATACTACACTTTAGAAAAGTACATTTTCTTGCATGTCAGTTATAAATATCTCTCTATATAAAAGCCCAGTGACCGAATGGCAGAATGACCAGAATGACCAGATGACCAGACACTATGATGCACTGAAAACCAGGGGGCAGAACTCAATGCAGGAGCTGCCCCCTGGTGGTCAGTGTGCTCCCACAATGGGAGCATGGTTCGGCTGACCAGGATGAGTGGCTGCTCCCACTGCTGCCACTAGCAGGCCCAGGGTGAGGCTAAGTCTCTGCACCTATCAAATACCTGAGACAATCCAGAATCTGGCCTGAACCCACCAGCTGATGTAGGCCCTCTAAGGTGTGTTCTAGAAAGAGCACAGGGAGCTGCATAGGCGGATGGAAAGAGGGGATGTGACTATGGACCCCCCGGGGAGGCTGTCCTGATGGCTGAGGATCCTGGAGCACAGCTGCCTGAACATCCCCAATGGTGTCACTGACCTGGCATCACACATCAAGGACATTCACTGAGTGGCTTTTGGATGCAAAACTCTCTGCCAGGTTCCTCCAGGACACAGAACACACCTTTACCCAAGACAGTACCCCAAAATATCAGCTCAGACTAATTTCTTTATTCAGCAGCCACTCAGAGGGTGGGTCCACAGCCGCTAGGCTAACCAGGATGAGTGATGCTCCTGCAGTGGGCCAATCCCCTCAGGCCACGCCCCCACAAGTGCACAAATTCATGCACCAGGCCTCTAATATCTAAAAAAAAGCTTTAAAAAGTGGTTCCAACTGAACACCTAGATATTCCTATGTTGTTAGAAAATTAATGTCAACCCTATATGGACTCTACATCTCTTTCCTCATTTCTTATGAGGAACAGCCTTGCCACAGTGGCAGCAAATATTGGCAAGCAGTGAAGACTATTGCCATTGGAATCAACAGGAATGGGACTGATTACAGGATTATCCTTCCTCTAGCTTTGAGTTCTTGCCTGTTGAACAACAACCTTGAGGTGAACACCCTAGAGAGCCCAAAGGAATCCACAAAACCATTTTATTTTTTTCTATGTCACTCACTTCAGCTACACTGGAACCAGTTATGGAGGTCCTGAGGATGCCTGCACACAAAGATCACACAAGCCACAGGCCTTGAATCATAACACGCAGGAGAGGCACTTTTCATTGAATTTACTGCAGTCTTTCCCACTCACTATTTTTTTTTTTTTTTTTTTATTGCTTAAAGTATTACAAAGGGTATTACATATGTGTCCATTTTATCCCCCCGCCCTAGACAGTCCCCTAGCCTCCCCTATCCCCCAATGTCTTATGACCACTGGTTATGCTTATATGCATGCATACAAGTCCTTTAGTTGATCTCTTACCCCCCTACCTCCTGCCCCGCAACCCTCCCCGGCCTTCCTGCTGCAGTTTGACAATCTGTTTGAGGCAGCTCTGCCTCTGTATCTATTATTGTTCAAAAGTTTATAATAGTCTCTATTATCCATGAATGAGTGAGATCATGTGGTATTTTTCCTTCATTGACTGGCTTATTTCACTTAGCATAATGCTCTCCAGTTCCATCCATGACGTTGCAAATGGTAAGAGTTCCTTCCTTTTTAGAGCAGCATAGTATTCCATCGTGTAGATGTACCACAGTTTTCTGATCCATTCATCTACTGATGGGCACTTAGGCTGTTTCCAGATCTTAGCTATGGTGAATTGTGCTGCTATGAACATAGGGGTGCATATATCCTTTCTGATTGGTGTTTCTGGTTTCTTGGGATATATTCCTAGAAGTGGGATCACAGGGTCAAATGGGAGTTCCATTTTCAGTTTTTTAAGGAAACTCCATACTGTCTTCCATAGTGGCTGCACCAGTCTGCATTCCCACCAGCAGTGCACAAGTGTTCCTTTTTCTCCACATCCTCTCCAGCACTTGTCGTTTGTTGATTTGTTGATGATAGCCAGTCTGACAGGTGTGAGATGGTATCTCATTGTTGTTTTGATTTGCATCTCTCGGATGATTAGTGACTTTGAGCATGTTTTCATATGTCTCTTGGCTTTCTGAATGTCCTGTTTTGAAAGGTGTCTATTTAGGTCCTTTGCCCATTTTTTGATTGGATTGTTTATCTTCCTTTTGTTAAGTTGTATGAGTTCCCTATAAATTTGGAGATTAGGCCCTTATCAGATATGACATTGGCAAATATGTTTTCCCACACAGTGGGTTTTCTCGTTGTTTTGTTGATGGTTTCTTTTGCTGTGCAGAAGCTTTTTATTTTGATTCCCACTCACTATTAATACAGTGTTTCTGTCCCAGTCTTGGTTCCATTTAGCCATCAGAGTCTGACAGCAAATGACACCAGCCTGTGAAATATTGTACGTTGTGGCACATGGCTCCTTTGCAGTACCTGGAAGGGAGTTCCCCTCAACATTGCTGAGACTTAGGTAAGACATGCTGTGAACAGAGAATATAATTCACATTGTTCACAGAAGCACAACAAAGGCCTCTTCTTCAACAAAGGTCACCTGGTGACCATTGACATCACCAGTAATTGAGGCAACAGGCTGAAACTTAGAACCACAAAGCATGCAGTCTTTATTCAAGGTCTTGGGAAACAATGTAAAATAAGCCAATATTGGACAAAGGGTGATTTTCTGCCATCATGCTGTCCCTTCTGAAGTACAGAACGTTAGTGAAGGTAGACCTTTGAGGGACCCACAATATATGTTCACTTTTACATGACAACAGATTACAACTGTGTTTTCGAATCATCCCAGGCAGTGAATAGAGCCAACAAAATTAAAGGTAAAATAGCAAAGACATCTTTACTAAAAGATCATAAACCAGAGCAGAATACAGCATGTGGTTTGCAGGTTGTTAAATTAGAACCTGAAACAATTCATCACAGCATAATGTGAAACCCACAATGTCCCTGAAAGAGATAGCACTTCTTAGCTGAGGACGGGTGTTCTGGGTGAACCCTGGGGTCAGGTTCATTTTCTAGTCAGAGAAAGGAATTAAAGTCCTTTCTCAGAGGTCAGAGTTTTCATAATACTCAAGTATAAGTGAGAATGAAGAATACATTTTCCCTGGGCACACAGGGGTTGTGAGTGATGCACAGGTGAGCCAGGTGGTAGAGGTGAAATTGTTTCAGCCATGTATCATCTCAGTGCCATCAATCTGGTGGTAGGTCTAGGCAGGTTAGCAAGTGCAATGCAGCTCCTTCAAGCCTCACTTGCACCTGAAAGTTGTGAGCAATCTAGCATAGTGCATGTTGCAATAAGAGGGGTTTATGTTCAGTTAAATGTTTATGAAAGACTCACATTCAGTGTTGTTATTATGAACGAGAAAGATAAAACATTCCCTGAGCATTTAAGGCTTTTCTCCAGTTTGAACTCTCAATTGTCTAACAAGGCTAGGTTTGTGGATAAAAGATTTCCCACATTCACTACATTCATGAGGCCTTTCACAATTGTGACCACTATGGTGTTCAATGAGCTTAGATCAGGGGTCCTCAAACTACGGCCCGCAGGCCACATGCGGCCTGCCAAAAACATTTATCCGGCCCACTGGGTGTTTTTGCCGCTGCTGCCTGTTGCTTAGCAGCCAACTCGTCCCGGGCCCGCAGTGCACATGTGTGGAATGTGCGCCACACTCTCCGACTCCCCTCCTTCTCTCTGTCTCGGGTGTGATTGGATGAGTCACGAGCTTGCCTGTGCAGAGCCTGCTGCTGCCTGAGGACCGAGGTAAGAACTCTGGTACTTTGTCTTCATTTTCATTGACAAAGAGGAGGATGCAGGTGGTGCTTTCCTTCTCAAAGATGGGGCTCGTTCAGCTTCTGTGCTCTTCACGGGAACCAAGTGCTTGGCTCACCCCCAAACCCCGCTGCTAACAGGCTTTTTCCGATGCCTGCTATTTGGGGAGCGCGCCAGGGCTGGGGACCTGGGTGCCCTGTGCCCCATTGCGTGCAGAGCAGACTGCTTGGTGGGGCGGAAGCAGAGCCGCTCCTAGTGTGTCTCCAGTTCTCAGTGCAGTTCAGCTCAACACCAGCTGTGTGCAGGGACGGTGAGCACACAGTCCCTGTCCCCAGCTGTGACTGTGCAGCGGGACATGCCCTTATGATACCTGGGGTGGGGCCATGGGACAGCGTGTGCTGGGGCCGACCACTGCCCTAGACAAAGGCAAAGGAGTGCAGCTCCTGCCAAGAGCTCTGTGTATTCATAATTATATCAAGTAGAAGTGAAAAGACATCATTTTCCCTGAGCACGGGGCCTTTTCACTGATGCACACTGTTCAGGTGAGCCAAGTGGAAGATGTGAATCACTTCAGTCACAAATACTGGCAGTGGCATCAATCGAGTAGTAGGCCTGGGCAGGTTAGCAAGTGCAATGCAGCTCCTTAAAGCCTCCCTTGTACCTGAAACTTAAGAATCTAACAGAGTGTATGTTCCCATAAGAGGGCTTTATATTTTGGTAAATGGGTGTCAAAGAGTCTCTTTCATCACTGTTATTCTGAATTAGAAAATAAAACATTCCCTGCACATTTAAGGCTTTTCTTCAGAGTGCACTCTCAGGTGTCTAACTATGCTAGCTTTGCAGGTAAAAGATTTCCCACACTCACTACACTCATAAGGCTTTTCTCCAGTGTGAACTCTGTGGTGGTCAATGAGGTGAGACCTTTGACGGAAGGCCTTTCCACAATCACTACACTCATAAGGTTTTTCTCCAGTGTGAATTCTGTGGTGATTAATGAGGTGAGAGCTTCGACAGAAGATCTTTCCACAATCACTACACTCATAAGTTTTTTCTCCAGTGTGAACTCTCTTATGTTGAATGAGGTTAAACTTTTGTCTGGAACATTTCCCACACTTGTTACACTCATCATTCACTTCTCCAGAGCTGACACCCAGATGTTGAACCACTTTCTGATCGTGACTGGCAATTTTTTCACATGCAACACACTGATGATGACTTTTCCACCAAGATATTCCTGAGACACCTCACTGCCACTATGTGGCTCCTCAGTGCTAAGCGCGGCCTGCTGCTGGGGAGTATCTGAGATGGCTGGCTTGTCTTTGCCAACATTCTGAATGGTTGAAGGCACCCATGGTAAGTAGCAGCTGCACCAGGTCACAAACAAGGCCCTGTCCATATCTTCTTTCCAGGGCTTCTCTCCTCTGGCATCTCATGGCTGCTGGTGACAGTTTTCACTGAAACAGGAGTCTTTCACAGATGCATCAAGGAAGAAGGCTTTCAGCTCACAGTATGCTGCTTGTGACTCAGTCAGGTGCAAAATATTGTTTAAAACTGAGAAGCACCGCTTACACAGGTAGGTCTTCTGGGTTGCTGGGGCTGTCTTAGAAACCCCGACCTGTGACTCTCCTTCTATAGATACACTCTGCTCAGGAGGCACCTCCTCCTCATCCATTTTGTGCCAACAACCTGAAAACAGAGAAATAGTGAGGAACTGAATGTTGACTGTGGTGACAGGGGAAGGCCCATTGCAAAAGTGTGTAACAAATAATACATTGGTTCCATGCAACTGTCTGAAGATTAAGATGTGATGGAAGGATTAATAAGAGGCTGCTGTGAGGCTCTGGGCCTCTGAATATCACAAAACAGAGAAGCGCTCACCAGAAATGTGATACAAAGATGGCAGGCACTGCATGGAAGAGAAGCAGGATCTCCAGCTCATTCTTCGTCTAACAGTGTTCAGCATGGCTTGTCTGCTGGTGACATCGGCAAGATGTGCAGAAAGTTGGTTATGTCTTATTCCAGTAAAATTCAATAATCTTGTAGCTGGTGGTTGAGGACACTTAAGCATGTATATGCACCTCATAACACGAGTGCAGGTTAACGTCTGAGAATACTGCAGAGAGAGCAGTGCAAAGGATCAGGTAATGCCAGAGGTGACAAAGATGAAATTAGCTAAATCCAGGAAGTCATAGATGAAATGACAAGTCAGCAAAGTGTCAAGTATGAGAAAGAAAAGGTAGAAATGAGGTGTTACAGTTGCACTTTCACTAAACACTGTTGGAAATGAGCAGGTTACTGGTATGATCTCTACACAGCCCTTATGTCATCTCTCCTACCAGCTGCCACTCAACAGGGCCAGGCCTCCTCTGAGACCATCTTGCATGTTCACCCTGTTTAAAAACCAGGGTTCTCCCTGTACCTTCTACTGTACAAGTTCGTAAAAGGTAAATATTCTGGGTATTAATGATAGACATCAGAGGTGAGCAACCAGCACTGGCCCAGAGCGATTCGGCTTGCAGTAGTATTCAGGGAAGGGGCTATTACAAACAACAACTGAAGGAGGGTCTTACAGGAAAAGACCATGGTTCCTGTAAGTAAAGAACATAACCTGGCATAAGCAGTCACAAGAAACTTTAGCTAGAGGAAGGAGGTCAAAGCGGAAGCCATGGATCTGGACATAGTCACCCCCTCAGGGAAGAAGAGCAAGGGGGAACCATTAAGTTGTTTGACTCCCAGACACTGCCTGCACATTTTGAGGTAATTATTGTTAGGGATGTTAGTGGAGTCCATTGCTCAGGACTCTCCACACAGCTTAGCACTGGCATCCACAGCAC